>NC_003074.8:305826-611552 GCF_000001735.4 Arabidopsis thaliana
CAATGGATATCAAGCGGTTGGTCTATATGTCACTACTTCTCCTATAAAGCCATCTTTAAGTCAAGAATCTATAAGCTGCGTTCGATCCGATCTTACGGAACAGAGTGAAACCGATACATGGGTTTGGGGGACAGAAGAAATGACTCTGTCTAGTTTGAGACCGGCCAACAGAGGAACAGAAGCAACAGGTGTACACACAGGGACATTCAGCTGCCAGCCATTGAACATCCCTCCTCCCCCTCCTCTGTTTTGCTTGAAAAACACAAAATTTGACTTGTCTAGCATGCCAAGCCATAATCAAACTACCGTTTTGTTTCAATCGTATTCTCCTTGGATATATTTGCATCCAGATGAAGATTTTATTTCTTCCTCTGTCGACTGGTTTTTCTCCAATGGTGCCCTGTTATTCCAGAAAGGCAACGAATCCAACCCCGTCCCTGTGCAACCGGACGGTTCAAACCTTCCGCAGGGCGGTTCGGATGATGGTTTATTCTGGTTAGACTATCCGGCTGATAAGAACGCAAAGGAATGGGTTAAGAGGGGAGACTTAGGACACACGAAAGTGTATCTACACATCAAACCAATGTTTGGAGGCACTTTCACTGACATTGTCGTGTGGATATTCTACCCTTTCAACGGTAACGCCCGCCTCAAGTTTTTATTCTTCAAGAGCCTGTCGCTGGGGGATATCGGCGAACATATTGGAGACTGGGAACATGTTACGTTGCGCATCAGCAACTTCAACGGAGAGTTATGGCGAGCATACTTCTCTGAGCACAGTGGGGGAACTCTAGTGGAGGCATGCGATCTTGAGTTTCAAGGTGGAAACAAACTTGTGAGCTACTCGTCTCTTCACGGACACGCAATGTTTTCAAAACCAGGACTTGTGTTGCAAGGCGATGACGGAAACGGCATAAGGAACGACATGGCAAGAAGTAACAAATTCTTTGACGCAGGTGTTGCTTATGAGCTGGTTGCAGGACCGGGGATTCAGGAGCCACCGTGGCTCAACTATTTCAGGAAATGGGGACCACTTGTCCCACATGACATTCAAAAGAACCTTGAAGGTATCGCAAAGTCATTGCCGGGACTTTTGCGGAAAAAATTCAGAAATCTGATTAACAAAATCCCTCGTGAAGTGCTTGAAGAAGATGGTCCCACTGGACCCAAAGTCAAAAGGTCTTGGACCGGTGATGACTAATTTTTCATTCATGTCTGATTAAGGTTAACAATTTATTACAATTGGGTACACTTTTCTTTATTTAGTTATTACATATTACATCTCAGTTTTTGCCCAAAAAAAAAAAGTTATTACATCTCATTTTTTCAAGAATTAAAGATTGGCATAAGTGTTTTTTAAAAAGGACTCGAACCCAAAAATAATAATTAATATTATATGGATATCTTGTCTTATTAATTCCATAATATATATATGATGTGGTTGAAAATTAATAAGTGAAAATGATTAAAAATCTGATGTGATTACTTATTTAAGAAACAAATTAATCTCCTCTAAAAATCAAATTCAGAATTTGTGGGAGACATTAGTATCCCCTTTTCCTACAAAAAAAAAACAAGACAAATTAATCTCCTCTAAAAATCAAATTCAGAACCTCCTCGTAGCCATCTATGGTATCATGTTTCTTTGACTATCACAAAAAATATAATACATTCAGATTTTGTTTTTAAGCTTATGAAATCAATTTGGAAATTTGGTATAAATATTTATATTCAATGTATATGTATAGGTTAATTATGGAATTATTTTCATATTGCAAAATATACAATATTTTGTGCTCTGATCATTTGTTGATTTTTTGCATAATTGTTTTTTGTAGTCATCAACTGTTTCATGTGTTCCTTTTCTGACAGAATTATAATTATATATATGTAATATATATGTAGGGAATGAAGGTTGCTCACCTAATCTTAAAATGATTAACTGACCAAAGAAAATGCAACTCTTGTATGAAACCTACTTAAAATTTCTATTGTTTTTTGTTTTTCTATTTGTTAAGCAATTGTCATGGGCAGAAACTGGAACTAACCCTTTGACCAACATTTCCTACGTAAATTCTTTAGGGTATCCATTCAAATATCCTTATCTTTCGTCTAATGGTTTACCGGTGGAAACAAGCTTTAAATTTCCTAGTCCTTTGCCTAGTATGCCTTCCGATGGTGGAAATTTTGGCAAAAGAAGCATTGATATGGGAGGTCTTGAGGTTACTCAAATCTCTATCTCAAACTCAACATCACACAGAGTGTGGAGAACTTATGAAGGAGGGCCGGATAACATGGGAGTCAGCATCTTTGAACCAACTACTATTCCTCGTAATTTCTTCAAACTTGGCTTCTATGCACAACCTAACAACCGACAGCTTTTTGGTTGGATTCTTGTTGCAAAAGACGTATCGGGAAGTAATTTAAGACCACCAGTCGACTACACTGAAGTTGGAAACACTACAACATTGCTTATCAAACAAGAGGGGCCTGCATATTTTTGGCAGCCCCTATGTCCTAATGGATATCATGCGGTTGGTCTATATGTCACTACTTCTCCTATGAAGCCCTCTTTGGGACAAAATTCTATAAGCTGTGTTCGATCTGATCTCACAGAACAGAGTGAAGCCGATACATGGGTATGGAGGATAAAAGATATGACTATTTCTAGTTTGAGACCGGCCACGAGAGGAGTAGAGGCGACAGGTGTGTTCACAGGGACATTCAGCTGCAAACAACTAAACTTTCTTCCTCATCCCCCTCCTTTATTCTGCTTAAAAAATACAAAATTTGACTTGTCAAGCATGCCAAGCGAAAATCAAACTAGAGTTTTGTTTAAAACGTATTCTCCTTGGATATATTTACACCCAAAAGAAGATTTCCTTCCTTCCTCTGTCAATTGGGTTTTCGCTAACGGTGCCTTGCTACACAAGAAAGGAAACGAATCCATCCCGGTCCCGATACATCCAAATGGTTCAAACCTTCCACAAGGAGGTTGCAATGATGACTTGTTTTGGTTAGATTATCTAGTCGATAAAAAGGCTAGAGAAAAGGTTAAGAGGGGAGATTTAGAGAGCACTAAGGTGTATCTACACATCAAACCAATGTTTGGAGCTACTTTCACAGATATTGTAGTATGGCTATTCTTTCCCTATAACGGAAATGCACATTTAAAATTTTTGTTTATCAAGAGCCTGTCGCTAGGAAATATTGGCGAGCATGTTGGAGACTGGGAACACGTTACATTACGCATCAGCAACTTCAATGGTGAGTTATGGCGTGTTTACTTTTCTGAACACAGTGGAGGAACTTTAGTGGATGCATGCGATCTAGAGTTCATGCAAGGTGGAAACAAACCAGTAGTATATTCGTCTCTTCATGGGCATGCAATGTTCTCCAAACCTGGAGTCGTGTTGCAAGGTGGCGGCAAAAGTGGAATAAGGAACGACATGGCAAGAAGCGACAAATGCTTTGACGCAGGTATTGGATATGAAGTGATTGCGGGACCTGGCGTGGTTGAGCCACCGTGGCTGAATTATTTTAGGAAATGGGGACCTCGAGTCCATTACAGGATTGACATATTTCTCAACTCTGTCGCAAAGATTTTGCCCATCTTTTTACGGAAAGGTTTGCGAAAACTCATCAACAAAATTCCTTTAGAAATGCGGGGTCAAGATGGTCCAACTGGTCCCAAAGTTAAGGTGACTTGGACCGGTGATGAACAATATTCTTAGTGTTTTATTGTGAATTATTGCATTATGTTATATATCAATAAGGTTTACATTTGTCGAAAATAATCATTGTAATTTCTAATTAGTAACAATAATACTATAGAATCTGTTAAGAATTAAGATGTAGATGTGCTAATTAAAAATTTTAGAGTTATTTGGGAAAAAAAAAGGTTGTCATGATCTTAGTTTTAGAGTTAAAAAATAGTATTTATCTGGAAATAAATTGGTGTAGATTATTAAGAGTTTTTTTAAAAATAATTTGGATTAGATTTAATTTGATTTTTTACCTATAGTCATGGAATTAGATTTATTGCCGAGAAGCAATATTGATCCATCTAAATATGGACCCACGAACCATGGCCGTTGGGCCTTTAACTAATGGTTGGGTTTTGACCCGGTTGAAGAATTCAGGTGGGCATTGATAGGTCCGCCGTGTCTTTTTTTTTTTTTTTTTTTCGAAGAAGAATCATCTTCATCTTCTTCTTCCAGAGGGAATTGAATTTGTTTTCTTTCTCCTGGAGTTGAGATTATACGCTTTCTGCTGTATTGAAGAAGAAGAAGTTGTGTCCTATATCTTACTATTTAGATTTGGGGGGAAATTGATTAGGGCTCTATCCTCGCGCAGCACTAAATTAGGGTTACGTTCGGCTTAGAAAGGGCAAAATTCGATAGAGTGTGTGTGTTGTGATTTTGATGAGGTTCTTCTAGCCAAAATTACTGAGTAACTACTGTCGACACCAATTTGGGATTGTATTCAATTTTTTGTGATCAGCAATGTCTGGGAATAACGAGTTGAACGCACTAAAAGGGCCTCAAAGCTCTCTGCCTTGGCCATTTGGAATGGCCTCTGCATCGTTTGCTCCCTCCCACATGGCCCCTCCTAACTTTCAACCTCAGTTTCAGCTCTCTCAAGACCAAGGGATTAGTGCTCCTGGAAGAAGGTTCCCACATAAACCTCCCATTGGAGGACCTCCTGCTGTTCCTCCTAGTATGGAGTTGACTCCAGCTTCCAGGAAAAAGAAACATAAGCTTCCAGACAAGTCCTCCTTGCAGGAGCGCGTTGCTGCCGTCTTGCCCGAGTCTGCTCTCTACACACAGCTTCTTGAGTTTGAGTCTCGGGTTGATGCCGCTCTCTTCAGAAAGAAAGTTGACATCCAAGACTCCCTTAAGAACCCTCCTTCCATTCAGAAGACCCTTAGGATCTACGTTTTCAACACCTTTTCCAACCAGATCCCTGGTCCTGACCCTCCCACATGGACTCTTAGGATTTTCGGCAGGGTCCTGGATCCTGACCACACTGGTGGATTAGTTCAGAATTCAAACCCACTTTATCCCAAGTTCTCGTCTTTCTTCAAAACGTTAAAGATATCCCTGGACCAGAGCCTGTATCCTGAGAACCATCTGATCGAATGGAAAAGGGATCGATCGCCTGCTCCTCTGGAAGGGTTTGAGATAAAGAGGATAGGGTGTCAGGAGTTTGCAGCTACTATACTGTTGGAGATGAATTACGTCCCTGAGAAGTTCAAGACTTCTCCTGCTTTGATGCAAGTTTTGGGCATTGAGGTTGACACTCGCCCAAGAATCATTGCGGCAATCTGGCATTACGTGAAAGTCAGGAAACTGCAAAACCCAAACGACCCTTCTTTCTTCAACTGTGATGCTGCTCTCCACAGTGTTTTTGGGGAAGAGAAGATGAAATTCACTATGCTCTCTCATAAGATATCTCAGCACCTATCACCTCCGCCTCCCATTCAGCTTGTACACAAGATCAAGCTTTCGGGGAACAATCCAGCCATCTCAGCATGTTACGATGTGCTTGTGGACATACCAGCACCGGTCCAAACGGAGCTTTCCAATCTGCTCGCTAATCCAGAGAAGAACAAAGAGATTGAGGCATGTGATGAAGCCATATGCGGAGCCATAAGGAAAATCCACGAGCACAGAAGGAGACGGGCGTTTTTCTTAGGGTTTAGCCAGTCACCGGTGGAATTCACCAATGCCTTGATGGAATCTCAGACCAAAGATCTGAAGCTTGTTGCAGGAGAAGCAAGTCGAAACGCTGAGAAAGAAGGCCGATCAGAGTTCTTCAATCAGCCATGGTAATAATCTCTACTGTTCTGCTTTTCATCACTTGTCTTACAATCACTGAGAATTCTCTTGCAGGGTGGAGGATGCTGCAATACGTTACTTGAACCGGAAGCCAGCAGGCGGGTAAGATGCAGATGGGCCAAGAAGTTCATGAGTTCACTACTTTTACCTAGAAGTCACTTAGGTCCAGGACACTTGATCAGTGTCGTTCCTTATAGGTTTTTTTTCTAAGTGAAACATTGTTACTCAAGTTTCAAGAGTTTTTACTTTGGTTTGTAGCTCGTGCATCATATGCGACAAAATATAAGAAAGATAAATACTTGACTTTTTCACTTTCTTTTGTAGATTCCACGTACTGACTTCCAATTGGCTCGATCTAGTCTTGTAGAATAATAATAACGTACGTATTATTATGGATAGAAAAAGACCAAGGCATTGTGCTCTCACGTTGAACTTTTAATATAGTCATCATCCCAAGATGATAACAAATGCAAAATGGGTCATTTTCAAACAAAAATATAATAACTGAGCTAATATTGGTTGAATTTTCTTCAAAACTCAAAAATTTAGTAGAGACTTTATGACTTGGATTGAAAAAAAAAAAAAAAAAGTTGAGTTGTTTACCCAAAGGAGAAAATAATTTTGGGTATGAATGATCATAGAGACGTTTTACATAAAATAAAAAGCCATGATAATTGACTTTGTTTGTATATTCAAGGGGAAAGAGAAGGATCTCTCCGATGAACGCGGACTTGCATCCCACCAGCCATGTGAGCCGTGAGCATTGGCACAAAATCCGGTTTATCCGTAGGGATCGGTTCAATCTCAAACCGGTCAAGTATGGAAGCCACAATATACTTCATCTGCACGTACGCCATCTCTTCCCCAAGACAAACCCTTGGGCCGGCTTGGAAAACCGGAAACTTGAACGGATTCACCTTTTTCAAAACTCTGCAGCAGGTTTTATCATAAGACTCAGCCCACCGGTTTGGTTTAAACTCATCCCAATCTTCCCCCCATAGCTCTTCCATTCTCCCCATACCATATGGAAAATACGTTACCCGGTCTCCGGCACGCACCAACGTACCGTCTGGTAACCGGTCATCGGTTAAGGCGTGTTTGGAGTCCCACGGCACCGGAGGATACAATCGCATCACTTCACACAAACACGCTTTCAACAAACTCAGTTTCTTCAATGATTCGTAATCAAAACCCCCCGTTATCTCCTCCTTGACCGATCGGATTTCACTAACCAGATCGTGCTCGGTTTCCTCGTGACCGGTGATCAACCAAAACAGCCGTGTGGCTACCGCCGACGTGGTGTCCCTCCCCGCCATTATGATACTTATTACCATATCTCTCACCGTCTCGTCGCTTTCTCCGGCGACGATCAACCGCGAGAGAAAGTCTTGGTTGGCAGGCTTCCTCTTCTTATCCCGAATGATCTCATCGACGCAGTTATGGACTTCTCCGACGGCTTTTCTGAGCTCTTTCTCAGATCCAAAACCGACCAGTCTCTTAAACTTCCACACAAAAGACAGCGGTGCGGAACCGCGTCCAGCGCTGACCGCAGAAGCTGTCTGAAAGGCTCTGTCGAACTCAGAAACGGGGGAGGAAGGGTTTAAAGTGCAACGATCGATCCCGAGGAAAACAATGCAAACAATATTGAAAGTGAATCTACGGAGAAGCTCCTGAAGATCGAAGGGTTGTGAATCTTCCGCAGCTGCGTTTAGAAACGCTAAGAGCTCCTTCTCCACCTCGTTTCTCAAAACGGTGACGTATTCTCTCAGCGACTTTGGGGTGAAGTCGTGTGTAGCAAGTCTCCTCTGCTTTAACCAGAGGTTTCCGTCAACGTTGAAGATCCCGTTGCCGAGAAAATCTCCGAGGATCTCCGTAAAAGGTTTGCCTTTGGGATAGTTGTCGAAGTTTGTTTTGAGGATATACTCCACGTTCGAGGGGTTCGCCGTCACTACGGTTCTCCGTGCAGCTAAGCGGCGAATGACTACCGTCCGACTCGGGGATTCGGTTAGGAGCTCTGTATACCAATCCAGTAACCGGTTTCGGTTGGTATAGAATGAAATTAAGCATCCGATAACCGGGTATGTTTTCGGTGTAGAGTTGCGGCAAGAATATATCACATGTTTTCCCGCAGAGACAAGCAACAGCACAAGGACAAGAAGAAGAATAAAAGTTGAAGCTTCCATTGTTGATGAGCTTCAAAACGACAAAAGGAGGCAGGAGGAAATAATGGTCAATACTCAATAGAGATTTGACGCACGAGCTTGAATTCATCATCTTCATGGATCCCATTCATATAATATTTTAGTATATGCTTTGATATCTATGTATAAACTACTCCTATTTTCAAAGACTTTCCTCAATAATCTCTAGTTACTTTCCATTATTTTTTACCACCCAAACTTCATCTCATTTGTTTTTTTTTCTTAAATAATCCTCTTGCTTCTTCAATCTTCTACACACTAAAGTATATTATTTCATCGAATGATAAAAGTAATTGAGGTTGTAACATTACGTTCGATATTCGACAAGTGTATGAATTTAAATCATTCTTCAAGATCATATTCTACTAAATTAGTTTTTTTAATTTTATTTTATAAATTGGATAGATTAACGCGAAAATTGCGGTGACACATGCAAATATCTACTCTAATAAAATATGAGAGGAGGAGGAGAAGCATAAAAATAGATGTCGCATATTCGAGAAAAGAGAATGGACAATGAACAAAATAGGCAGGTAACACGAGATGTATATAACAAGTTAATATTGTCTTCTCGACGTTCTCGTGATGCAATAACTCGGATTAAAATAAAATGTAAAACGTTTTTCCGTCAAATATGATTTAAAAAAAAAAAAAAATTGTTACTAACGGCTAGTTTACCCCCAAAAAAAAATGATTTTACTAACGGAGGAGAAGTGTTTCGAAAATTCGACAATGATTAAGAAGAAAGTTAGATCAAACGAACAGGATCACAGGAAGAAGGTACAACGTGAAGCAATCAATGAGGCTAAAATAAAATATTGAGAAATTTGCTCAACCATATGATTTCATTAATATATAATAATGAATAACAGTTCTATCATATAAATAAATAATTTATAATCCACCACATGACAACAGATGGGTTTTCCCATTTTATTTAACTATAAACAGTATTTTGCTCTCACAGATCCACAAGGACAAGCATATTCAAGGATGTTTTAGTTCTTAAAGAAAAGATAAAGAGAGACCAGACGCATAGTGGTAACTTGGTCTACAAGTTAGAGTGGCCAAGCCGGAGAAGGACACGGTGCCACGAAGTGTTGAGAACCCCTCTTAGGTTCCACACCGACTCCACATTTTCCGGTTGAACATTCGCCGCCGAATCAACCTGCACATTTCCACAGTTTTCTATTAACTCTTGTCAGAAGCCATTTATATTAGCTGAGCAAGATGTTGAGGCTTTACCGCTTTGGCGATGACCTCTGTAGTCTGTGAAACATCAATGGTGGCTTCAAACAACACCCATGCCCATTTGTCACTGGAGCTGTGTTCTGAGATGTACTGCTTTCCTGGTTCCTGCGTTCTAGAAGCTTCCACCCAGTTTTTGCCTCCATCCAGGGATATGTCCACTCTTTCTATCCCGCGTCCACCTCCTGAAACCGCATATCCTTTGATACTTACCTGCAATTTTTTTTTTTTAATTGAATTAGCTCTTGCTTTCCTACATTGGTCAGATCAGATTAGGTAGTGAATTCCGCGTTCTAACCTTTCCAGGCTTCACCATTTGCACATCCTCCACAGAGCAGATTGCACTCTGTTAACAATGATAAACGAGTATGGGGTCAAGACTCAAGACAAACTAATGTTCATTTACAAATTCTACTATCTGATCAAATTCATAAGGCAACTGGTCCAAACAAGTAAAATTTTCAGTATACCAGTAGAAAATATGATCAGTCGATTCATCACCATCATCAACTGTTTTCATGGAAGAATACAGAATTACGAACTTCGCAAGAAAATTGGAAAATCTTAATTTTGTAGCGCATATAAACGAAAAACGTCATTACAAAGTCAAGTATTCTGTAAGAAAGAAGGGAAAGTTGTATTTACCTGAACAGGGAAATCCATTTGCGGTCTCCTAGAGGACCAGTTGATATTATCCCAATTGACAGAGGGTGGAAACATTTTGTAATCTTTTTGCATGAAGAATCCCTACATCACATTTTGATCCAAGTCCCTTACAATGTTAGAACAGTTTCTGATTGCTAAAAAGAGGGTAAAAGCCGGACACTTTAGTTGAGACCTGGCTTTCTTCAGCGATGACATTGATGGAATCAAGCCATTTGACCGAACGAGCACCAATCACACCAGGGACAACCACCCTTAACGGAAATCCGTGATCCCTGTTCAGGGTCTTCACAGAAGAAACACGTTTTCCAACAAATAAGCACATTTCCGAGTACTCACTCATACTCACATGTCAAACAAGTGATGATTTAAACACAAGTGAGACTAATTTAGGAGAGCGATATCAAACCTCTCCATTCATCTCATAAGCGAGTAGAACATCCGCTTCAGGATTTGTGGCTTGACTTAGAGTGATTGACGCCTTATAAGGGCCCCCATTTTCCTCCTAGAGATATAGAAAGAGCATAGACTTTTCATGGGAATTCATAACAAAGCATAAAAAGGTGGAATTTATTAATATATATCTACCTTACAGCGATCAACACTAACGAACTCAACATGTCTGGCTCCTAAATTGGTAGAAGCAGTCAGCTTTGGTATCCCCACAAGCTCAAGAACATCGGCCAGTTTCGCCCCACCCCAGACAGCTGAAAGGCAAATTCTTTCAAGACAAGTATGTATTGAAAGCATGGGAATGGGAGAAAGAGAGACGAACCGTTGCCAATAGCAGAAACATCCCATCCAACACCTCTAACATTCCTAACTTTGCTCATGGCAGTCCTTCTGTTACCGGCACACTGCATTGAAACAAAAGTGATGTTAAATTAAATGTGGAGAAAAACTAAAGGTAGAAGATTTACTCAAAGGAAGAATGAACCTGAAGAGTAGCAGTAACATTGTACTTTGGGAGGGACCTGCAATTTTGAGGAGGAAACAAGAGTGGTGCTTGATGGAGAGATACAAGATCAAAGTTGGAGAATGTAAAGAGAGGCAAATAAATAAAGGTACCTGATGTCTTTGATAAAGAGCTTTCTCGGGTTCTGGATCAATCCAGTAAGGGTGACGGAGTAGCTGGTTTGGCAAAAGAAATAGCAGAAATGAGCGGAGGAGGCAAAATTGAAGATGAATGAGAGTGAGAGAGAGACCTTTGAAGGTGATCAACAATGGGGATGGGACCATGATTTCGCTTGTAGAAAAGGTCGACGGGAGTGACATAAGATGAGACTAAGGCCGAGCGGGGAGGCTCGGCGTTGAAAGGTTCCTGCGGATCACCCAAATTTAGATGCCATGAAGAAAAAGGCTATATCAGACTAGTGACTGATTCGATTGGAAAGAGAGAAGAAGAAGAAGAAGAAGCTTACCTTGGCGTTGACCTTGAGAGAAGGGTGACGAGGTGGTTCCTGCGAGTATTCCGAAGGACCTCTAATTCCAGGCATTCTTCTTTCGAGGAGGAGATACCGAGGAAATGACGATTGAGTGCTTTCCTTTGTGACGTCTCTCTCTTCTTCAAAGGAAAACTATGGAACGGCGTCGTTTTAGGTTTGCGTCTCTTAATTTGTGGATAACAGACAGAGCCCAAATTGAGCCCAAACAAAAACAAATTGTGAGAGATGGCGGTGGCCAAACTTCACGGCGGAGGTATGGCGGCGATGCGTCTTCTTCTACTTCCTTCCCCGATGACGCACCGGCGACCATCAACGCTTCCGAGCACTGCCTCTTTATCTCCACGGAGATACATCGTCGCGTTGGCGGCCAAGAGAAGCCCTAAGCGTCTCAAATACTCTACTCCTCGTTTCACCAAGGAGGGGGAATTGGTGTACATCGAGGTCGATCCTTGTGGTGTTGATTCCTGGAAACTCCAACCTGTCATTGACCTTCTCAAACAAGGAGCTGTTGGTGTTATTCCCACTGATACCGTGTAAACAAGCTCTTCCTCTCCTCTTTACTTCTTCTTCTTCCTCCTCTTTTGCATTTTTTTTGAATTTCTGTTTCTCCGTAGATATGCCATTGCTTGTGATTGTAAAAACCATTCCGCTGTTGAGCGTCTCCGAAGGTTAGCTACCTACCTCTCACTCTTGCTGCTTTTCTATTCCAATCCAATCCTTTGAGCTGACTCGTGTTAGCCCGTGTGTGTCTCTCTCTCTCTTTCTTAGGATTAAAAAGATTGAATCCTCCAAGGTAAGCAAGCAAGGAACACTTGTTCTATATTTCTGCTTTGCTCAATTTGAATCCTCCATAGGTTTGAGTTTGATTATTCCATCTCAACTTATGCAGCCACTTAGCATCTTATGCCGTTCCTTACGAGATATTGACACTTTTACAATGGGCTTTCCTCGTGGTGATGGTCATGGTCATGCTAACGTTTTTCGAGCTGTCAAGCAATGCTTACCTGGTCCTGTGAGAGCCTCTTCTTCTCTTGTTTTCTAATGGATACTCAACATATTCGCAATATCCAAACAGTTTTCTTATCAATGATCTTTGGCATTTTTTTTTTTTTTAACAGTATACCTTCATCTTGACTGCAAGCAAGGAACTACCCAAACAGTGTGTAGGTTATGGCACCACAAGTGTGAAATATGCATCTAGGAAAAACGTGGGTGTCCGCATATCTGATGATGCTCTCTGCCAAGCTATTCTGCAGCAGATGGATGCCCCATTGATTTGCACAAGGTTTATTTCTTCTTTAAAATCTCGTCACTAGCTACAGAGAGACTGTGGACTCTTCGACCAAGTTGTGTAATGTATGGTAAATAATGACAGTGTGAAAGGGCCTAAAGAAAATGAATGGATGATCGACCCAACCGCAATAGGTGACATATATGGACCAGAGGTATTTATAGCTCTCACTCTTTCTCAGCGACTAAAGAACATCTTTGGTTGCTCTATTCTCTGTTTCGGTTTCCTTTTACAGGGTCTGGATTTTGTGGTAGACGGAGGTATACGAGTGGCTGAACCATCCACCATCGTGGATATGACAGGACCATATCCCAAGGTCATAAGGGAAGGGAAGGTAATATATTATCTAAACATTCTGTGCTTCATCCATCCAAGGACCTTAACTTGACCGTGTGGTTGGTTTGTATAGGGACCTATATTGCCGTGGATGGTGGTTGAGGACGACGAGTCTTCCCTGCGCCAAGATCTTATGGCGTCTGGCACTTAAAACAGAGACAGACACAGATTAGGTCTTTGTTTGACATCTACACACAAAGACACCTTGTAGCTGGAGAATATGAATAATGTGAATACAATTATTACAAATGCGAATTCAAAATCCATACACAACACCGGACACAAAAAATCGTTACATAACCAAATACACATGTATGGGGAAGTGGAAGACCAAGCCAAAGAATAAGATGATGAACACAATCATATATATAGGTATGAAACTCAAAGAACCCAGCTTCTTTTCTTGGTGGGATATTTTCGTAATATGGTATCTTAAAATCAGTTGCGGGTTTTGCCGTAGAGATTTGTGTAAACCGGCTTCGTACGTTGCACAAGGATCATACTCAAGGCGGCCGCAATGAGGCAGAATCCAGACATTATGAGTGACGTCAAGAAGTAACAGATGGAACCTCGGCATCTCAGGACATCGTCAGGATTGAACAAGGATCCTTGTGCTTGCCTCTCTGCTTCGCGGTCATAAATGGAACTTGCGATCAGCCCCGAAAAGACTAAGGATCCCGCTGGGTTGGCCAGCGTCAGGAAATTGTATAAAGCTCCAAACTTCTTTAGACCAAAGAGCTCAGAGGCAGTGGCTGGGACGATGGCCCAGTGAGCACCATAGCCAAGTCCAATCAATAGTGTGCCGATGTGCATAGCTCCAGGCCATCCGTATGCAAAGAAGATGTGTCCTACTGACATTACAAGCTGAGCCACTGCTATAGCAACCGGTCTTGGGTACGCATAGTCCCTGCAAATCATTTCGAACCACAATCAATTCCACAGCCAAATGTCATTGTCATTCTTCTGGGACAGTATCATACCTGACGATGAGTTCGGAGAAATAACCGCCTCCAATGCGTCCAAGGAAGTTCCAAATGCTAATCATGGACACAAAGACGTGAGTGTTATCGTAACCGAGAGACTGACTCATCTGCCCAAGGTTATCTATGACCGTTAGACCCGAACCAGATCCGAGCAAGAGGGAGAAGAAGATGAGCCAGAAATCGGCTTTAACGAGTGCTTGAGTTAAAGTAAAATCCTCGCCTCTGTGAGGGCCCCTCCGTCTCTTGACCCGAACAGCACCCTCTGCAGCTGCTTGCATCAGCTTTGCTTGCAACTGAGCAATTCTCTTATGTCTCTCCACTGCAGGAAGCAAATCTACTTCTTTTGGTTTCTCGTCTTCCACTTCACTAAATATAAGCTCAGGACCATGGTCAGGGGTGGTGGACTGTCCCGGATCCTGACCTTGCTGATCGCCAAGGAGAGGTTCTTCGAGCGTGTCACAGGGGTCGGTTGATGCTGTGAAGCAACTCGTTGCGATTGGTATGAAGATGGGTACAAGAAGAATGGCAAACAAGACAACGGTGAAAGCAATGATGATTGAATGGCTAAGATCAATGAAATCTTCAACAAGCATCACTGCCATGAGATAGGCAGCAAGTAGAATGCAGACGGCATAGATGACGGTGAAGCTGGTGGCATCAGAAGAACGGATCTGTCTGTGACCACCGACGGGTCTGATGAAGAACATGAGAGGAACAACAACAACTGAAGGGGCAACAGCAACCATGAAGATGAGGGATGCACGGTCAGAGGAGTGGATCATTGTGTATACCTGGGAGAGGATGGCACCGCCGAGGCCAGCAAACCCCTTGAGGATACCGACGACAGGACCACGGCTCTTGGGAAAGTTCTGAACACCAGAAACTAATGCAGCGGTGTTGAAGTAGGTCTCCCCGTTGTTCCCAACAAAAATGAGGATACACATCTGAAAGATGACAAAGAGATTCAGATTAAGTTGATGAATTGCTTGTAAAAGGAACGTCGAGCAAAGACCAAAAAGGATCCCAGGAGATATTCCAATTGCACTTTCACAATCTTGACCAGAAAGATTAATAGTCAACTGGTTTTCTTATAGAAACAGTGAAGGAATTCAATTTCCAAGCTACAGAAGGATCACTCTCTCTCACACAGATTTGACAGCCATTTCATAGGAACCACCAAACAACAACCTTAAAAACGCAAACTTTGGGAGATTCGATTCTCCAAACAGACATCATTAAAAGAAGGAAGAGAAAAAAGCAAACTTTAGTCCAAAATAGAAACAGAAAGCTGGAGAAAAAGAAAGGAAACAACTCACAGCCCATAAAGGAAGAATGGGAGCACGACCGGTGACGATAAGCCAAACCCAGCCATAGCCGACAAGGTTCTGGACAGAGCCGACGAGAAGAGCGGCCCAGAGAGGCAAGATCTCGGAGAGAGTACCAGCGAGGAAGCCGACACTATCGCCGAGATCTTTGGCGACACCGAGCCTGGAGAGCTGTTTCTGGTTGTAGTTGAGGGAGCTCTTGATGACAGGAGAGATGCTGCCGAACAAGTAACCGATGCCAGCGCAAGACTGAATCCACATGGCCGCAACAAACACTAGCCATCTATTGTTTATGAACGATTTCACTCTTTCTCGCGTCGTCCTCGCCATTTTTTCGATTTCTTTGTACGATCAACCTTGTATTTCTTTCTTGGTCTCTTGATGAATTGATGATGATCTTTAGATCCCTTTAATCTTTCTTTCACAAGAAATTAACTAGGACTGTTGTTAATCAGTTGTTGTTTTTTAATAAAAAAATGTATTAGTCGAACTTAGAGTAATAATTAGACAAAACATTAAACGAAATATTTCCCATTATGTTACTAGTATTTTATTCGGCGGCGATGCATGCCCTGTCATACTTACATTTTGGGACCACATTCAAAATCATTTTTCCAGGTCTCATTTAGTAACTTACCATTCAAAGTTTAACTTAAATCTGATAACTAACAAATTTAGTATACTAGCCGACAAAGAAAAAAAAAACAAATTGATTAGTATAATACTAGCCGACAAAAAAAAGATTGACTGAATATATGATGATCTCTCTTATTCTTTAAATTTTTTTATAAAAAAAATCTCACTCAGTTGATAGATCACACACACCACCAATGTTTACTGGTAGCTTTTAAATAGAAACTATTTTCTAACAATAGCTTATTCCTCTATATACAACAATCAACATTTGCCTACCCAAAAAAAAATAAAAAACAATCAACATTTGATTCAGAAAATATCTATATTCAAAATGTCTACTGGGCCTGGGGGAGTCTTTTTCTGTATGTGTACCCTTTTTTTTTTACAATACAGGTTGCGTTTAATCGAGGATACAAAGAAATTACCATATGCAGCCACATATAATTGATTGGGTGATGTATGCATTTGATAGTATTTTTTAACCTCGTTTATGTCATTAGTTTCTACTGTATATATATTTTGGCTTCATTATCGATAGCGAGATCAGATCATTATTCCGACGGTTCATTTTCTATATTATTTTATAATAAATCTTTGTCATTTTTATGTTTTATCTGATGTAATTAAAGAGATAGAATCAGATATTAATGTCTGATTATTTACGGCAATGATTCATTTCGACGAAAGAATTTTCAAAAGAAACAGAATAAAACACGTTTTACAGGAGGCATTAATAATCGCAATCATCCGCCATAAATGCTGATACGAATGCAATCTTTCGTTTTAATTATTTTCTCTTGAAGGGATCGATCGTGGGAACATCAAGAAGTGATAACGAGGCAAACCAAACATTTATTTATTCTCAAGTATTTTATACTACTCTTACTCTATTTTTGATTTTCTTCAGTAAAGTTTCACAAGCTAACTTGTACACTTTTATCTTAAAAATGAAAAGAAAAACAAGCACATGAGAGATGAATAGATAACAATATTATACCAAGCTAGGTTTATACTACAAACATAAGCCGGTGATTAAAATAAAGATGTTAGATGTGAATGTGAATTTGAATGGCGATGACCAAAATCGTGATAATAGCAAAGAAGAGAATGGCATGAACCAATATTGAGATCCCGCTTGTGGTCATGTTGCCGCACTCCAACACTCTCCTCCTCGCCGGCAACTGAAACAGAAGCCCCGGCGATAACACTACGAACAGCACCACCGCAACCGCCACCGGCCCCCAGTCCGCTCCTCCCATATCTACCTCAATTAGAGCTCCAAAAAGATTTGATCGTCTTATTAGGTGTCAAAGCACTACTTGGAACAATATTACATATACACACACAAGTGTATTAATGCACTTGGTATATATATATTGTACGTGTGATAATAGGTGTGTTTTGTGTACTTTTTTGAAATTCAGAAACTATTGAGATTATTTAAGGATGACAAAAGAAGGCAGATTGAGACTTGACCAGTATCTTTCTTTCTTGTTGGATGGATATATACATTTAGTGGCTATGTATATAAAGTTAAAGTGTTTGATACTTGATTGCGTTTATTGGTTTGGTTTCGATTCTTTTGCTTTCCTCATGTGGATCTTATCCCTATTTCATTACTAATACTACGTGATTTGATTAATAACCGCGTTAGTGCATAATAAAATTATGGTGTTAAAAAAATAAAAATTATGGCGTTAATTAGTGTATTGTGTATTATTTTTGCGATTGACGTTTTAAAATTACTTCAGTATATATATGACTTATATATGTTGCATGAATATTATTACATCCGTCAGAAGCGGATGGACTTCCCTTAAACTCAGAACCGGAGCAAGAACGTAAGGTGTTATATGTTGGCTTATGAATTGAAATGCCTTAAGAGGAGAATCATATGCTTGCTTATGAATTGAAATGCCTGAAGAGGAGGAGAATCATATGCTTGGCCTTCAAAACAAGCAAAATACTATCGATCTAGATATTTAATTATTTTTTTGTACAGATAATTTAAAATACTATATCAGAGAATAGTTCTTTCCTTCATCCCACAAACTTGAGAAGAACCCTCCACTTTTGTCCAGCCCAAGCCACATATATATTATTAATTAATCGTATTGACATCAAGTTCATTCTCACATTTACGCGTACATTATAAATATAAGCACATAATAAAGTGGTAGATGTTTATAGAGAGACGTATATTATAGCTAGAGAAGAAACAGAAAACAAAGATGGGGTTGGACTGGGGACCGGTGCTAATGTCGGTAATTTTCTTCATCGTGTTGAGCCCTGGAGTTTTGTTTCAGCTGCCCGGAAAGAGCAAAGCGGTTGAGTTCGGTGGGTTTCAGACAAGCGGCCCCTCCATTGTCATCCACACTCTCCTCTTCTTCGCCTTCATCACCATCTCCCTCATCGCCCTTCACATCCACATCTACGCCGCCTAATTAACCCTACCTTCCCCTTCACGTCATGGCTCCTTTTCTTCATTTCTTGATTTCTGATTTTCTTGTGGAATACTGTTAGTTCCTTCTTTTATGGTTGGTTCATTTATCAAGAATAATCATTTTTATGAACCATGTATATTGTCATAATTAAGTTCCCACTTTTTATTTTGGTTTTGAGATTTCAAAGAGTAAGAGTAACTTATCTCGCCTACTTATTACAGACCCCAAATAAAAGCTTTAATTCCCACTAATATCTTATCTTGAAGCAACGTAGAACAGAACTTATGACTTACGTATAATATAACTAGGTCAACGTACGTAACTCCACTTAAATCCTAAAAGTCAATTTTCATCATCTAAGCTAATAACAGTCGTCAGTTTCTCACAATATTGGTCCGCCTTAAACCTCTCTCGAACCGAAGAGATATAAGAAGCGGCTCTAGCGTCAACGCAGTCGTCCACTCCGTTAATACCTCTGCCGATCAGCTTCTCTGCCATCATGTTCAGCTTCTTTTCCATATCCTTACCCTCAGGAGCCAAGGCTGCCAGTCACTAATTATAGACATGTATATATGAAAGATAGATAGCTATAATTAGCTAAACTAGATTTAAAAGAAAGGTTAATTACGTACATGGTTGAAGGAGGAAGCTAACTTTAGGAGGGAGAGGCGTAGTGGCAGTTACGTAGTTGTTGAAATCAGGTTGACGAGCGTAGGAAGTCGTAGTGGAAGAAGTGTAATGAACATTATTATAAAGGTCTTGGGAAGGAGTTGGAGATTTCACAGCTTTGCAAAAGGGCATTAGCTTAGCTATCATGAACCCTCTTGATCTCCTTCTGTTCATCTCCATGATATTACAACTCTTTTTTTCTTTCCCGATCGAGATCTACCTGTAGCTGGTGTTTCATGCATTCAAACATAGTGTGTTGTTGCGTAGATATATATGGGAGGGTTTCGTTATGTTGTGACGAATACATGCAGGGAGATAGAGATATCAAAGACGCGTGGTCCTTCGTCTTGCAATAATATCACTCAGAAGCATAACATGTTGATGACGAGATCTCAACTTTCAGGCTCAAACAGCCACGACGACACATCTCATTTTACAATTTAAAATATATGATATATGTGTAATTATACAGTACAGGGTTCAATCCTTACGCACTATATTTACGCTCCTTAATTATCTATCTTCCGCGGTAGACAGATGATACGGACGATTTATGAGAAATATCTCGGAGAAAATTTATAAGATATATCTTGTAGTTCAATTAATAGATATATTATTCTCTAAGTTCTATATGAAATAATGGATGGCGCAAAGCCGCAAACTCTACAATTTCTCATTGCAAAACATATTTTCCCAATTGCTATATAAAAAAAGAACATAACATTTTTCCATTCAATGGGTTCGGAAAAAAGTGAAAGTGTTGAGATTAAGGAACCGTTATTTTATCCGTGTTTAATAAATTTTGTGTAACTAACTTTTTCGTATAACTTTTGAAAAGAATCAAGAAAATGTGGATAAGTTTCGATTTATGTAAGAATGTGAATTAATTTATTCGTGAGAGATTAATATAAAGAAATTCACAAGCGAATAACATTATCTTCGTGCGGTATTGTGGCGGCGGTAAATTAAAACGCAACAATTTGAGTTTGATAATTATTACGAAAGACTTAATTAGCTAAATCTGTAAAATAACATTATCTTCGTGCCGATGTCATCAAAACACTCTAGAATAGAAAAGGAAGAAAGCATATCTTTTGAGAAGATTCTGACTGTTATGTGATCTATATATATTCTGTTGCATATTTGCTTTTGTGTTAAATGGTCCAATGGTATAATCCAATAATATCACCATATTCCGGATGACATGGTCCTTGGTTCTTTTTGTAAAGATTTGGGCTTGTTGGGCTGACTTGACATTATGAAAAACACGAGAGCCCAGGCTAATGGGCCTAACAAAGAAAGCGTCCTCCGTTCTAAAGCGAAACGTGAAGCATATTCGCAATTGGATCCAAGAAGAAACCTCAAAGTTAGCTTTCGTACTCTTTCTCATCTTCATCTCCACAATATCCTTAGCTTGTCACTAGTTTTGGAATAATCGGTAGGTTTGGGATACATAACATTGTTTTTGTAGATGATAGACTCATCATTGCTTCTTTATGTTTGGTAATTTGATGATGAATATACTTTCGATTACAGGGCAGCCGAGACTAAGACACCAAAGCAGATGGATTCAAAGGTCCCATAAAGACAAAGATAAGGATTAGTATTTTTGAGATATGTGAGTTGCTGCTAGTTTAAAAGTAAAGGTCTGATGGTGTGAGCCCAACGTTTTTGGGAAAGTAAATATTACAATCCAATTCCTCTAATCATTCCTTCAAGCAAAAGGGAGGGAAGATGTGCATTTGTGTCAAGATGTGGTGGAAATTATCAGAGGGTTTATCAACGGCATGTGTATGAACACCTTGGTATGTCGTCACCACCACTCCTTCGTCTCCCCATTGCCTCTGCACTTGCTTCTTCACTCTGCATCCTTCTTCTGTGCACTTATAATAGCTCCTATATATATATATATTCATATTTTACATGTATGTATATGAGTCTCTTATTTGATCACCATAGCAAGCATACAGTATCATTCATTGATGATTAAGTACGTACCTGGGGAATGGATTGTTCTTGACTGCTTTTTGGCCGTACTTCCTCCACCTGTATCCATCATCCAGTATATCAACCTGGCTTCTTGTCTGGAACGCGTACCTCGCTTCTCTCTCTTTCTTCTTCTTCTTACTCCTTGGCTTCTCTTCGGATGATGTTGTCGGCTGAGCAGAGTTGTCGACCCCATGAAACTCTGTCAAGCGAGGATCAACCGATGATGAACATGGAAACAACACATCACACCTCCTATCCTCCATTTCTTAACTCCCTCTGCGTTTATGGTGGGAACTTGAAAAAAGCCAAGGAGGGGAGGGAGAGAAAGAGAGACGTACACGGTAGCGAAGATGCCAGAGAAAGTGATATATATTGAAAATATGGCTACATTAGCGGATCCATCACAGAAAAAGAGTTTTGTGGAAACAAAAAGGTGTGGCGGCTACATCATTCTGATTTATATTATTATATATGCAACTCCTTCAAATTTTGGTTCAATGGATTCAAATTTCAAACATATTTCTTGGTCAAGAATCAATATGCATCTAGATCTCTGAGGTAATCATTCTTTTCTTATTTGATTTACAATTTGGATTAGCAAGGTTTCCAAGATAATATCCAATATCACGTGTATTTGAGGTTCACCTACCAAACTTGATTGAATTCAATAAACAATGAGCTCGAATGATGTTGAGATTGTTGACTATTTTGGCTCTTTGCTTTCTTCTATACTTGTCAAAAGTATATAATCATTGATTCCATGGATTATTCATCCCTCCATAGTTATTCAAACTTGATTCATATTCACTTTTTACACACAACATAGAATTATAATAATACTAGGCATTGATCACATGTAGGATTTGAGACGGGGTCGCGTAAGGGACTGCGCTCCATCCACCAAGACAGTGGTGCCTGTCATGAAGCGTGAGCCATCGCTGATCAAGTAGATAACAGTGGAGTAGAGGTCTGTGTCCGGGTTGAGCCACTGGCCGAGGGGTGCAGCGTCCTTGACCAGCTTCTGCGCTCGGTCTCTTCCCACAGAAGCTGTATACTCATCATCCAGATGCAGCCCTCTAGAGATCATGTTGACCCGTATCTTGTGCTTCCCGAGACTCATGGCTGATGCCTGAAACCCAATCATCAACAAACATATTCAAGTTACGAACGCGATGTGTCTAATTAGGAGCTAGGATGCATACCCGGACGAGCTGGTGAATAGCGGCAGAAGTTGAAGCGTAGGCATCAGCGCCAGGGTAAAGCGCCCTCTCTCCGCTGGCGATAGTGGCCATGAAGACAATGGAGCCTCCTGATCCATGGTCCTTCATCCTTGTGGCTACAGCCTTCAAGAGAAACCATGGAGCGGTGAGATTGATCTTTGTGATTCTGTGGAACTCATCTTGAGAGACTTGAAGAATGTCCTGCACCTTTCCTGCAAGAAAGAAAGATTGTTGAATAAAGGAATGATCAACACACAAGAGCATCAAAGGCAGGGTAGTGAAAAACAAGAAGCAAATTAAACCTTGGTAGGTATAAGAGTTGAGAAAAGCATCGAAATGGCCGGAAAGTTCCCATGCCTTTTGGACAGCGGCATGAAAAGCAACTTCAGAGTCAGATTCCATGTCGAGTGCTATAACATCGGCAGGGAAGGCTCCCTCAATGGAATCTCTAATCTTGTCTACAATGCTCCTTAGGGAACCCTCATTTCCCATCATTACCAACCTAGCAACAGTACATTGCATTTTTTGAAGGTTAACTATAGACACCAAAGTCAACCACAACACAAATCGGGGCTAGAAGAAGAAACACAGGATAGGAGGAAAGAAGACAAAATGAGAGACTCACTTGCAACCGTGTTTGGCTAGATGGAAAGCGATGTTTCGGGACACCTCGTCGCCGTTGGATGTCATCAACACTCTCTTCGCCGGATTTTCCATTTTGCCAAAGTAACTCTTTATAAAACAATTCAGCAGATTCAACAAGACTTAAGGGAGGGAGGGAGTGAGATTGATTCGATCGCCAATTCTAAATAACTATAAAGAGTGGCTGCAAAAGCTCTTACCGGAACTGTGTCTGTGTGTTACCAAAACGGCGAAACAAAGCAAATAATTAATGCCTAACCACA
The DNA here is from genome assembly GCF_000001735.4 of Arabidopsis thaliana. NCBI lineage: Eukaryota > Viridiplantae > Streptophyta > Magnoliopsida > Brassicales > Brassicaceae > Arabidopsis > Arabidopsis thaliana. Next base: position 329,022 of record NC_003074.8, read on the forward strand.
TGATCCACCACGTTCTGTTGTTACCTTCTTTAATTTGTAGATAGAAGAAGATGGTGATTGATAACGGAGATGTATTTTTTTCTTTAATAAAAAGCCCACTTCAAGGCCCAGATCCATTTCTGTACTTTGTAGGTTTTCCAACTTTCCCGGCGCCGGAAGCAAGCGTAAGTTATCACTGTTCCCCAACCAAATTCCATCATATCCTATTATCCTACTACTAATGGATCCATCTCCAAGATTCCTAATTTCACTTTGCTACAAACTTATTTCGTGTTTTTGGTTTATAATTAATAGCCGTTGTTGGTTATGAATATGTAAGCATAAAAGGCATTTGGGAGCTCCAGACAGACAATGAATCATCAACATCAGGTACTCTGTCTTTCGTTTATGTTTCTGTTCCATTCTTTTGAAATATATAGAGGAGGAACTTGTTATTAGCTAGTCCATTGATCAACACACAAAGAGTGAGAATGAAAGCAATTCCTCCAACCAAAAGGATGCTTTCCCTTATTGATTTAGTTGGACCAATATATAAAGAGAACAAAGGAGGGTGTTGGTAGGTAACAAAAGATTCTAGGTGGTGGGAGGGTAGTGGATTTTTGAAAACCGTGTGTTGACTTAATGAAAGAGGTGTAGAGTAATGGGATTGTGAGAGTGTTAAATAATAAAAGACTAGGATACGAAATCATTGTGACATGTCAATTTTTCAAGTGGGTGGTGGAATCCGCAACAAAATATAAAATAAGAAAAATGCTTTGCTTGCTTGCTTGCTCTACTTTGCCTTCTTTTTGCAACCAACATGACGTTATGCTGGAAAGGAATCAAATTGTTACTTGGTCATGCACCTGTGAACGTTACGGAGAGGTCTACCTCAAGATAACGAATGATCTATTATACTAGTAAATACCACATCTTGCTTGAGAAGGAGAATATAATCCCCTTTATGATCATCAAATTGACCCCAAATCTTCACCCGACTTTTGGTAGTATTCGAACAATTATAACAGAATCTAAAAGTTGCTGTGCCCGTGCCACGTCATCTCTAAGAATCTTTAGTGGCACGTGCTCGATCAACTAATGAAAACAAGGTTCGGTTCCGGTGGCCTACCATTTTTATCCTCCTTCAACTTCCCTCTCCCTCTCTCTTTTAGGAATTTTCCTCAGAAATTGGAGGACTCACACTCTTCTGGGTTTCTGCTGCAGCCAAATCACCAAGGAGATACATACTACAACCATGGATGATGATGAATATGCCAAGCTCATCAGGAGAATGAATCCTCCCAGGTTTTTCTCTTTCTCTCCATACTCTTTTATTGTTTTCTAGGTCCTCTGTTTCTCCATGCTCCGTTTGTGAGCCTCTATACCCTTGTAAAGATTCCAGCTGCTAAAACATTCATCTTTATTTATGTATGTTTCATGGTGGATACAGAGTTGTAATAGACAACAACGCAAGCGACGATGCCACTGTTATTCAGGTAAATAAATCTGTCTCTTCAAATTGTTCAAGTGGTTCTGTACCAAACAAAGAGATTTTGAGAAAACAGAGTTCCCTGTTTGTTTGTGGTGCTAAATAAAAGGTTGATAGTGTGAACAAACATGGGACTCTATTGGAAGTAGTACAAGTGCTCACTGATATGAATCTTGTGATCAAGAAAGCTTACATCTCTTCCGATGGAGGTTGGTTCATGGACGTTTTCAAAGTCATCGACCAAGATGGCAATAAGATCAGAGACACTCAAGTCCTTGACTATATCCAAAAGGTTTCTAATGTATTTCATCACTTTTTTTCTTTCATTTTCAACAGGTTTTTTTCTTTGTGTAAAACGTTTGTTGAATTCATTGCGCAGAGGATAGAGAGCAACGCTGGGTGGTTCATTCCACCTTTGAGAAGCTCAGTTGGTGTAATGCCCACTGACGAATACACATCCATTGAGCTCGCTGGAACTGACAGACCCGGTCTCTTGTCTGAAGTATCTGCTGTTCTCACAGACCTTCACTGCAACGTTGTGAACGCTGAGATATGGACTCACAACACCAGAGCTGCAGCGGTTATTCATGTCACGGACAATTCAACTCATTCTGCCATTACTGACCCGATTCGCCTTTCCACCATCAAGGAGCTGCTGTGCAATGTAGTGAGGACAAACAGCGGCTCAAGAGCTGCGAAAACAGTCTTCTCTTGTTCTGATACACACAGGGAGAGACGGTTGCATCAGATCATGTTTGATGATAGGGACTACGAGGGAGTCAAAAGAGCAAGGACATCGGCGTCAAGGCCCAGTGTCACACTAATGAACATTGAGAAGGATTATACCGTTGTTACCATGAGGTCCAAAGATAGACCAAAGCTTGTGTTTGACGTAGTCTGTACTTTGACTGATATGCAGTATGTGGTGTTCCATGGCATGGTCAGCACAGAACCAGTGGAGGCTTATCAGGTAACTACTCAACGGCCGTCTGTTGGGATCTCTCTTCTAACAATAATATGAGTGTTTTGCTGCAGGAATTTTACATCCGTCATGTGGATGGACTTCCCATAAACTCAGAAGCAGAGCAAGAACGTGTCATACAATGTCTGGAAGCAGCCATTGAGAGGAGAGCATCGGAGGTAACCAATTAGGAATGTGAAAATTCTCTGTCTTGGCTCAAATTACATTCTGTTCTGCATCGATTTCTGATATACTCAAGACAGATTGTGCATATGAAACATACTTTCAGGGTTTAGAGCTGGAATTATCAGCAGAAGACCGAGTTGGTCTTCTCTCAGACATAACCAGAACATTCCGAGAGAACAGCTTAACCATTGTGAGAGCAGAGATATCAACGCGAGAGGGTAAGGCTAAAGACACGTTCTACGTTACAGACGTGACTGGAAACCCGGTTGAATCAAAAATCGTGGAGTCAATCAGACAACAGATAGGAGTAAGCAAGCTGAAGGTGAAGAAGAAGGAGAAGGAGCATTGCTCTGTTCTTGGTACAAGCAGGCCTTCGCACGAAACAACTACAATGGGGTATTTGCTAAGTAACATCTTCAAACCCAAGTAGCTTCAAGCTTCACCTATCTCACTCATAGTCATAGAGTGTGTGTGTGCTTTGTATAGGTTAGACAGAGTAGGGCATCATTTAAGCTGATCGTAGCGATCCCCTCTCAACAAGTCCCTTGTGTGTAAATTTGTGTGAACAAAATAACAGGAACTGCCTTTGAATAGATACGGCGTCAGTTAATACCGTTGATTAATGGATCCAGGGGACATTAATAAAGATGCAAAGTGTTTACTATTATGATTTAATGAGAGCATTCGAAAGATCAATAAGAGATGAAGAAGAGGAAGACAGAGAAAGGTGAGCTTAAAACAACTCTCTCTCTAATTACAAACTATAATCTAAAACCTGTCATTACAGCCATTGACTAGTTTCCTAATCTTCCTCCACCACATTCTCTTACAAGAAAACTTCAAATAGAAAAGAAAAAAGAAAGCAGAGGAAGGGATCAGAGCCAGAGAGCGCCGGCGTCTTTGAGAAGAGGAACGAGAGAGCCGTTTATGTGAGAAGCCATGACTCTGTCCATAGCTCCAACCAGTTTACCGCCGATGAAGACGACCGGGAGAGACCCTGGAGAAGAGGAGCCGGAGCAGCCGAGGAGACGAATGAGGGCTCGCTGGATGTCGCCGCCGTAGGGGTGGAGGTCGAGCTCGTGGACGGCGGGGCTGACGCCCATTCCTCTGAAGAGACCCTTCACGGCGTGGCACATGCAGCACGTGCTCACGCTGAAGATCACCACCGCGCTCTCAGAAGCCAGGGACTCTATACGAAGCAGACCAGTGTCAGCCACCATCCCCAAACCGCCGAATCCTAAGCTGCTCATCTTGTATGATCCCCACGATTCTGTCTGGTATTGCATCTTTGATATCTCTTCTCTTTCTCTTGTTACACTTTTGTTTGGAAAGAAACTAGATTAAACACGAATAAGAGAGAAAGAGGGATTGGCTAAAGTTTGTTGGTGAGAAGAGAGTGAGAGCCATGCAGAGTATTTATAGAGGCCTACTACACCTCTGAGTCTAACTCTGTTTTCCTCTAATTATTAGTATTATTGTTTCTTTCTTTATTATTTGTGTATAATAACATGACCTCTATTTACTTCTCCATGAAAAAAAGAAAAAAAGTAACAAAACATATGAATTAAAACCGATGACATCAAGATAGTGATTGCTGTTGAAAACAAACACCGATAATAGTTATCGGAATAATTTCATTTTTTTGTAAAAAAAAAAAAAAAGGCAAGGAGAGTTGAAGAACAGGCTTTTATCAGAAGGGAGTTGTTGGTAATAGACGGCTCCGTCTGTCCTTCTTGTCGGCTCTTACCGCTCTCACCATTAATTTTCTTACCACTTAATTCTCTCTTTTTCTTTCTTTGTATTTTCAGATACATGATCATAAAGTAAGAAACCATAATTTCCACGTAGATAAGCTCCCTCAATCTGTACAATATGGATTTTGGCAGGGTTTTTCTTTTATTCCATTCTACTCTGTAAAATATATAATTCCATACGACCGAGTAATCATCAATCCAGCAAATGTGTAATCATCACATCATAATTTGTTAAGGAGTCAGAATCTTATGTTTCTTATCCAGATTAATAGCATCCTCCTTATATATATAGAAAAAGAATTATGACTCGAGAATTATGATGTGTACATATTTTATAAGAACAGCACCCATGAATTAATTTGGATGGGTTTAATTATAACAATATTAAAATTTGAACAATTTTATATAGAAAAAGCCTTTTTTTTTTTTCTTCAAAGTTTACAAAGTTTGTAGTTTGTGACATGCTTTTGGCTTCCACGCTTGTGTCCTTTATACACGAAATGCCTTTTTTGTGTGTCTCAGGTTTGAGCTCCACAATAAATTAAATCTTAAAATGAGATTTAAAACGAAGGATTGATGGAAGAGAAGATTTTATATGTATATTGAATATAGTAAGAGAAGTCCGTACAGTTATGCTCCCTCTAGCTGAAAAAGAAAGTTACTTCTTTTAGTGTTTAAACTCATGTATTTCTTTTCTGGAAAAAAATCTTTGCATGAGAAATCGTAAAAGATAAATAATCTTGTCGGATTGTGGTTGTCGGATCGCTTTACCTTTGATTTTTGATTTTTTTTTTAAAAATCTAGTTTTCCTGACAGAAGACTTACGTAACACTTGTCATACAATGTTTGATCTGTTCAACCGATTCTCCGATATTAACCCTTTCGAGTAGCGTATGTACATGCTTTTCAATAAGGGTATTTTGAACATTTCTGAAGTTCGTATTCAACGCCTGAAACTTGAAACTTTGAACATTCCTTATTCCTTTGTATATTGATCTAGCTCTTTTCTGTTTTTGGCTTTTTTTTTTATTCTTCAAAGTTTAAATATGTATATACAAGGCTAACATTATACAAAACTTTAAAAATCTTTCGTTTTATGATTATCAATAAAAAGATGATTTTCTTCTTGTAAAAAAAAACATTTTAGAGAGAAAAAGAAAAAAAAAAAAGAGATTTTGATCGATCGGACGGGTAGGGTTAGATGGCAGGAAACGAGAGCCCTCTGGCCTATATTAATTAGTACAACAAAATATATAAATTGATATCAAAATAAAAAATAGAAAGAATACGAGCGTGATGCTATCTTTTCAGCTTTATCTGGTCTTTGCCATTTATAAATATCTGTGTGTATGTCTCTCTTTGCACAATATTAATGTTGTGCTTTGTTATAAATATATCTTCATTTCATATTTTTATATTTTCAAATTTCGTTTTTTTTTTACCTCTTACGGTGAAACAAAGCCGATAGGGAGATGAAAGGTGGGGTTTGAACTAAACCCTAAAATAAGCTTTAGAGAGTTCTATCGTCGAAGTATAATGGTCCGAGTCTGATTCCAACACCTGACCAAGATATGTCCCTACGGGTTATAAAACAATGTATATATTATATATATACAAACAGCTGGCTCATATATATCTGTAATACACTGATACAGAGGAAGGTACATATCTGTGCCTATGTATGCGCGTGGTGTAGCTGTATATGCTATGGAACATGTATATATGTTATAATGTATATTGAATTTCCAAAAAGCTTTAGTTAGTAAAAAAATAAATGGAAAACGTAAAAACAAAAAAGAAGGCAAAAGAAAAAGGAAGATATCGCATGTCGGTGTCGCGGCGAAAAGGCGGTGAGGGTATTGTGGGAGTGCTCACGAATTCCCCTAAAAATCCTCATTTATAATTAGTATATAACCCTAAGCCCATGCAAACTGCAATCCCACTCATCTTTATCACTAACACTAACTATCTTATTATTTCACCAAAAGATAAAAGTATTTCATCGAGATATACGTCGATATGTTGTTCTGCATGCAGGTGCATGGCCCTCTATTATTTTTTGTCGACCACAAGTTTTTGTCTGTTTACAACATAAGATTTCACTTATTATTGTTTTTTTATTTTAATTGTTTGTTTATCGCACTGATAGTCTGATACACACATTCACGAACTGCGTTTATCCCTCATTGCCACCTAATAATTAACTTAGGCTTCACAACATTTGTATATCCCAATTCATTTATTATATACAGTTGTTTACCGCTACATATATGTGCATAGTTAATCTAGGAAATTAATGTTCTAAGCTTTTATCGTAGTTAATATTGGAACAAAAATATATAACCGAGTAACAAAAGTCGTAGTAAATAGTTTTAAATATAATATTTAACAAAAAAATATAGTATAAATATAATAATGCCGATCGACACCAAAGTTATAACTATATATCAATCCAAGCCTCCTCATTCAGAAAGCTTTCTTTTATAAAACTGAAATATTGTTTAGTATAATTAGTACTAAACAATGGTCAAACTGAATATTCACAATTGTGTTTAGTATATTTCGAAGTAATTTATCGTGTAAATAAAATATTAATTGTATATATCGTTGTAAAATATAAGAGGAACAAAAAAAGAAATGGAAATAGAGTAAATAAATCAGTGATTAAGGAATGGGATAGACACAAATGAATCATACGGATTTAAATTAGAAAAAAAGAAATTCAAAATAAGAGAGAGGGTGATTGACCATCGGGAGGAAGAGAGGGACATTGGCAACAAAGTGGTAAATAGAAGTAGAATTAAGAAGACAACAACAATAAAAGAAAAGAAAAAAAAGAGAGAGAGAAGAAGAGATGAAACAGAGTTTTGTGCCCCACGCGAGCCGCCTCGCCTCCCCCTATACCCTGAACCTTTTTTTCTCTTTCTCGCTTAAACAGACCTAAACCCAATTAATCATCCCTTAGCTTATTTATTAGGGATCATATTGATACGGAATTTGCAGTCCCCACTGATAACTGAAAGGCTTTTATGTAGTACTAGTCGTATTTACGTGAACACATTATTCTTTGAGTATTATCTTCCATACAAGAGGAGTATATTAATAGACTTTTACCTTAGCACTCCGAATGATCCTCGACTATTGTTTATTAATACACAAAACACTCCTCTCTTTTTTTATTCGTACACAAAACACTCCTCTCTTCTTTTATTCGTTATTTTAAGAACTGAATTGGTGTTCCTTTAAATTTTTTTTAACACGTTCCACGCGTACTTTTTGTGTGTTTACCTTTTTTAATTTACTAATTAATAATGTAGTACGTACTATATAGTTAAAGAAAGAGGGCAAAATGGTAAATAAGAGAAGAGCAGCTTTAAGAAAAGAAGAGAAGCAATATTAACTCTCTCTATATATCTTAAAGATGTACTGTAATAAATAAAAATAAAAGAAGAAGAAGAAGGAGAAGGGGCCGTTAAAGGAGTAACCGACAAGACGGCTTTACTTTTTCAGGCTTTGCTCCTTTGATTGCCTCATCTCGCTGCTGACGTTATCCTCCCGTTGACTGTCTACGCACTCCCTTTTTTTTTTTTTTTTTTTTCCCTAAATATATTTACTCATTATTATGTCATAGTTTTACAAGGTCGAGGTTTTGTAGTTTTGTTAATGCTGCAAATACTACTAATGTATACTAATGCTGCAAATACTAATACTTTTTTTTGTTTGTTCCATTTTTTATTGGTATATAACTATAAATTATAAGAACGTATAGAGATGTCTAGCAGTTTTGGTCAAATAATTTGTAATATTACGGAGTATATAATATAGAAATATATGGTACGTTGTAAATGTAATGAAGGGATATATGCAAAATAGTACTAATATATAGCTTCGTGCGCGTGACAAGCATGAGAGCATCTGATATACCTCCTTGTCTTCTTTCACTTTCAAACAACAGTCAACGGCTGCTTTCTTCTGTTTCTTCTTCATTCTTTGGAATTTGAAACGTATTACTATTACTAGTATTTTGTTATGCTGCATAGATATTGCGTCAAAAGTTATATCACATCACGATATTGTCTGTTATGTTTGGTTGTTTATCGATTTCACTAGGTTCGTTATTTTTATTTTTTGCAAATTTCAATATACAAATTATTCATTTTAGAGTAGTAATTTACCCATGGTTTTTATTTTATTGGGTCAAACAGGAACTTTGATCGACGCGTGGCGTGGGAATATAACGTATCAATATTTTGGGCTTTTTAAGTGATGATTGTTTTGTAAGCTTTTTGAGTGATGATTGTTTGATGGGCTTATTAGGCGACTGTTTTATGGGCTTTTAGTTAATTGCACCCTTTGGGCTTATGTACTCTGATTTTTTTGTTTGGTTTTTTAGTTGTATTTGTAATTTCTGTTCGAGCACTAAAAAAGGGGAACATTGTCCCAATTGTTCTTTCGCCATTAGTACCAAACTAAACTGGAGATCAATATATAGTATTAGTATGATTGATTGTATATTGGGGTTTCGTAATCATCGCGAAACTGCAGTATAAAATTCGAAAGTTTGGTTTAGGCGTATGAAACTTTATTGCAACTCTAATGAAGTCCGCTCACGAACTCTTGCCACTTTACGGCAGCTCCGACAACCGTCACCGGCGACATTTCTCGACACACGACGTGTTGATGCTCGCATCATTAAAACTGGCTTCGACACAGATACGTGTCGCTCCAATTTCATCGTCGAGGACCTTCTCAGGAGAGGTCAAGTTTCTGCTGCACGCAAGGTGTACGACGAAATGCCTCACAAGAACACTGTCTCCACCAATACCATGATTTCCGGTCACGTGAAGACGGGTGATGTTTCCAGCGCCCGAGACCTTTTTGACGCAATGCCCGACAGAACTGTTGTCACGTGGACTATCTTGATGGGGTGGTACGCCCGGAACAGCCACTTCGATGAAGCTTTCAAGCTTTTCCGTCAGATGTGCAGGTCTTCTTCCTGTACCCTGCCCGATCATGTCACCTTTACTACGCTTTTACCAGGCTGCAATGACGCTGTTCCCCAGAACGCGGTCGGTCAGGTTCATGCTTTTGCCGTCAAGTTAGGCTTTGATACCAACCCCTTTCTCACTGTCTCCAATGTTCTGCTTAAGTCCTACTGTGAGGTAAGGCGACTCGATTTAGCCTGTGTGTTGTTCGAGGAGATTCCAGAGAAAGACTCTGTCACGTTCAACACCCTTATTACAGGGTACGAGAAGGATGGCTTGTACACGGAGTCCATCCATCTCTTTCTTAAAATGCGGCAGTCTGGTCACCAGCCTTCAGATTTCACATTTTCTGGGGTTCTCAAGGCTGTTGTTGGGCTGCACGATTTTGCTCTTGGTCAGCAACTCCATGCTCTGTCAGTTACTACCGGCTTCTCCAGGGATGCTTCTGTTGGCAATCAAATTCTTGATTTCTACTCCAAACATGACCGTGTTCTTGAAACTAGGATGCTTTTTGATGAGATGCCTGAGTTGGATTTTGTTTCTTACAATGTGGTCATCTCAAGCTACTCACAGGCTGATCAATACGAGGCATCCCTCCACTTCTTTAGAGAAATGCAGTGCATGGGGTTTGATCGCAGAAACTTCCCTTTCGCGACGATGCTGAGCATCGCTGCTAACTTGTCATCCTTGCAGATGGGTCGACAATTGCACTGCCAGGCCCTCCTGGCAACGGCTGATTCAATCCTTCATGTTGGGAATTCTTTAGTAGATATGTATGCAAAATGCGAAATGTTCGAGGAAGCTGAGTTGATATTCAAGAGTTTACCACAACGGACCACCGTTTCCTGGACTGCCTTGATCTCAGGTTACGTTCAGAAAGGGCTTCATGGAGCTGGGCTTAAGTTGTTCACCAAGATGCGAGGATCAAATTTACGAGCAGACCAATCAACTTTTGCTACTGTATTGAAAGCTTCCGCTAGTTTCGCTTCTCTGTTGCTGGGGAAACAACTCCATGCATTCATAATCAGATCAGGGAACTTGGAAAATGTGTTCTCCGGAAGTGGCCTGGTTGATATGTACGCCAAATGTGGTTCTATCAAAGATGCAGTTCAAGTATTCGAAGAGATGCCCGATAGAAATGCAGTTTCCTGGAATGCTTTGATTTCAGCACACGCTGATAACGGAGATGGAGAAGCAGCTATTGGTGCATTTGCAAAGATGATTGAATCTGGTCTCCAGCCAGATTCAGTCAGCATCTTAGGCGTCTTAACTGCATGTAGTCACTGTGGATTTGTTGAACAAGGAACAGAATATTTCCAGGCAATGTCTCCAATCTATGGGATAACTCCAAAAAAGAAGCATTATGCATGCATGCTGGATTTGCTTGGCAGAAACGGAAGATTTGCAGAAGCAGAGAAGTTGATGGACGAAATGCCCTTTGAGCCAGATGAAATTATGTGGTCGTCAGTGTTGAACGCATGTCGGATTCACAAGAATCAAAGCCTTGCTGAGAGAGCAGCAGAGAAGCTCTTCAGTATGGAGAAGCTCAGGGACGCTGCTGCTTATGTAAGCATGTCAAACATCTATGCAGCGGCTGGGGAATGGGAAAAAGTTAGGGATGTGAAGAAAGCAATGCGCGAACGCGGAATCAAAAAGGTTCCGGCTTATAGCTGGGTAGAAGTTAACCACAAGATTCATGTGTTCTCATCAAATGATCAGACACACCCAAACGGAGATGAGATCGTGAGAAAGATCAATGAATTGACAGCTGAGATTGAGAGAGAAGGGTACAAGCCTGACACTAGTTCGGTAGTACAAGACGTAGATGAGCAGATGAAGATTGAGTCGCTTAAGTACCACAGTGAACGTTTAGCCGTTGCATTTGCTCTGATCAGTACACCAGAAGGGTGTCCGATTGTTGTGATGAAGAACTTGAGGGCCTGCAGGGATTGCCATGCTGCAATAAAACTAATATCGAAGATTGTAAAGAGGGAGATAACTGTAAGGGATACAAGCAGATTCCATCACTTTAGTGAGGGGGTCTGTTCTTGTGGTGATTACTGGTGACTCAGCATTATATAGAACAAAGTGCTAGAGTAGGTTCTGTACGTGTTTCATTCAATTATTTCGATATCTTTCTTTGGTCTTGGGATTGAGATTTTGTAACCTTAACTGATGTTGTAGGCAGTCCTAATCATATATTCAAATAGGAAAACTTATTGATTTTCCAGTACATCTCCCAATCAAATTACATTATATTACACAAGGAGAATGGGAGCTTTGTTTCCTAATACCAGTCTGACAAGAATCATAACATCAAACTAGCTAGTACTTTCAGACCTTGCAGGTTGCACCTAGAGGTTTCACGAAGAGGCAGCGATGTAGCCGGTCGGGCATTCTGAGACTGCTTCACAAGTGTCTGTCTCAAAGAAGGCCGAGTGGAGAGCCTTCACACAATGCTCCGCCTCATCATCATTCACTATCAGTGAGATGTTTACCTGATAGCATCCAAAAGTCAGACGAGTGTGTATTCAAGGGGTAAACCTTTTGTACAGAATCATCTATATTGCCAAAGAAGTTGAAAGAGGTTTGACCTTAGATGCACCTTGGGAGATCATCTGGACATTAATCCCATTGGTTCGAAGTACTCGGAAGCCCTGTTTGTTGTTCATCGGTAAGCCACTATGACTATCTATATATTAAATCATACAAACCAAACCAGAGAGTTAACTAACCTTCTCTAATATGAATGATGATCTCTGAACATTTCCGATGAGAGAGATAATTGATCTGTGTCGAAGCAGATTTACAACAGCAATCTTCTCAAGTTCCTCCACCACCTGATCAAGCTCCTGTCACATGGCCAAGAATTACAGAATACAAGATGAGTCTTGATTTGATTTTCTGTGCTCCAAGAACAAGTGGTACGTAGCCTGAAAGTTCTCTCAAAGAAAACAACACAGATACAAAGTCACAAGCTTACGTGTTGAATTAACTCTCTGCTACAGAACTTTGAAGGATCCAATGTCAAAGAAATGCTAACTTCGCTGGTTGCAACAACATCCACAGATATGCCCAACTTTTCAAATGTGGAAAACACCTGCAGAGATAGAAAGTGTGAGCTGGGAGGGCGGGAAAGGGAGTATCTTGTCATCAATTGGAGTTAAGTTGGTTACCTTGGCAAGGAAACCATATTGGCCGAGCATACGGGTGCTAGTGATGTCCAACATGGTGACATTACGTTTCAGAACGATGCTGGTCAATACAGCCTAGGAGAAGATAAGGAGGAAGAAGAGGTCATGGTGATGTTGTACGTGGTATAAAAAAGGGTAATACTAGTGATGCAATTTGACTTCACGTACCTTGCTCATGTCTCTTGATCTGGTGATGACAGTTCCTGGAGCAGTGGGATTGTAAGAGTTCTTAACCCTTACAGGAATGTTACCTTCTCGCGCTGGGCGCATGGAAAGTGGATGCAACACCTGCAATGGAAGAGGTAAATCATTTGGTCTTTTGGTACAACAAGTGTTTTATGAGGTTGGTTACCTGGGCACCAAAGTAAGCAAGTTCAGCAGCCTCATCAAATGTCAAGTGTGGAACAGGTTGAGCTCCGCAGTAAATGTTAGGATCACAAGTCAAAACTCCATCCACATCTTTCCAAACCTGCATGCACCACATGACAGTAGAGTATATATGTTTTGCAAAATCACATCTTCATTGATAGACAATAACCCCCGGATATAATGGTACCTGGATCTCCCGCAAACCTAAAGCCTTCCCGATCGTTGTTGCAGTCAAATCGCTACCTCCTCTACCAAGCGTAGTTACAGCACAAGATCTCCATCCCTGCACAAACTCAAAGTGAGGCCTTTTGTTTTCGAAATTCTAAAAATGTCACAACAAGGCGTGCACGAGACTCGTAATCAATCGTTATTTTATATACCTTTCCAAGGAAGCCTGTGACAACGGGGAGTGCATTTTCCTTGCTCCAGTCACCAAGTAACTTTTTCGAAACCGCCGGGTATGTTGCCTCAAGAATATCAGCATTAGTGAAGTCATCTGTGGTGATAATCCCGATCTCAAATGCATCATACTGCAAAAACAAAACTCATCGTCAAGTCACGAAACAATCTATAAGGTGATCAATCTAGGTAACATATATATACATACCTGTCGTGCTTTGTGCCCAATTTTGTTCAGGTACGCAGCAAATAGCCTAGTGGACATGCATTCTCCAAATGAAACCAAGTAGTCTCTTGAGCGTAAAGTTAATTCCTTCATCATTGCGACGCCTTTAAGAAGCTGTTCCAGTCCTTCTAGATGTTCTGCAATAACTGCTGTTTCCACTCCAAGCTCATGAGCAGTCCTGGACATGGTAGAATTTGATTTTCTTGAATCATGAGAATATAGCAAATTTGAGTTGGAAAACTTTACGTATGAAAGATTCAATAAATCTGTCTGTTTTTTCTTAAAAAAGAAACCTTATATGGAGTTCCTTTATATAGCTCAACTCTTCGATAGTGTCGACGTTGGTGACACCGCAGCAAACAGCCTTCTCCCCAGCCTAATGAAAGCCACCGGCTCAAAGTTTTATAACGGAAGAAACAAGGTAAAAGGTGCAACAGACTTCACTTTTGCTTACCATCAAAAGCTTATTGGTGGTCTTTGCCATTGCTGATAGCACAACAACAGGCTTCTCATCTGGGAAGCTGAGTATGAGTTTGGCAACTTGTATCATCCTTTCTGCTGATGCCACTGATGAGCCACCGAATTTCATTACACAGGTCAATTTTTTCTCAGTTTTGTTTAACTTGAAAGTCTCTGAGGCTTTTCTCTCTAGCAGCTCCACTCTTCCCGCTTCACAAGTAACTCTCAGAGCGATGTTCTTACAAGAACGATCTACGTTTCTAGAGAATACACGAGCAGAGGACACGAGTGCTGAGAAGTTGAGCCCCTTTGAGCTAAACTCAATCCTTTTTGAGTTTAAGGCAAGTTCTGGTGTTTTAACTCCGTAGAACTGCATTGAAGCCGCCATTACTCAATAAGCTCTGAAGAAGAAGATTGTGATAGAACTCAGAGAGACTGGCTGGCTCTTGTGATTTCGACAAATAATAGAGTATGCTTGCTTAGTGCGCACACCTGAAACGAAGATCCGTAGAAGCAAAACAGAGTCAAGGCTAAATGCATGAATAAATAAAAAAATGGATCTTGCAGAGAGGAGATTGAGAATTGGCTTATATACCAGTTGACAGGGCTCACGATTGCTTGATACAAAGCCGGACAAGCTCCGAGCTATGTATCAAGACGAGTATCGTAGACGGTCAAGATCCCAAGCTAAAAAGATTAGACGGCTGCGGAGTGAACTCGGTCTCGGATGTTAAATGTTTATAGGCAAAGGAAAGAATCGAACGATCATTCGACTTCAGTGTTCTTTTCCAAAATATGAATCTGCTTAATAATAATTCAAACTCCTGGTTTAGCACATATATACTAGTCGTTTTAACTAAAGTTTTGTTTTTTTTTGGTTGGAAAACGTGACATCTACAAATTCCATTAGTGAACCCTTAGGAGGTTGAGGGGGTGTTAGCAAATGGTAAATCGAAAAAACGTGGCCACCTACTCATAGATATACATATTTTGTTTGATTAAATTAGCAATAATATACAAACTGCATAATACGTGGCATCAGGTGTATTGTCAACAATTTCCACATTTAGTGTTTCCTTATGCAATTACATTCACTAGAGGAATAAACAATCGATATCAGAAATACTCAAATAGATAATGGACGTCCAATGTCAATGATGAGATCTAACAAACTTTGACGGTAAAGTCGAGAGACGAAAAAAAGGAAAGTAGCAAAATTTTATTTTATATAGTGATTATTGCATGAATTAAATAGTGAAGGTAATAATGATTCATGGCGATATGTATATAGTTAGTATTTAAACAGCGCGGGAACAACAAGAGGCAGTTGGTTTGTATGAATTGAGAGACAAGGGCTTTAATGGGTCATTAGAAAAACGCCCATGGGCCTTAATGTCATATGTGGGCATTATGGAGAATAGTCAAGAGAATTCCGAATAAGGCCGAAGAAGAAAGAAAGATCTCTCACTCACTCAGCTCTTTGGATCCGCCATAGCAACTCTCTCCTCATTTCTCCCGGCCATGGAGTCTCCAAAGAGCTATGTAAATCCGTTCTAGCTTTTATTCTCTCGCTAATTGCCAAACAGAGATGTACTATTTCTTTCCTCTCTAACTCCTCCTGAAATGGTGATATTTGTTTCTCCGTCTACAACAAGTTTCATTTGTTTGAAGACAAATGGAGTCACTCATGGGCCAAACTAAAAGCCCATTAAAGGCCGAAATCAATTATTCTTGAGCCTCTACTCTCTTGCCTAAGTGTATGTATGTGGTTTAGCTATATAAGATAGCAACTGCTTGCTGTTTGAGAAAGCTTGAAACATCACACATTCGCCTCGTTGAAAATGAAAACAGCACGACAAGGGGGGAGAGGAGAGACCGTTAAGTCATGAGATCTTCGTTTCGGCTGGAAAAAGGAAAAGAAAAAGAAAGCACAAAAATCTTTGGTTTAAATTCTTTCTCCATGGACGAACCACCACAACTACTACTAGCTTCTCTTTGCCTATGGCGGCCACCGGATTTCACACGCTCTCTGCCGTCGGATTATTCAACGGAGAGAAGCACAAGCACCCCCTTGGAGTAACCCTACCCCCGGCACGCCGATTCTCCGCTTCTGTCACCGTTTTTAGCTCGAGGCTTGTGGACTACGAGCAGCCATTCGTTAAGAGCTTCTGGAACTACCTCGAGGCGGCTAAGGATTTCATCAGACCGGAAGACAACGGCCCATCTCGCTGGTTCTCTCCCCTCGAAAGAAGCAAGGATCCATGTGACGGTGCCCCGCTCCTTCTCTTCCTACCTGGTTAGTCCCGATTAATTGAGTTAGTTAGAAATGTGCAATTGCTTTCTCTAATTCGGAAATGACTGTCGTTAGGTATCGACGGAAATGGACTCGGGCTAATAAGGCAGCACCAGAAACTTGGACAGTGAGTGATCAAAGGACGTTTCTATCCTTTAGTTTTTCTTATAGCGGTGGTTGTTGATTCGGCTGAGCGATGTTTGTTTTTACAAGGATGTTTGATATCTGGTGCTTGCACATACCAGCGAGCAATCGCTCTTCTTTCACAGGTATTTCCTCTATTTCAACTCTTTTAGATCTTTTTATCTGATTCTCTAACACTTTGGATGCTTTTAGATCTAGTCGCCATGGTTGAAACAACTGTCAAATATGAAAATCAACGATCACCTGGGAAACCCATATATCTTGTTGGAGAATCTCTCGGCGCCTGCATTGCACTCGCTGTTGCAGCCTGTAACCCTGATATTGATCTTGTCTTGATTCTTTCTAACCCAGGTGACGTTGATCCTTTCTTATTTCCTAGGACTTTCTCATTTGTATGTGTTTGAACATTAGTCTTATCACGTCGTCTAGATTTGATCTAAAGAGTATTGTTGCATTTGCAGCTACATCATTTGGGCATTCTTCGCTGCAACATCTTGCTCCCCTGGTTAAAGCCTTGCCAGACCAACTTAATCTTGCATTTCCTTCCGTGCTAAGCTTGATTCCAGGTTAGCTTTGATTTATCTTTTCGCTGATTTTGGAACTCTGACAAGCCAATGGCCCCTCCCCTTTATTTAAAATCACGCCACACAATGGTAAAAGCATCTTTCAAAACTCTGGTCAAGCTCAAGTGTTTACTACTACTATGCATTAACATGTGAGTTTTGGTGATATAAGACATGGTTTTTAATTTCCTAGCTGCATAAAAGCTCTATTGGAATTTTAAGGTGGCCCTTTAAAAAGGATGGTTGCTCACTGGGTCAGAGGACTTCCGGAGACGGAAACAGCTGCAAACATTTTTCAAGATTTGGTGATAACATCCACATTAACCTCTGTAGGTGACAAACTCATTTATCGTAGGTAGGTCGTTAGCTTTCCAGTGTTGTCAAATATGGTTAAGAATCTGACTATGCAGATCCTAGCTGATACATTTCGGAGAGAAACTCTTCTGTGGAAGCTCAAGTTGCTTGATGCCGCTGCTATTTTTGCCAATGCACATCTACATCTAGTACAAGCTCAGACTCTAATTCTGTCCAGGTTCGTGGTGTCTCTCACAGCACGGGTTCTTCTAATAATCCTTGAAAATTCCACCGGAGTACTAAGTTAACTTGTTTATCAATTACAGCGGAAATGACCAAATACTACCCAGTAAATATGAAGGCAAACGACTTCGGAAAAAACTGCTTAAATGTGAAGTCCGCTCATTCAAAGACAACGGCCATTGCCTTTTTCTGGTATATCTGTCTCGGTTCTTCTCACTCTGCTGTCTTTTGTGCGAATACAACTGCCATACACTAAATTTCATCTCATTCAAAGATGTAATCTGAGATGCTTCATATTACATCTCCTTTTGCTTTCGGATATGACAGGAGGACGGCATTGATCTGGTCAGTATCATAAAAGCCACTTCTTTTTACCGGCGTGGGTCTCGTCAGGATTACGTCTCCGACTACATCCCACCAACCATCTCTGAGTTTAACAAAAGTTATGGGATCAACAGGTTAATACACATACAAATTATGTTTCTAAAATGGCTTGTATCATTACTAAAAGTAGAAAAGATACAGTTTGATTGATCTTGATAATATTTTTGCGACGATATAGGCTTCTTGAGGTGATCATGGGCCCTGTATTTCTGTCGACGACAGAAGATGGGAAAGTGGTGAGGGGTCTTGGGGGAATTCCATCAGAAGGACCTGTACTGTTGGTGGGCAATCACATGCTACTGGCGAGTGACAAAATATCACTCCCAGGACAATTTGTTCACGAGAGGAACATCAATTTGCGGCCTCTTGTGCACCCCATGATGTTTTCGAGACTGAGAGATGGATTGTTACCTGATGTGTCTGTTTATGACATGCTCAGGATGATGGGGTCGGTCCCCATCTCGGGCACTCACCTCCATAATCTCTTGTCTGCTAAATCCCATATTCTGTTGTTTCCAGGAGGCATCCGCGAAGCTCTACACCGTAAGGCGAGTAGTTAAATACTCGTTGGTTTTCCTGAGTGGGGTATCATATATGGCAGCAGATACTTTGGACATGTGAATATTGGTGTTTATATATATCAGGATATCACCCTTGTGTTGTATTGCTCCTCTCATTGTTAGATGTGGTACTGAATCACGATTTACTCATTAACAGGGAGAAGAATACAAGTTGATGTGGCCAGAGAAAGCAGAGTTTGTTAGAGCTGCAGCCAAATTTGGAGCCAAAATAGTCCCCTTTTGTGGGGTTGGGGAAGATGATTTTTTAAAAGTGAGCACATTTTGCAGCCATGTCATGTGTAATATATAATCGGTGTAACTCTGTCTAACGAATGCAGGTGGTCGTAGACTACAATGACCAGATAAAGGTTCCGTTGGTGAAAGAGGTGCTAAAAAGAGTGACAGCGGAAGGCCCGGAGGTGAGGTAATGTGAATAGAATTTAGTAGAGAATATAAATTGTAGAACTGGATGAGGGTGGGTGATGACATTTTGACATGGTTGGTGATCTAAAGGGGAAGCCTGGAAGGAGAAGAGGGGAACCAAGACTTCCACATGCCAGGAGTGATACCAAAGTGTCCAGGGAGATACTATTATTACTTTGGGAAGGAGATAAAGACGGGAGCAGAAGAGTTGAGAGACAGAGACAAGGCAAAGGAGGTGTACGCAGACGTGAAGAAGGAGGTCGAGAGATGCATAAAGTTTGTGAAGCAGAGAAGGGAGGAGGATCCTTACAGACCTCTCTTGCCCCGTCTCAAATATCACCTGCAGCACGGCCTCCTCTCCCAAGTCCCCACTTTCCACTTTTGAATACATTTACATAATTTGCTGATGGTGCTTTGATACCTCATAAGTCATAACCCGTCTGCAAACAGATATATTCCATAACATTTGGGCTTTCACCTCATGAATCATGATAGCAGCACCCACATTGTCAAATTTTCCCGATACAAAACACTATCACATTTTGGGAAACTAGAGATCCTAACTAAAAGAGATAGTTTTAGTGTTGTATCAACTCGGGAATGAGCTTGAGAAGAAAGGAGAGCTCTCTGTCAGAGAAGTTAGGCTTTGGCTTAGTACCATCAGCATCTCTGTTGGATGGCTTCATCATCTCCCTCACCGCCTCTGTTATCTCCTCCACATGATCAACTATCACTCCCTCTATCCCCATCAAATGCTGCATGTAAACCGCCTCGGCTACATTGTTTAGCTTTCCGTATGTCATCAGAGAGAGCTTGGATTCTTTTATCTTGTTGACAAGAGCGGGGTTGCGGAATACTCCCTTCACCTCCGAGACAATCCCTTGGAGGCCTCCTTCTAAACATACTTTGATTGCTTCCTCAAGCGAATTCCTTCTCGTGTCGTGGTACATCTCAGTTCCTCCGTTGGTCAAGAAGAATACCTGTAATTGAATTTGGATCATAAATTAAGTTGATGGATTAAAGTGGAAAGAGTGTACGTAGCTTTTGGGATTCCATCAACTTACGGGGTAGGTGGTCTGCAACTTCCTGACAAGAAGGGCTGCATCAGGATGGAAGCTGGAGAAGATGATAGTTCTGTCGTTTCCGATATCAGACACGACCTGCAAGATTGGGAGGAGAAGACGGGAGAGGTGATCGGAGGAATAGAAGACGTTGTCGTCAAGCTTGAGTTCGATGTTGAAACCGAGGTTTGGATTCTCTACTTTCTCAAAAGCCTCTTGGAGAGTACAGAAAGAGTCGTCGGTTGCGACGCTCCACTTATGGATCTTCCCTTCCTTTGACTTTCTCAGCAAAGGCTTTCCTGTCTTGCCTGTATCCCTCTGTGGCCCGTAGGACATGAACTCCGACAAGCAAACCTCCGTGACCCTCTTCTCGTACACCACTCCCTGTTCCTCGGAGTAGATGAAGTCGTCGTGGAATATGATTGGGCAGCCATCTCTGGTGACCTGCGCGATCAATTAAAAAAATAAAGAGATCAGATCAGATCTTTTTTTTTTACATTTCATTAACAGTTTTTTTTTTTTTGCGCAAAATAAGAAAATGTCAACGAATTAGGCACCCCACGTGGTATTGCCGGCGGTCACGTGGCTGAACCAAATTGAAAAAAAAAAAAGAAGCCGATCGAAACTCGAATGCGGCGAACCGAGAGCGAAGAGAGGATTGAAAGAAATAAGTAAATACCTGAACATCGAATTCGATAAAGTCGAGAGGGAATTTTGAAGCGGCATTAAAGGAGAGGATGGAGTTCTCCTTGAGAGCAGAGAACCTTAGATCCGGCGACTGCGACATGTTCATGCCGTGTCCTCTATGGCCAACCACCACAAACTTGTTATTCGCTTTGCGAGAGGAGCAAATGAGCGACGGGTTCTCAGGGAAGTGGTCGAGGCTTGGCACTTCCGAGACATGAATGGCTTTTAGAGACATATTTCTATTTTTAGAAAGAAAAAAGGGCTCGTCTTTCTTTCTTTCTTTCCTTCCTGTGAGATTGATGTTGTGAGGAGAGGGATATGGGTTTGGGGGCTTTGCTTAAAAAAGAAGAAGAAGAAGAAGAATAAAGAAGGAGAAGATGATGGGATCTTGGAATATTCTTTGGATCGCCACGTCATCATTCCTAATAACAGTCAAAATCGAAATTATCCCTTTTGGATATTCCCTCCCCTCTCTTTTTCCTGGTTGTCTCCCTCTCTCTTGGGCTCCTGGTGGGCCTTAGCTCTCTCTAGATGGAAATCGAATAGAGTTAGCCATCAATGTTGATTGATTCACACCTTCGTTCTAATCTTTGTTACTTGTGGATTGGTTATCTATTATAAATGCTTCCATTAAATTTCCGAATATTCCAAAGCATATACAATCTTACTAAACTCCTCCTATTCGACAGACACATCTTCTCTACCTTGATAAGCTTTACAGCTCCTACTACATATTATCACGCCCTTTGATTAAATGGGCCTTGTACTTTTTAAGATAAGATATAGTGTCTGTATATTAGTGACAAGATCTATGATGGGCTTTTAGGAGAGCCCATAATGGGCCTGACGACGAGCCAACATAGGTGGGGCCAACCCGAGGACGGGAAAACGTGACTGGTGAGTATTATTATTAGAAGACTGTCAGTTTCACTTCACTTCTCGAGGAAAATTGCTAATCGGAGAAACAAGTGAGTGGAGGAGAGAGACAGATATAAAGGTTCCCGCGTTGAGAGAGTATTTGCTAATTAATTAAGGTGGATATTTGATGCTAGGAGAGGAGAGTGAGAGATAAGATGGGTTTCGTCTGAAGAGCTCCAACTTGATTCGCTCAATTGATCTCTTTTGTATCGACAACCTGCGATGGCGCCGGCGGAATCTGGAGTCTCTCCCCGTCGGAATCCTTCTCAAGTTAGCTCCTTTATGCCCACTTGAACTGTTCATAGCATGTTTGGCTTTTGCTTTCATTTCTATCTAAATAAAGACCCTTGCTTTCTTGTGCTGGGATTCTTCTATTGCTCTGTTTTCAGACTTACTGAATTGTTGATATCCGTTTCCTTCAGCTCTCGTGGATGAATCTCTCTAGTAACTTGATTTTGGCCTACCAGAGCTTTGGTGTAGTCTACGGTGATCTCAGTACTTCTCCTCTTTATGTCTTCCCTAGCACATTTATTGGAAAGTTGCACAAGCATCACAACGAGGATGCCGTATTTGGTGCTTTCTCTTTGATTTTCTGGACCCTCACGCTCATTCCCCTTCTCAAATACCTTCTTGTATTACTGAGTGCCGATGACAATGGAGAAGGTGCAGTAGCAAACGAGATCCTCCTCTCTTCAACTTATATCTCCCCGGATGATTGAATCTTTTTCTGTTTTTGCCTCTCTAGGCGGAACATTTGCTCTCTATTCCCTGCTTTGTAGGCATGCTAAGCTTAGCTTACTTCCTAACCAGCAAGCTGCTGATGAGGAGCTCTCAGCTTACAAGTTTGGTCCTTCCACGGATACTGTAACTTCATCCCCCTTCAGAACATTTCTTGAAAAGCACAAAAGGCTGAGGACCGCTTTGCTGCTTGTTGTACTTTTTGGAGCTGCTATGGTCATTGGAGACGGGGTTCTGACCCCAGCTTTATCAGGTAAAGCATGCCTGCCTCCTACATATTATATTCAGAGTTGGAGTTAATTTCATCGTCTCTTACTTGTAGTTGTAACCACCCACCTTCTTCGTGACCATCCTTACTTTCTATTCATCAGCATCTTTTTTGTTTGTTTGTGGTCAATATCTGACTGACTAACTCCTGCTTCCTTTCAGTTCTGTCGTCCTTGTCAGGCTTGCAAGCTACAGAGAAGAATGTGACTGATGGTATCTAATACGTGTTGCTTCCACTATGTGCCTGTATCAAGTTTTGTTTGTTGTTTGATTACATCTTGTGACTTTCTTTTGTTTTGATGTTTTGTCTCTTAATCCACTGCAGGCGAACTACTGGTGCTTGCCTGTGTCATATTGGTCGGACTGTTTGCTTTGCAACATTGTGGTACTCACAGGGTGGCTTTCATGTTTGCACCAATTGTGATCATCTGGCTTATTTCAATATTCTTCATCGGTTTATACAACATCATCCGTTGGAATCCAAAGATAATACATGCAGTTTCCCCACTGTATATCATCAAATTCTTCAGAGTGACTGGTCAAGATGGATGGATATCTCTTGGAGGGGTTCTTCTTTCTGTAACAGGTAGTTCTGGTTCTGGATCAAGGCATAACCATAATATTATTTATTTTCTGCTTGTTTTGAATCCTTTAGTGAATGGTCTTATGTTGCTAAAGTGATTATCGCTGTCTCATCAGGTACTGAAGCCATGTTTGCAAATCTTGGCCATTTCACCTCGGTCTCAATCAGAGTAAGCAGAGGTTTCCTGTCTAGTAGTGGTGTACATCAGTTATTTTATCTGTGACTTCTCTACAGCCTTGGTAGTTATCCTTCAACATAAGTCCATGCTGGTTGCGCAGCTTTGTTTCTTACACTCTACTTTTTTTTTTTTTTTTGTGCAGGTTGCTTTCGCCGTTGTCGTGTACCCCTGTCTGGTGGTACAATACATGGGCCAGGCAGCTTTCCTGTCAAAGAACCTCGGGTCTATTCCTAACAGTTTTTACGATTCAGTCCCAGGTTCATTTACTTTGACACCAGGGTTTAATATTCACTTTTTTCCTTGTGATAATGACAATCTTATATGATCTTGGTCCTTTATGCAGATCCTGTTTTCTGGCCTGTCTTTGTCATTGCCACACTTGCAGCCATTGTTGGCAGTCAGGCTGTGATAACCACTACGTTCTCAATAATCAAACAATGCCATGCCCTAGGGTGCTTCCCACGCATCAAAGTAGTCCATACTTCGAAACATATATATGGACAGATCTATATCCCGGAGATCAACTGGATCCTGATGATCCTTACTCTTGCAATGGCTATAGGCTTTCGAGACACAACTTTGATTGGAAATGCCTACGGTAAACTTTATATCATTGCAAACTATATTTCCCTCTCCAGGATCTGATTGTTTGATGGTGGTTCTCTCATTACTCACAGGAATCGCATGCATGGTAGTAATGTTCATCACAACGTTTTTCATGGCTCTTGTCATAGTCGTGGTTTGGCAAAAGAGTTGTTTTCTGGCGGCTTTGTTTCTTGGAACTCTATGGATAATTGAAGGTGTCTACCTCTCAGCAGCGCTAATGAAAGTTACCGAGGGAGGTTGGGTGCCTTTTGTGCTCACGTTCATATTTATGATCGCCATGTATGTGTGGCACTATGGCACCCGTAGGAAATACAGCTTTGATCTTCATAACAAAGTTTCATTGAAGTGGTTGCTGGGATTAGGACCTAGTCTAGGTATTGTCCGCGTTCCTGGAATAGGACTCGTTTACTCAGAACTTGCAACTGGAGTTCCTGCAATTTTCTCTCACTTTGTGACCAACCTGCCTGCATTCCATAAAGTCGTGGTGTTTGTTTGTGTGAAATCAGTTCCAGTGCCTCATGTTTCCCCTGAGGAACGCTTCCTCATTGGTCGAGTTTGCCCGAAGCCTTATCGTATGTACAGGTGCATAGTGAGGTACGGTTACAAGGACATTCAACGGGAAGACGGGGACTTTGAGAATCAGCTTGTACAGAGCATAGCGGAGTTCATCCAGATGGAAGCAAGCGACCTCCAATCCTCGGCTTCTGAGTCTCAATCTAATGATGGGAGAATGGCCGTTCTAAGCAGCCAGAAGAGTCTCTCTAACTCAATCCTGACGGTTTCAGAGGTAGAGGAGATTGATTATGCTGACCCCACGATACAAAGCAGTAAATCCATGACTCTGCAGAGTTTGCGTTCAGTGTACGAGGATGAGTATCCGCAAGGGCAAGTGAGGAGGAGGCATGTGAGGTTCCAGTTAACGGCGTCAAGTGGTGGGATGGGGTCCTCAGTGAGGGAAGAGCTAATGGATCTGATACGGGCGAAAGAGGCGGGTGTTGCATATATAATGGGCCACTCGTATGTGAAATCGAGGAAATCCTCGTCTTGGTTGAAGAAGATGGCGATAGACATCGGTTATTCTTTCTTGAGGAAGAACTGCAGAGGGCCAGCCGTAGCACTCAACATTCCTCACATCAGCCTCATTGAAGTTGGCATGATTTACTATGTTTAAGCCACTAATATGAGTAGCATTCATAATTCATGGGGGGAATAATGGGAACAATCTATTCAAGTTTCAAGTGTCCCCAAGGCAAAAATTGTATACTTAAATATTCTTCTGGTTGGGAATGTAGTCTGCGAAACATTATATCTTAATCCTGAAATGTGTGCTTGGAAGTGTAAAATGTAAACCACTCTTAATAAGCTAAAGACTTCACTCTCTCTCTCTCTCTCTTCATTATCCCCTACACTTCTCTTTCTAAAACCTCTGGGGTTCTTGTTAAAGATGATGTCTTTGCTCCCAAATCCCGACCCGATTACTGTACCCCTGGTCCTCAAGCTTTGCTCCTTTCCTCCGCCACGGAGGCTCTTCTCTCTCAGGCTCAGGCGCTTCACCCGAAAGTCATCATCTCTTCTTCCGTTGGTCGCTGTTTCGTCTCTCTCCGCTACTGCCGCAAAACCTACCAGATGGAGAGAGAAGCCGGAATTGGCGGAAAGCGACTCAATTTCCCTCCTCAACGAGAGGATTCGGCGTGACCTCGGCAAGAGAGAGACTGCTAGACCGGCCATGGACTCTGAGGAGGCCGAGAAGTACATTCACATGGTCAAGGAACAACAAGAGAGGGGTCTGCAGAAGCTCAAAGGAATTAGGCAAGGTACAAAGGCTGCTGGTGACGGTGCTTTTAGTTACAAGGTTGACCCTTACAGTCTCCTTTCCGGTGATTATGTGGTGCACAAGAAAGTAGGCATTGGGCGTTTTGTTGGGATCAAGTTTGATGTCCCCAAGGACTCCTCTGAGCCCCTCGAATATGTCTTTATAGAGTATGCTGATGGTATGGCCAAGCTTCCCCTCAAACAGGCCTCGCGTTTGCTCTACCGATACAATCTGTACGTCTTCCCTCTTTCTCACACTTTTTGACTTGCTTGTGGCTATCTTCCTTGGCGTCCCTGTCTTTATCTCTTACTCTCTGTTCATGTTCTGTATCAGTCCAAATGAGACTAAACGGCCTCGGACTTTGAGTCGGCTGAGTGACACTAGTGTTTGGGAAAGAAGAAAGACCAAAGGAAAAGTAGCAATTCAGAAAATGGTCGTTGACTTGATGGAGCTATATCTTCATAGGCTTAGACAGAAGAGATATCCATATCCGAAGAACCCCATCATGGCTGATTTTGCGGCTCAATTTCCTTATAACGCCACTCCTGACCAGAAGCAGGTATTGCTGCTTATCTTTTACTTTTCATCATTCATATTCCTTTACTCAAGCTGAGTTTTCGTTGCAGGCTTTCCTGGATGTTGAAAAGGATTTGACTGAGAGAGAAACACCTATGGACCGATTGATCTGTGGAGATGTTGGCTTTGGTAAAACAGAGGTTGCTCTACGAGCCATCTTTTGTGTGGTCTCAACTGGAAAACAAGCTATGGTTTTAGCACCGACAATTGTATTGGCGAAGCAACATTACGATGTAATCTCAGAGCGGTTTTCCTTGTATCCACACATCAAAGTGGGCCTTTTAAGTCGGTTTCAGGTATTGATCACTGTTTCTGAGACAATAGATGAAAACGGGTAAAGGATATGCAGAAAACTCAATTTTGTTGTAGACTTTAGTGGTTGTGGGTTACATAGAAAGAAACCCTCTGCTGTCTGCTGAGTGTAAGTTGTTCATAGTTTTACCTGGAATTGACCATAGTCACATCTTCGTGCAGACCAAAGCTGAAAAGGAGGAGTATTTGGAAATGATAAAAACTGGACATCTCAATATCATTGTGGGTACTCACTCACTTCTCGGGAGCCGTGTTGTGTACAGTAATTTAGGCCTCCTTGTGGTTGATGAGGAGCAGGTTCTGTTCTATCTCGTTGAAAATAAGCTGTTTATGCCATAATCTCTGATTGATTCTTGGATTAGTTGATGATATTCTTTGTTCACTTAACAGAGATTTGGGGTCAAGCAGAAAGAAAAGATTGCATCTTTCAAAACATCCGTGGATGTGCTTACATTGTCCGCAACACCCATACCAAGGACACTGTACTTAGCTTTGACTGGATTCCGGGATGCTAGGTTGCGACATGATGTGTTTCAGATTATATGCTCACTGATAGAATTTGATGAGACTAATGAGCCTTTGTTTCCTCTTTGTTTTAGTTTAATCTCCACACCGCCTCCGGAGAGGATTCCAATAAAAACCCATCTTTCGTCATTCCGTAAGGAAAAGGTGATTGAAGCAATAAAAAATGAGCTGGATCGTGGTGGCCAAGTTTTTTATGTCTTGCCTCGGATTAAAGGTAGAATGCATTAAAAGATTTGTCGTTCTCTACGTTATCTCTTAATATGACTACCTTTGCTCTTGGTCGTAACTCAGAGACTAGTAGAATCAGAAAAACCTTTTGACCATGGAATATTTTTTCTCAATGTTAGCCTTTACATTTTTCCATTATCGATTTACCACTTTATTCTCCTTTATCAGGACTAGAAGAAGTGATGGATTTTCTTGAAGAAGCATTTCCAGATATTGACATTGCTATGGCACATGGAAAGGTATGTTGTGGCCTTTCTTAGTAGTACTAGACATTTGGATGCTCATTCATACCATATAGCACATTTCATTCATGGAATCCTCCTAAGCACTGTTATTGCTATCCTGCTACATTGATGCATTCGCAGCAATACTCGAAACAACTAGAGGAAACCATGGAGAGATTTGCGCAAGGAAAGATCAAAATCCTCATATGTACTAATATTGTTGAAAGCGGACTTGATATTCAAAATGCAAATACCATAATCATTCAGGATGTTCAACAATTTGGGCTCGCTCAGTTGTACCAGGTGCCAAAGTTACTTGTCTACTTTACTTTTGCGTCATTGCTATTGTAGTTATCTTTCACAACAAATTGTGAGTAGCTTCTTAGATATCTTCCTCTTGTTGCGATCAACAGTTGCGTGGAAGGGTTGGTCGGGCAGATAAAGAAGCTCATGCCTACCTATTTTATCCCGATAAATCGCTGCTCTCTGATCAAGCACTGGTATTGGGGGTG
This sequence comes from Arabidopsis thaliana, assembly GCF_000001735.4. Classification (NCBI taxonomy): domain Eukaryota; kingdom Viridiplantae; phylum Streptophyta; class Magnoliopsida; order Brassicales; family Brassicaceae; genus Arabidopsis; species Arabidopsis thaliana. The sequence continues at coordinate 357,155 of NC_003074.8, forward strand.
ACTTTATTTGCTCTCTTCCCTTGGCAAACATTGGCATGTAATGTATAAGCTGACTATGCAGGAAAGGCTTAGCGCTCTTGAAGAGTGCCGTGAACTTGGACAAGGCTTCCAACTTGCAGAGAAGGATATGGGTATAAGAGGTTTTGGGACAATCTTTGGAGAACAACAGACGGGGGATGTTGGAAATGTCGGTATCGATCTCTTCTTTGAAATGCTTTTTGAGAGTCTCTCCAAGGTATGTTATGAATAAAGTCTACTTCGACATTCTCACTGATTATGACTCTGATGAGCCTTTTGTTTATCCTTTTTAAAAATTGGCTTGGTTATTGACTTATGAGTCAATCTTGTTGGTTGTTTCTAGGTGGAGGAACTCCGTATTTTTTCGGTTCCATATGACCTCGTGAAGGTATGTTCCATTTCAACAAAAGGTGCTGCTTTAGATTAAAAATGACACAAGATCAAAATGTTTTCAAAATGAAGGCTAAATACGATAGTTAGTAGTAGGTCTGTTGCTTGTGCAAGAGAACTGGAGAACTTCAAATCTCTATGCAGTTGTTATGCCTCGAACTGTAGCAATTAATGCCTTTCTAATTCCTGTTTTTGCTCTGTTTTCCAGATTGACATAAATATAAATCCCCGGCTACCCTCGGAGTATGTAAATTACCTGGAAAATCCGATGGAGATCATTCATGAAGCTGAAAAAGCAGCAGAGAAAGATATGTGGAGTCTAATGCAATTTACAGAGAACCTGCGTCGCCAATATGGGAAAGAGCCTTACTCCATGGAAATCATTTTAAAGAAGCTGTATGTGAGACGCATGGCGGCTGATCTTGGAGTAAACAGAATTTATGCATCAGGCAAGATGGTTGTCATGAAAACAAATATGAGTAAGAAGGTGTTCAAGCTGATCACAGATTCCATGACTTGTGACGTTTACCGAAGCTCCTTGATATATGAAGGAGATCAAATAATGGTACTTAAAGAGAGTAAATTAGTGGTTTTTGCATAATCAATTTCAGGAGACGCTTAAGATGAACTTAAGGGCTTTACATGATATGTGCAGGCGGAACTTCTGTTGGAGCTACCAAGAGAACAGTTACTGAACTGGATGTTCCAGTGCTTGTCAGAACTTCATGCATCACTTCCTGCTCTTATCAAATATTAGTTCCCCCTTGTCAGTTTCTCTTGCGTGTTAAAGGAAGAGAGACGCCCTCAGCAATTGTGTTGCTGTGAAGCTTTCTTCACAGAATAGAAGAGAAGAGAGGAGAATAATATTTGCATAAATATCTACAAGGGCAGCATTTTAATGAGGTACAGTACATACGTCTCATTCTGATTGCATCAACTTAAGTTTCAACAGCGGTGGCATTTTCCTAATACTTCCTCTCTTCTTCTTTTCGCAGCAGCTACCCACACTTGTCTACATGCTTCTTCTTATCTCTGATGATGAAAAATGAAAACGGAATTCCAAAGATGCAACAGGTGGCATAAGCATAACGCTGGGCCATATTTGACGTTGAGATCATCAACCAACTACGAGTTGGGAAAGTTTTGGAAATCTATATGTGTATATTGTGGGAATTCAATAGTGTAAGAAGGAAATCTATGAACATAATTGTTTATGGCTCAGTAAAAAGCCCATTTAGATGTCCTATGGGAATTTAATAGTGTAAGAAGGAAATCTATGAACATAATTGTTTATGGCCCAGTAAAAAGCCCATTTAGATGTCCTATATCCTTCCGGGCCCAATTGTCTTGTTCATCATCTTCGTCTCGCCGCCCACTTGCGATTAACCAATCCACCTTTCGATCGGAAAATCCTTCTGTTTGCGAATCTATTGGGTATATATCTCTCCTTGATGATTTGATTTGATTCTATTGCATTGAGATTGATATCTTGTTGCAGGGGAACTCTGGTTCCATGTGTTAGGTATTTTCCTTTCGTCGACCTGATTCATCTTGTGCATGTCGATTCTGAATAATGAACGAAGAAGGCTGCGTCCCGCACAACTCTGGTTAGTCTGTGTACCTAATAGTAATTCGTAACCCTCCACAGAGCTTACTCATCCGCCGCTTTTGTATTCTCTTTGTTGTAGATGTTGTTAAACAAAAGTCTATAGATCAAAGAGCCCCTCTTTCCGGGGAACCTAAATGTGTTATCTGCAGTCGTTATGGTGAGTACATATGTGACGAGACCAATGATGACGTCTGCAGCCTCGAGTGTAAGCAAGCACTCCTGAGAAGGGTTGACAGCGCTAGAGTTTTTCCTGCCACAGATGAGTGCTTCTATGTTAGAGACCCAGGATCTTCTTCCCACGATGCTCAACTACTTAGAAGAAAGCTTGATATTCATGTCCAAGGACAAGGATCAGCAGTCCCTCCACCTGTCTTGACTTTCACTTCATGTGGACTTCCTCCTAAGCTTCTTCTCAACTTAGAAACGGCTGGCTATGACTTTCCTACTCCTATCCAGATGCAAGCAATTCCAGCTGCTTTAACCGGCAAAAGTCTGCTCGCCTCAGCCGACACCGGCTCTGGGAAAACAGCTTCTTTTCTTGTTCCTATTATTTCTCGTTGCACAACGTATCACTCTGAGCATCCCTCAGACCAGAGGAGGAACCCCTTGGCTATGGTTTTGGCTCCAACGAGAGAGCTCTGTGTCCAAGTTGAAGATCAGGCAAAAATGCTCGGAAAGGGACTGCCATTTAAGACTGCACTCGTTGTAGGTGGTGATCCCATGTCTGGACAACTCTACCGCATTCAGCAAGGTGTTGAATTGATCATTGGTACCCCAGGCCGGGTGGTGGACCTTCTATCAAAGCACACCATTGAACTAGATAACATCATGACGTTTGTGCTGGATGAAGTTGACTGCATGCTTCAGAGAGGCTTCAGAGATCAGGTGATGCAGATATTTCAGGCCTTGTCACAACCACAGGTCTTGCTGTTCTCTGCGACGATCTCAAGAGAGGTGGAGAAGGTGGGAGGGTCTCTAGCCAAGGAAATCATTTTGGTATCCATAGGTAATCCCAACAAGCCTAACAAGGCTGTCAACCAATTGGCCATCTGGGTAGATGCAAAGCAAAAGAAACAGAAGCTGTTTGATATACTCAGAAGTCAAAACCATTTCAAGCCCCCCGCTGTTGTTTATGTGAGTTCGAGAGTTGGAGCAGATCTCCTGGCTAATGCCATAACTGTTGTCACGGGGGTAAAAGCTCTATCGATCCATGGGGAGAAGCCAATGAAGGAGAGGAGAGACGTAATGGGATCGTTTTTGGGTGGAGAGGTGCCAGTTCTTGTATCAACGGGAGTTCTAGGCCGAGGAGTTGACCTATTGGTGGTAAGGCAGGTGATAGTGTTTGACATGCCTAGTACCATCAAGGAGTACATACATGTAATTGGCAGGGCCTCTAGGATGGGAGAGAAGGGCACTGCCATTGTGTTTGTGAATGAGGACGACAGGAACCTATTCCCTGATTTAGTTGCCGCTTTAAAAAGTAGTGGAGCAGCCATACCTAAGGAACTTATCAATTTGACATCCAGGGAAATGCACAACAAGAAGAGAAGGGTTGGGTACTGAGATGTATGACCTGGATCCGAATGTTGTTGTAAATTAAGAAAGAAAGGAAGACTTGAGAGCATTGACGAATAGAAAAAATTAAGGGTTTAACTCTGCAAAGAAAGCATAATGACTTGTGATTTGTCGAACGTTTTTGGATAAACATAAAGTTACTTCTCTTCCGATTAAAAAGTGGAATGTGCCAATAAAAAAGAAGGGAGTTTTGACTTACGGGTGGGACAAAAGAACGCGGTTCCAACTGCCATTGTCTTTAATTAAGTGGCGAAAAAAGCCGAACATTGGACCAACCTTTGAAGCCGTCAAAGAAAAGATCGTATCTCTTCCTGTCTCCTTGGCCCCGAAAGGTTTCAACTTTTCTGCTCTTTAGAATCCTTAATTCTTTCCATCTGTTTTAGATCCGATCGTCCGATGATTGGCGCATTCCCAGATCCAATCGATTCATTTATTTCGTCCCCTTGTTATGTACATATACACTTTGCTTTCCGTGATATTGTCTGGATATATTAATCAATTTTTCCTCATGAAGAACTCAAATATTGTGTTATGTTCATAACTCAAATCATTGAACAATTCAATTCATTTGTGTCCCATTTGCACCTCTTGAAGCAATTAGTAAGGAACGAGCTTTTAAACATGGGAGACTCTTCGAGTTCAACCTCTTGGAGCAGTAAAAAGGATACGGAAGATGATCGGATGATTGCTTTTATGTTATCTGAAGAGTACTCTAAACTAGACGGTGCGGTCGGCAGACGCCTCTCAAATCTTGCTCCCGTCCCTGTAAGTTTTGTTTGAGTCCCGAATGAAACCTTTGTACATGCTTAGTTCTCTCCCTGGATACCTATATTTGCTCTTGGGTTGCAGCATGTTCCACGAATAAATTGTTATATTCCCAACTTAAATGATGCCACCTTGGATCACCAACGCCTTCTTCAAAGGTATTTCTGATGCTCTCTTCCCTTTGCTCAATATATATATCTAGGACGCTCACTATTGTTGTGAATATGTTAGTGTAATCATTGTATAGTGTTTGTTCCTAGAAAGACAAACTGAGAGTAATACCGTATGAGGCTTTCTTTCAGATGTTGATTGTTAATTCTTAAGTTTAATTGTCTATGTAGGTTAAATGTTTACGGTTTGTGTGAGTTGAAGGTCTCTGGTGATGGAAACTGCCAGGTGAATGGAGGTTACATTTGAAACAATCTTCTTCATCTCATTCTGTTCTCTCTCTCCCCCTCTACTCGGTTTTTTATATCTTATTGTGAATTGTGAGTGTCTTTTCAGTTCCGAGCCCTTTCTGACCAGTTATACCGATCTCCAGAGTACCACAAGCAAGTGAGGAGAGAAGTTGTTAAACAGGTGAAGTGTCTTATGAGTTCTGACCGATGAACAAAGGCAGCCATCTACTATATGATCGTGTTTTATGTTCATTATTAATCCATTGTAGCAGTTGGACTTATTCTTATATCTGTTTGAAAGTTAGGTGCTCACATCTCTCTTCGTATCTCATTTTCCTAGTTGTTCTTTTTTCTTCTTATTGCAGCTCAAAGAGTGTCGTTCTATGTATGAAAGTTATGTTCCGATGAAATACAAACGATATTACAAGAAGATGGGAAAGTATGTTTTGCAAACAGATTCTTTTCTCATTACGCATATAAGCTACACTTTGTTTGTTTGAGAATGTTCTGTTTCATACTCATAATTACTTAAATGACAGATTTGGAGAATGGGGAGACCATATTACCCTACAAGCTGCGGCAGATAGGGTAAGTTTCCTTAAATAATGATCTTTGCTTTGTTCTCATATCACCTGATGGCTATTATAGTTCTCAAGAAGACAAAATTGTGATTCTTTTCCATTTGGATGTTTACATAACATAGATTAACACTTCACATTTCCTGAGAGGCCATGTAACTTAACCACATACAGACTAGGACTAGTGCTTATGAGAAATAGCCAGTAATTTTCCTTTCTTTTCTAACAAAATTTCCTTTGCATCTCCCTTTGTGCAGTTTGCAGCAAAGATATGCTTGCTGACATCCTTTAGAGACACTTGTTTCATTGAAATTATACCTCAATACCAAGCACCTAAGGGTGGTGAGACTACAAAAAAAAAGTTTCCTTTCACTTTCGCATATCGCTTTTTGATATGAAGTGACATCTGACAAATACAGTTTTACAAGTTGTGACTCTTTATGTTTGCTATTGTGCAGTGTTATGGTTAAGTTTCTGGTCAGAGGTGCATTATAACTCTTTATACGATATTCAAGGTTTGTTTTGTCCTTTGGAAATGTAACGAAATGGTGGCTTTGTGCTTGATGACACTGATTATGATCTTCCTTTTTGAGTGTAGCTGCTCCAGTTCAGCATAAGCCAAAGAGAAAACATTGGTTGTTCTAGAAGGCACGCCACCATACATGTATTATATTAAGACCCTTCAACTATTTTTCAGTCAGTTTGTGATAAGTCTACCGTCTCATACGCGAAAACTCTTCCTTTACACCTCTGTATACTACTTACGAACTCGCTTGAGCTGTAACATTTTAAAGCCGAATATGATATAGTCGGACCGAGACAAAGAAAATATGACAGTTTCCATAACCTTAGTGGAGAATCTCTTGAATTTGATGGGCCCTTTTTAAAGCTTATCAGAAGCAATAAGGGAAGTTTTTGGTTGGTATGAAACCTGGATTTCCATGAATTATCCAGTCCAAAATCATATTATCCATATAAGATTCAGTTTTGTCCTTTTGTCCTTCGAAATTTCTTCTTGTGCATTTGAAAGATGAACTGTTTATCTCCCGCAGACCATGTCGTTATACGAACTACAACACTGTCTACTTTCATGTTAGTATCATGATTCATGAGAGTTTTGGATGGACTACTTCAAAGTCCAATGTACGTTGGGACTGGCTACATCTTCCGCCGAGAGCAACAGAGAGCATCATTGCTAGTTTGGAATAAGAAAGGTCGAGGCTATCTCTAAGGAAACCAAAAGCTAGCTATGATATTGAAGAAAGATGACATCTCTTTGCCTATGAATGGAGAGAATACAACAAAGAATATAATGTGATGAAGATATCTAATCTTTGCTTCTCTTCTCTCAAAGAAATTTCGGTTAAAAGTGAAGCATAAAAGTGAGATTAGTGGCACTAAAGAAGGATGAAATTAGCAATTTAGGGATGAAGAAACCATATCCTATTATCCTTAAATCGGACGAACACAAAAATACGGTTGAAGACATAAGTTTCAATGTCCAAAGCCATCGCCAAAAAGATAAATTTTTGAACATTATGAGCGCAAGTCTTGAGAATGAAATGGTAACAATTCTTAAAAGTAAAGATAAACACTAAAAGCACAATGGCCTCAAAAGTAGAAGAAGAACAAAAAAGAACATTAAGATCTTCAAGGTTCAACTGCAATACGGCCAGCAACCTGGTCCAAATCCCTTTGGCCACTGGAAGTGATCCTTCTTCCTCTGAAAGAAGAACAAAAGTGATACTAGTATTAGCATAAAAACATTTTTAAAGAGAAACACCTCTAACGTAGTAGTAGTAGTAGTAGTAGTAGTAGTAATGTTACCCTTTGGTGTCGAGCTCAACAATGTTCATTGTCTCCAGCTGTTGGAGGATGTGACGGGCAATACCACCACTGCTTTTGCAAAAGTGAGGTGGGCGACTACCGTTCCTCTTGCTTCCACCATAGATTCTACGGAAAGCACCAACACCAAGTCCTCCCCTCAGGTAAACCTTCCTTGCCATAGATGCTGCACAAGAAGTCATTTTGCTAATTGAAAACTTTATAAACGCATAGAGATAATAAGAGACAAACTAGGATGAAAGAGAACTAACCAGCTCTGATGTAGTACCAATCAGGATCATATGGTGCAAGCTCCTTCAACTTTCCGGTCTTCACAATGTCTGTCCATGTGGGAAGCTCGATCTGAAACAAACAATTATGGTCTCGTGAAAACCAAAACAATTGTAAAAAGTGGAGCTTGACATTCAAGCTATTGTAATTGCTAGTGTAAATTAATTCAACAGACGTAACAAAGCAAATCACAATATTAATCCCAAGCATTTGAATCTTAAGCTGTCTATTAACAAATACTAAGAGTAACACTTGTGATTCAATAAATATTAGCAACATATACAAAATTTCAATACATTCAACAGACATTACACAATTCAAAGTATTATAGAGAAATGCCAACAATCAACAGAAATATCTATGAACTAATGGAAATCATTGCAATTTGAGCTTAATCCATCTTTATTCGAGTACATACAAATAAAGCTTGGAACATTTCTACTCAAACAAAAAAGAAGAGACTTTATCCACTAACCTTGCCAGATCGCTTGAGATGAGAAGCATAAGCCTTGACGAAGTCATGAGGCGAGACGTCTTTCACAGTTTTACCAGTTGCCATGGCTCAAGTTATCAAAAGACTAATCACTGATCTTCGTCTGGGATTTTGCCCAACGCAGCTGAATCTCTCTCCGCAAAGACTAGGGTTTTTATTCTCCAATAACAAAACTTATATATACGGCCACGATATTTCGATTAGGGTTTTCTCCCCATATCCGGGTCAAAAAATCCAACCCGTTCTCAGCCCACACTAATGGGCCTAATTCTTCATACGGCCTTACTATCTAACCAGTATGAATAATGTTCTTTGATACGATAATGCGCCTACTACGGCCTTATTATATCAGTTGACTAGTATTATGTCCTAAACGACACCGTTCTTAATTAGTAACATTAAATGACGTCGTTTTATAATCGCTTAACCACTGGCTATTAGTTCGCATCTCAAGTCGTCTCTGCCATTTTTGGCTTTTTAATCAAACCCTAGAGAGATTGAGAGAGCGAAGAGAAGCCATCATCAGCCATGGCGATGAAGAATCTACTGTCCCTAGCTCGCCGATCTCAGAGGCGTTTATTCCTCACTCAAGCCACACGATCTTCCTCTTCGTTTTCAGCTATCGATTCGGTGCCGGCTTCCGCATCTCCGACGGCTCTATCTCCACCGCCGCCGCATCTTATGCCATACGACCACGCGGCTGAGATTATAAAAAATAAGATCAAGAAGCTCGAGAATCCTGATAAGAGGTTCCTTAAATACGCATCTCCACATCCGATCCTCGCTTCCCACAATCACATCTTGTCAGCTCCGGAGACTCGTGTCACTACCTTGCCCAATGGTCTACGAGTCGCTACTGAGTCAAATCTCTCGGCTAAGACCGCCACCGTTGGAGTCTGGATCGACGCTGGATCTCGGTTTGAGTCCGATGAGACCAACGGAACGGCTCATTTTTTGGAGCATATGATATTCAAAGGCACGGATAGGCGTACAGTGAGAGCGTTGGAGGAAGAGATCGAAGATATTGGTGGTCACCTGAACGCGTATACATCGAGGGAACAGACCACTTATTATGCTAAGGTTTTGGATTCCAATGTGAACCAGGCTTTGGATGTCTTGGCTGATATCCTACAGAATTCTAAGTTCGAGGAACAGAGAATTAACCGCGAACGAGATGTCATCCTCAGGGAAATGCAAGAGGTATGTATTTGTTATCTCTGTACTTAAAAAACTAAACTTTTTGTTCTGTCCTCGATTTATCTTTCGTTTTTTTTTAGTGAGGTGGTACTATGGACCGTAGTTTGTGTTTTTTTAGATCAATACCCTTAGTTTCAGTTTCCCGTGTGCCTGCCTAAAAATGAAAACTTTAGTATGTTCTTAAGTTATCTTCCCTTTTTTTAAGGTTGTATTGGCATAAGCACATGTTCTATAGAGAGATGTTATTGTGTTTATATAAACCATTGCTCTAAAAATGAAAACTTTGTTCTGTTTTTGGATTATCTCTCGCATGTTTTGGTTTTATTGGCTTAGTCATATGTTGGTCGTATTGTTGTTGGGAAATGTGCATGAAGGGAGATACTAGAGCGCTTGGTACTCTGCTCTACGTGTTGGTTAGAGTTATTTGTTTCTTTAATCAGTTAAAGATAGAATACACATTAAGCTTTAGTTTTTTGATAATTGGTTTGGTCGTAGGTGGAGGGACAAACCGATGAAGTGGTTCTTGACCATTTACATGCCACTGCATTCCAATACACACCCCTTGGAAGAACTATTTTGGGACCTGCTCAGAACGTCAAATCGATCACCAGAGAGGATCTACAGAACTACATTAAGACTCACTACACTGCTTCCAGGATGGTATAGATTTTGGTTACTTCTTATCATTTCCTACAATCACTTATTGAATTTTTTAGGATTCTTATCTTGGTTCATCCAAAACATTTTCAGGTGATTGCTGCTGCAGGAGCTGTTAAGCATGAGGAAGTTGTTGAGCAAGTGAAGAAGCTATTTACCAAGTTGTCGTCTGATCCAACAACTACTTCTCAACTGGTTGCCAATGAACCTGCTAGTTTTACTGGTTCTGAGGTAAGGACACAACCATATGATTTTGTTATATGCAATGTTCCATCTTTCTAAATTCTTTAGTCCGTGAAATTCTTCTCAGGTCCGAATGATTGATGACGACCTACCCCTTGCACAATTTGCTGTTGCCTTTGAGGGAGCATCTTGGACTGATCCAGATTCCGTTGCTCTTATGGTTATGCAAACTATGTTGGGTTCGTGGAACAAAAATGTTGGTGGTGGAAAACACGTGGGGTGAGTTTACTCTCTGGCTAATATTTCTAATGATGGATTTAATGAAAAGCTATTTCGCAATGTGTTGATGAACATTATGGTTCTATGTGCAGTTCTGACCTGACCCAGAGGGTTGCCATTAATGAAATAGCAGAAAGCATAATGGCATTCAACACTAACTACAAGGATACTGGACTGTTCGGCGTTTATGCAGTTGCCAAGGTCAACCCAGAACTCCATAGCTATCTTAGTTTCATCTCTTTCTTGTATTTGTCAATATTAGCAGTTTCATCTCATGAATGCCTCGTATTATATCTCTTTTAACATCTTGTAAGGTACTTTTTTCAGGCCGATTGCTTGGATGATTTATCATATGCCATTATGTATGAGGTAACCAAGCTGGCCTACCGAGTTTCAGACGCTGATGTGACACGTGCACGAAATCAGGTAAACGCCCAACTGTTCTTTCTCTCTTTCCCAAGATTCAGCTTTAAGCTAGTTACAAATGTGATCTGTTTAAAGTTTTTTTTTTCTTTTCCTCCTGTTTCTTCGAACTCCTTACTTATTTGTAGATAGATTTTAAATGCCAACTGATTTTAAATTTCTCTGCAGCTGAAATCATCATTGTTACTTCACATGGATGGAACCAGCCCAATTGCTGAAGATATTGGTCGTCAGGTATGCGATGAATCATTTAAGCATCTTAATTTAGAACTTATAAGTTTATAAATGCATTGGTCAAAGATAACAAACCTTGACTTTCCTTATAGTTGGTGTTTATCTTCAAAATCATTCTAATAAAACGCCTGGATTTTTGTTCTAAATGCAGCTGCTGACCTATGGGCGTAGAATCCCAACCGCTGAACTCTTTGCTAGGATCGATGCTGTTGATGCCAGCACGGTAAAACGTGTTGCCAACAAATATATCTATGACAAAGTAAGTTCTATTTCTCTCTCCCTCTTGCTCTCTCTATCCTCCAAGGATTAGACTGCTAAACAAGAGTACAAACGTCAAGAGTGATTAAGGTGATTTTTGGGATTATGTGCAGGACATTGCAATCTCAGCTATTGGTCCAATCCAAGATTTGCCAGACTACAACAAATTCAGACGCAGAACCTACTGGAACCGGTACTAAGGCTCTGAAATAAAGGTCACTGAATCGCAAGGTTCGCCCACGGGGAGATTCCGTAGGCGGAGAGAGCAGAACGAGGTGATGATGGATTCATTATTTTTGAGTTTTTCTTACTGTATCTTCATAATTTACCATCATCGCTGGTAAAATAAGTGTACCATTTACTCTTTGTCCTCTACTGGAAAAATGCTAGAGATCCTCTGTGTGTGTTTTTTTTGTTCTCTTCATAATTTTCCCATACACATACTAATAAGTTCTTTGATGTTTGGTTGAAAACTTGAATTGGATACATTTCATTTCTTCTTGTGAAACTCTATCAATTCACTTGTGATTTGATCCAGTTGACAAATTTATTAAGATTCTCACAAGATATTCCATCTTTTGCAACACTTTTCATCACAATCTCTTTAACCTTCATAGCTCGTTCTTCATACTCTCCACCGTCTCTCATGATCTCATCGATCTTCTTCTTAACCTCTAACCTCGGAACCACTCCTCGTGCGTCTCTTTCAAGTCCTAATCCAATCTTCCACACATCGCATATATATGCTTTGTTGATAAATTGGTCTGCAAAATAAGGGATGCATAGAAATGGTATGCCATTTTGGGCTCCTTCCAGAGTTGAATTCCATCCACAATGGCTCACAAAACACCCAATGGCTCCAGAAGAAAGGACCTCCCGTTGTGGAGCCCATCTCACCACTTTGACTCGATCCGACCCAAGTTTGATTGGTTGTTGATCACCAGTGACCCACAAAACTGGCCTGGTGAATGGATCAACATAACTTATTACATAATAGACACGCATAGAGTAAGTAGGGTAAACCGGAACACACAAACCCGGTTATGTCCAAATCATTACCTCTTGGTAAGCTCTAGACCAATTGCTAGCTCTTCTAACTGAGGGTTGCCCATGACCCCAAAACTCCCAAAGGCAACATATATAACCGAACCGGGAATCTGCCGGTCCAACCAATCTAGACAATCCCGGTCATGAGGTAAAAAGCTTCCTAGTGACGTGGATCCCTCTTCAAGACTATGAGCCCAACCAATGGGCCCAATTGGTACTATATTCGGGCCCAATCCAAATGCTGCAGTTTCAAGTTCATGGACAGAGTTACACAACAACCAATCCGTTGACTCGATCGAGTTATTGTTTTGAAGCATAAGTTGGAATATGTTTTTCTGAGATTCTTTGTTCTTCAGACAAACCCACACAAACTTGTCTGTTTCCATCTTTGGCATCCCGGGAGATAGTTGAATTGTCTTATTTACTCTCACAGTCCCTACATAAAGAAACAATAGCTATATAACGCATCTTTTTCAAAATTCTTCTACCAATGAATCATCAAATAAAATAAAACATGACCATTTTCCAAAAACATCACTTAATATGATACTATTAAATTTTGAAACAAAAGGTTATATTTGTTCTTACCATCAGAATCTATGAGACCATCATCGATAAGTTTTTGAATACTAAATCCAAGAACCATAGACGCAGCTGCAGCAGGACAAAACGCGGTGCGTCTGATCCCAAACTTAGCTGCAACTTCAATTGCCCATCCCAAGCTCTGATCCGCTACAACGCAGCTAATGATCGTACCACCGCTAGTTTCTGCCATCATCCTCTCGATCAATTCCTCTACTTTTTTAGGCATAAAACGCAAAACAGACTCCGACAACTTCCCTGGAATGTTCCTCTCTTCTGGTGAATCTTCTAAACCGTCAGGGATTGAAACAAGATTGATCTGATCCCCAACATAATCTTCATGAGGTGAATTGGGTAAGGAACTGATGATGCGGTTATGGTTAAACTCGGTGTTTATGAATGTAATTTGGATTCCTTGTTTCGCAAGGTAACGTGAGAAACTTATTAGAGGAAGAACATGACCTTGTGCAGGGTAAGGTATGACCACAACATGTGGCCTTCCCATTCTTTTATTTGAGTTATTATCCATATGTATTTTGAGTTATTGTCTATATATACATAAAAATTCATTCATTTATAGGAAAATTTACAAGATTAAGACGGAATGACTCGACAACTAATTCTAATTGATTTTGTCGTTTTTCTTTAGGAATCAAGACAAGTTTGATCCCAAGTTTGACTTGTGTATAACAAGAGAGCAAATGAGCTTAGTTAATGACACACCAAACTAGCATTTTCTCATGTGAATATGGGAAACAAATTGATGAAGGCCTTCAGGACTTAGGAGAATGTAAACGTAAAACAATTATAGGCTAAATAATTAAATACTTGCTGTCATTAATAGACTAGATTTAATTAAATACCATCTCATAACCCAAACTTTACATTTTCATTTTTCTCGGGCATGATTTCAAATGTTACAATCTCTCTCTTGACTTCAATTTTTTTAAGCCTTTGGAAGTGGCTTGCCTCTCAAGAAATACTTAAAAAGCTCAAAAGCAGCACGTGGCTTGAACAATGGCACCTCGTGACCTGCTCCTCTAACCGTCACGAACGTTAGTCCTTCATACACTTCCGTCCATCCTCCAACCTAAATCCACAATTTCGGTTCAAATCGATTTCTTTGTCAAACCAGAGATAACCAAACAAGATTCGGGTTTTCTTTACACATACCTGTTTCTTGACATACCAAGGATACCAAGGAAGTTTGGTACTCAAACTAAGTCTTGCTAGTGAGTATCTAGTAGCTGTCACTGGTACAACTGAATCGACGTCACCACTGAACCAAAAAGTTATCACGGGTTATAACAGTCAGTCATAAATTTTGGCACTAACAATATTTTTCAGAAAGAAACAAAAATTTGCAGACCTGAAAACCCAAACTCTAATTCCGCCGGCAATCATTTCCCGGTATATAGGGAGAACCGTTGAATCTGTGTCGTTCCAATTCCGGTTTAGCACCTCACTGCCACACAAAAATTAAACAATTCTAACTTTAAAACCAACTTATTGTTCAACAAAGATATTTAACACTATCTCAATTTTGGTACGAACCTGCAAGCTGTCCATTTATACGGAATCTTGGTGGTGTTGGCGTGAAGAGCTTTCTGAACATCAGGCCGGTTATAATAGATCTCTGCATATCTCTCGGTACATGGATCATAACCGGAAATTTTCCTCAATACCTACTCCCAAGAACCGGAAAACCAAAATTATTCAAAACTAAACCACAGATAACTAGTAATACATTATCACATTGAAACAAAATAACAACATAACCGGATCAACCAAGTAAAAGAAGAAACAGAGGAGACAAATTCTTACGGAGTGGGGAAGGTGAGGAAGCCGCATACTCCGGCGGCCGGAAGAACCATTGTAGCTACCACCACCGTCGCTTGACTTGTTACACGGCGGCGCATAGATGTTGTACTGATCAATGTTACCAAACTCCTGCTCCATAGCGTAAGAATAAAGGGTTTCGCATTCATCAGATTCCTTCTGACGACTAAAATCGCAAGTGCTTATCAACTGATGATACGTCCGATCAGAGATCATCGCGTGGCTCCACCAATACGAAACCGTTCCTAGGTTATCATAGTGATTGTCCGTCACCGCGTTTCCAACCTACAAAAACGCAGCGGTTACAAACACCATTCTTTTGGTAATGAAAAACAGAGTATTTTGGTTTCTTAATTACCATGATTCCTTTGAGATTTAACGGATTCTTTGATCGTTTGTTGTAATTCATGATCTCTTTGGCCAGCTGAGGAACGTAATGTCCGGCGTAACTCTCGCCGGTGATGTAGATTTCCCGGTGGTTGTATCTCGGAAACCGGTGAAGCCATTGAATAAGAAACTGAAGTGAATCTTTGGCTGCAATATACAGAGAAACAGAGCCTCAAGAACCGAAACTCGGTTAAGATAAACCGTAGATGGAGTTGGTTTAATTTAAAATTACCGGTACGGCGATCACCGGTGTTGAAGAGATCGGAGGAGCGGTTAGTGTAAGAGAAGCCGACGCCGGCGGGAGCTTCGAGGAACAAGAGATTGGAGATTGAGTTCCATGCGAACTTGTTGAGATACAAACCGGAACCACCTTTGCTTATCCTGAATGGTCCAATCTCCTCCGACGCACCGTACGCTACCGACGAACATCCCGGTCCTAATAATTAAATGTAAATCTCAATTAGAGTTCATTAATTATTTTTTACGATTAACACGAATAATTAGAAACTACTAAAGAGATAGACTGATAGAGTTTGATAGGGGGGTTGAGTAATTTACCCCCAAAAATTAAAAATTGATAGAGGTTGAATTTAAGTGTGAACAAAAAGAGACCAAAAGTTAGTTGTGTATTAATAGCGTCTCAATGTCAGTTTGGAAATTGCATTTAATGATATAACTTTTTTCCAGCAATTTACAACATAATTTTGTCTATATTATACGTATCTAACAAGAAAATACAGCGATCTATTGAATGCATGCATAATAAATTAAGCATTACGATATCATTTCATATGATACATGTATGTAACATATAGATGTCGCATTATTGTTTTTATACTCGATATTATTTGAGAATTTTTGGATCAAATAAATGGTGAGTCTCCATTAGTAGTTAGGGCATTATTCCCATGCCTAAGTAGGCCAAACCAAAATAAAGTAAATTAGAAAGATATAAACAAAATAGATAAATAAGTCCAGTTTCATGGATAAAGAGTGGTTTATAAATAAGTATTAAATAAAAACATTTACTTGCAAACCCATACAAGAAGTGTGACAGAGATTAGTTGGTTAGCTAAAATAGATCTAGCGAAATTATAATGTTGTTAGGTAAATAATTCAGTTTCCAAAAAAAAGCTAATAGTAACCACAAAGAATGTATAAAAAGAAAACAAATGGTTGGTAAAAATTAACCTCCGTTGAGCCAAATTACGAGAGGTTTGGAGAGAGGGAGGTCAGAAGCTTCAGTGAGCCAATAAAAGAGTGATCTTCCGGAGAGTTTATCGACGGTGACGTAGCCGGAAAACTGCTCGAACGTGACGTTAGGCTGACCTGGAAGTGACGTAATTCTGTCAGCCTCTGCTTCTTTCTCTCCTCCTTCTGTTGGAATCCTTCCTTGAGATGTCATTACGAGTATGGCCATAAGAGTGGTGAAAATTGCGAGTTTTGCCATTGCCATGGCCAGAACGAAGGAGCAAAGGAAATCTAGAGAGTGTCGGAGACTTTTTGAGATTGGCCTCTACAGTTCTACCTTTAGCTTGTCTTAAATAGAGAGAGAGAGAGAGAGAGAGAGAGATAGACGAAATCAGGATAATATTTAAATGACATTGAAATATTTTATGATATAAATTCAAAAAAAAAAACAAATTATGATAAACAAACTGAAACTATGTATAATAAGTTATTCAGTATCATATTTACTCGAAAATAATGGAAAGGTAACAAAAAAAATTAGAGCTGGGGAACTAATTGTTTTGGCAGTTTGATTAGTACAATTGACTAAAAAACTTGTATCCTAACTCAAACTCATGTAATACCAATTTGCATAGCTTGTACTTCGCAGCAATATGTTATTACACAGCATAAAAACATGAAATGGACACGCGGTTTTGTTTTTAAATGCTAATGCTAATTATTAGGTTGGAGACTTGGAGTTCTCTTTTCTTGGCGTAGGTTTGCGTCTATCTTTCCAAATATGTTTTTTTATGCTGAAAACATTTTTGAAGAAAAGATAAATAGTAGTGAAAAATGGGTGATGGTAAAAAATGGCCCACCAATAGTATCAGTGACAGTAACTTTATGAATTTGGAAGAAGATACAATGATGACTTCAATGACACCACCAGCTTGTAATAGTAAATACGTTATTTGATATGACAGAGCATTAAATCAATCGTGAGTGTCCATATATACATACACCACATGCATGTACACACACATATTACAAATACTCCAAGAAATGTGTGGTTACAGTGTCTTAAAACGATATGATCGAAAATGCTAGTAAACTGATAATTTCCAAAATATAAACAAGAAATAACTTAAAAGTAGGTAAAGCATAGGTGCTACATTAGGTCATAACATTTTGCAATAAACATTTCTCTTGTGATATGAATTAGATGTCTTCGCCTTGGATTATGGGGTTCTATAGTCATTGTGAAACTCTTAATCCTCTAAATAACCATATTTGTAAAGTGCGTGTATTTCTCCTTAGGCATGCCAATTGGTCTCTGAACAAGCCTTTGTGCATTGTATGCTGCAACACAAAAGCAAGGTTTTCAATTGAACCTACAGAAGGAATTAAACTATCCAATGTTCTTGACATCACTTGAATTCTGAAAGACTACATTGATGGCCTTAGAAATAGGCTTGAGAGATAGCTATTTTTAAAACCGAGTTGAAGGAAAAGAGACAAAACTTTACTTTATTTAACACTTCGATGCTTATCCAATGCGAAATTGATTGAAGAAACCAAATTAATTTTATTAAATACATAAGACATAGGAACGAAAACAAAAACAAAATCTGAGCTAAAACTACTAAAGATATTTGTGCAATCAGCTGTATCAAAAGAGTCATTTTGCACTATATATTAAATAAATTCCGGCCAGGGGATTATATTGAATTAAATATCACGACTCCAAACATCCAAGTTAAATATGACTTTTTACAATCTTTTAGTGAATAAAAATTACATAAACATATAAATGTATAAAACTGGTCTTTTACAAAGATAGTTGGAATTGGACCCATGCAAGAAATTGATGTCTCGATGTTATAGGGGAAACTAAAAAGTATTGTCTCTTTCTACTGATAAAATACCTACAACTTTGACCATCTTTTCATAGGCCATTACAATAAATTCCTCCATTTGTATTATAAGTTGTAATAGATTTCTTTTCCAAGTTTATGATACTCAATTTCTATCATATCTTGTGAAGAAATAATCAGATCTTGAATTATTTCACATTACGGTGCTTTTTGACTTGACAAGTATGATTTATTGTATATAGTTGACCAGATCTAATTATATATGTAAAAAAATGTATATATAAAATTCATAATTCTTTTTTATATATATTATTTTTCTTTTTAGTTAGTCGTTTTATAATATTTACAATATGAATTAATAGGTTTATTTGAAAACACTGAAGAAAAATGACAAAACAAAACGTGCCGAAAGTTCTTTTTTTCTTTTTTGTTTATACAGTTCTCTGGGTATTTAAGTTTTTTAATAAAGGGTTTGCAATTATGTGTATTCAAGTTTTCTTGTGGGATCGATATGAAAGTTTTGACCTAACTTCTCGTATAAATTAAACAAGCGCATTTAAGTATGCACCTTTATTGACGACTACATAACCCATTAATGTAATTTATGAATGCTATAGATAGATGTAAATATCGATTTTTACGTACACGCGAAGTTACTGGAAAAGAAGCCATTAATGCGTCACCATGTACACTGCTTCGCCACGAATCAATGATATGCTCTTTTGGATTTATACAGTTTTCTGAATGAAATATATCTAGTCATTTTAAGTTACATGATACAAATATTCAATAAAAGCTATATCAATATCAGTACAACAACTTAGAGCATCATGTCTTATTATTTTGTATTCATTTATACAAAAATCGTAATTTAGTAAAGTAAATGAGTATATCGTATAGTTTGTTTTTGCTTATTTCGCGTTAAGTAAAGCCTCTTTTTGGGAAAATCTGACAACTGCTTTAGAAGATTCTATTTCCGTGCTTAGCAATTTTTTACTTCAGATTCGCTTAAAGAATCTCCAAACGTTGTAAAAAAAAAAATGATTAAAGTAAATTATGGTATTAAAAGAAGCACAGGAGTAGTAGTTGGCAAATGAGATAGATATTAAAGTTACATAATAATGACTCTTTTCGTATCTTTTATTGAAATACAGATCATTGTTTTTAATAAAAAAAAGATGAAACGATAAAAACAGAGGTAAGGAGTGAGGTCGAATAGTGTTAAGGTCATATCAAGAAACTTTGCTTAGGCATATTTTTGTCCAACAGATTCATCAGACTTTGTGTGTCAGTCTTCTCTTCCTTGTTCCATTTCTCTTTCTGTGACGTTTTTAAGGACACGAAGCGGTGAATCTCTGCTTCCCTCACGTGCCGTTTACAGTCGCTTATGTCACCGTCCAATCATACGTCGCTTTTCCTTCCATGCACCCACTCTCTCTCTGTCATCTTCTCTCAGCCGCAATACTTGATCGACACCTCTATTGGGCCGGGCCCAATTTAAACCATCTATTGGACTTCTAAACAGAGCTTCTTCTCTTTTTGTCATTCTAAACAGAGTTTACTAGTACTAAATTATAGGAAGAAAAAAAGAAGAGAAAACAGTGTCATTTTCTTTATCATGTTCCATGTACAGTGTTTGTTTTACTTATTTGGGAAAAAATCTTATAAAAATCAATCCTATTTTTACTAAAAAGACATCAAAACATTTTCTTTTTAAAATCCAAACGGTCACTAATCTCACTAAGAAACAACTGTACACAGACTTAAGATAATGTAAAAAATCCGACCGTTGTGACCCCAATTTCCACTAACGGTAATGTTCTTAGCCAATCACATACATATAAATCAAACTTACACCCAAATCCGTCACACTCAATTTCATCTCTTTCTCTAATGGAGTTGCAACAATCAAATCTCGAAACACCTCTCAAAACCCAACACGACCACCGAAAAATCACCACTTCAAACCCTGAATCATCTCCGCCTCGACCTTTCCCGGAATCCAGCCGGAAACATGATTCTCCTCCTCCCCGAGCCTCCACCAACGAGCCAATGAAGAAAATCGGAACTCCGGAGCGTTTAAGAGTCCCAATAGCTTTCAAGTACCCAGAGAGGTACAGGAGCCCAACTGATGCAATGATGTCTCCAGTTACTAAAGGTCTTCTCGCAAGGACCAGAAAGTCTTCCGGTTCTCTTATTCCACCCAGCTTTAACCAAACCAAGGTCAATTTCATTTATATACCAAAATCAAACCCGGTTTTATATACATTTTACTAACATTTTAACAACTTTTTTCAGATTCAAGAACTACGCAAACCGGAATCGGGTTTATCATCTGTCAGTTGCTGAAAAGTGAAGACATTATGAATTTGTTGCATGTATCTAATGTATTTCTCGGCTATAATAAAAGAAATTGATTTACTCTTGTCTTGTTTTGCTGTTTTGTTAAGATTAAACCGTCAAATAAAAAAAATAGTTAATTGTGATTTACTTTCCAACTTACAAATTATTTGACAACTGTAGTTAGCTGAAATTGTTGATTTATTTGCTGAATTATCAGGCTAAAAATAGAGGGAAGCTAGTATTAACTGAATAAACTCTGGTTAGTCATCTACTTATCTTCAACAACACATTTCATTACAATTGAATTAAGTTCTTGTCTTAATCTCGTTACTAACTTTATTCAATTGCAACTAATCCCTTAGTTTAGTTCATAAATCGTTCCCGCTTAGATAACTAGCAATCTTAGCTTAGCTAGCTAACAACGAACAAACAAACAAACAAAAAACTTCATTCAGACTTATTGTTATTCTTGTTTATTTTTTATTACATCATATAAATAAACAAACCCTCATAAGTTTCTGTTTAAATCTTCTTCACAATCTCAGGTGTGATTCATCTCTTCAAATTTTCGATCATTTCTACAATCAGACCAAAACAGAGCGCTCTGTTTTTTTTGTTCTTCTTAATCACACAATGGAAACAAAAACTGAAAACAAAGAACATCAATGGAAGGATTCAGTTTCTTCAAGGTCATCTTCACGATCGTCATCGATAACATCTGCTTCTTCGGATGGACACTTTGATATCCGACACTTTCCTCTTCCCAAGCCATCATTGTCTGCTTCTGAGGCACAGAAACTGAGAGAGTCACATCAGGCTTATAATTCATCTGTTAGCTCATATACCAGTTCCTCTTGGTCCTCAAATCACCAGAACCATCTTATTGATTTACCCGGTTACGATCCAACCAGAATTCCATCCTCAGTTTTCTCTAGTAAACCGGGTAATTCGACGGAATGGAGTCTAGCTTCTAATGAATCTTTGTTTAGCATCCACGATGGGAATTTTAGCATTTCAACAGCGTTGAGATTGGCTGAGATACCGAGATTTGAAGAAACGGTTCACGTGATAACCGAAATCAACTCGGTTCCTCTTCCACCTCCGGTTAAGAAACCAAATGAATATGAGAAAGAGACGATTGCAGAGAAGGAACCATACCAGGTGGAGAACTCAAACTCAGATATTGAGGATAATGAAGAAGAAGAGAAGATGAGTGAAGTCGAGAGCGACGACGAACATGAAGAAGAACAAACAGATATGATCGAAGCGGAGGCTTTAGTAGAGAAAGAAGTAATAGAAACTGTGAAGGAGAATAAACCTGAAGACTCGAACAGTATAGTTTCACATTCTCCGAGCATTTCTTGTCGTTCGGACACTAGCAATAACAGCATTGGTTCTTTCGCATTCCCACTGTAAGTCGTTCTCTTCAAAATCTCAATTTATCGATCCATTTTTGATGATTTCTTGAGCAAGAAGAAACTTTAAAACCCTAATTTTACTTTCTTTGGAATTTATGTAACAGATTGCAAAAAGAAGATGCAGTTACCAAAACGCCGTCTATGCAAATCAAAGGAAACGTTTCCCACAAGCGAAGACCCGAGTATCAGCTGCCTCAATCGCGAATGCTACAGCCACAACAACAACTACAACCTTATTCAGAATCTAATATGCTAACTGAGTCTCAGCCGGAACCACAACCACAAAGGAAGGCATCAAAAAAATTCGAGTCTCGAACGCAATCGCTAAAAGCTTCAAGAACCTGCTGGTTCTCTTGCTTCCATTGTCCTTCAAAATGCGGTTCATTCAAGTAGAGGAGACTTTTAGCGTTTGCGTTTGAAGCGATTCCTCTTCTTATGTGTAAATTGTACGGATGAAAATAGTTGTAAACCAAGAGTGATGATCCAAACCGAGTTCTGGTTTTCAGGATTAACACCATATTTTGGTTCGATTAATTTCGGTTACCGGATGTTGTAAACCGGTTGATGGATGATATAACTCTTATGTCATGGTGATGCATACATACAAGGACCACATTTCATTATTACTTTATTTCAATACGTATCATTATTATAAGTAGTAGCTAAAAGACAGATATATTTCACTAAAAGAAAAACAAACCTTTTTTTCTTCTAATTGAAAAGGTTATAAACTCAGTCTTTTTATCCCCATAAATGTGGCTAATGTGTTGTGTACATGACAAAATTATAAATTTATATTTAAGAAAAAACATTTTAATTTGCTTTATCTTGAAGCTTCCTTTAGTTATATCCTTGAAAAGAGGCGATTCTGTCCCTTTTTCACTTTACAATTTCTCAATATTTTTGTTATAAAGAAACACATCTTTGTCACATGCATTTATGTATAGTGGCAGGCGATTTTTCTTTTAGCGTGAGATTATGAAATTTTCCTAATATAATGCATGTCCATATACATATATCTATCTGTAATAAATGTTAGCTTCAAGATCTTAGCATAACATTGGTCGATGAGAGATTGATACGTCTAGGAGAGTTGAAATATTGTTACATTTATTGTGACTCAACATATTTTATTTCATCACTTCGAATAAACAAAAAATTTAAAATAATCTGTCCTCAAATTTAGTGATAAGATAATCTTGCATCTACCTACTGTTATCAATCATGTACCTATTGCGATTTGATGTGGTGAGACTACAATGATCGATGTTAAAAACTTTTAATGTTAACTTCACTACATGATCGATAAATAATCAAAAATTGCTTCTTCCAAGTTAAAATTACACTAAAGAGTTTGTTAGCCAATAGGAAATAAGGAAAGTGGACCCACTCTCTCATTCACAGAACGATTTTTTATTTTTTTCTGCATAAATTAAATTAAAAACATTTTTAAGATCTTTTATCAAAAAAAAAAAAAAAGAGAGAGAGAAGAAAAAAACGCGTCTTCCTCAGTGACAGTGTTGAATTCTCTCATCTCTTTCTCTCTCTGCTTCATCAGTTTCTCTCACTACAAAGCTTCTCATCATCTCCCTAAATTAGGGTTAAAGGGTCGAGCTTGGGATTGTTTCGCACGGTAAAAGGAAGGATCTTTTGCTCGTCAATTGCTATATTAGCAGACCTTGCGAGGTGGGTTTAGGGTTTTGTTGTAAAAACATTTTTGGGGATAAGTTACGAAGATGACTTCTTTGCCTTCTTCAGTGATCAAATGGCGTTTTTTCCGCAGACAGATGCCTTCAGACGTTGTCTTCTCGCTCTGCTTACTCTGTTTCGCCTCCTGTCTCGCCGGAAAAATCACTGTTTTAGCTGATTCGGACAAATCCGTGTTGCTTCGGTTTAAGAAAACGGTATCGGACCCTGGTTCGATTCTAGCTAGCTGGGTCGAAGAGAGTGAAGATTACTGCTCCTGGTTTGGTGTATCTTGCGATTCGAGCTCTCGAGTCATGGCTCTTAACATTAGTGGCTCTGGAAGTTCTGAAATTAGTCGAAATCGTTTCACTTGTGGTGATATTGGTAAGTTTCCGTTGTATGGGTTTGGTGTTCGGAGGGATTGTACCGGAAATCATGGAGCTTTGGCGGGGAATTTGCCTTCTGTAATCATGAGTCTCACAGGACTTAGGGTTTTGTCTCTGCCTTTTAATTCGTTTAGTGGAGAGATTCCTGTAGGAATCTGGGGAATGGAGAAGCTTGAAGTTCTTGATCTGGAAGGGAATTTGATGACGGGGTCATTGCCGGATCAGTTTACTGGGTTACGGAATTTGCGGGTTATGAATTTGGGGTTTAACAGAGTTTCAGGTGAAATCCCTAATTCGCTGCAGAATCTGACAAAGTTGGAGATTTTGAATTTGGGTGGTAATAAGTTGAATGGAACTGTTCCTGGTTTTGTTGGGAGATTCAGAGTGTTGCATTTGCCGTTAAACTGGCTTCAAGGCTCTTTGCCTAAAGATATTGGGGATAGCTGTGGAAAGCTTGAGCATTTAGATTTGTCTGGTAATTTCTTGACTGGGAGGATTCCAGAGAGTTTGGGGAAATGTGCTGGTTTAAGGTCGTTGTTGTTGTATATGAATACGTTGGAGGAGACTATCCCTTTAGAATTTGGGAGTCTTCAGAAGCTTGAGGTTTTGGATGTTTCTAGGAACACTCTTAGTGGTCCATTACCTGTTGAACTTGGAAATTGCTCTTCGTTGTCTGTTCTCGTTCTATCAAATCTGTACAATGTGTATGAAGACATTAATAGTGTAAGAGGGGAAGCTGATCTTCCTCCAGGCGCTGATTTAACCTCGATGACCGAGGATTTCAATTTCTATCAAGGAGGAATCCCGGAGGAAATCACTAGGCTTCCGAAACTAAAGATACTTTGGGTGCCCAGAGCTACGTTAGAAGGTAGATTTCCAGGAGATTGGGGTTCATGTCAAAACTTGGAGATGGTTAATTTGGGTCAGAACTTCTTTAAAGGCGAAATTCCTGTCGGTCTTAGTAAATGCAAGAACCTTCGTCTTCTTGATTTGAGCTCGAATAGGCTTACTGGGGAGCTTCTCAAAGAGATTTCGGTCCCATGCATGAGTGTTTTTGATGTTGGTGGAAACAGCTTATCGGGTGTAATCCCTGATTTTCTCAACAATACCACAAGCCATTGTCCTCCTGTTGTTTACTTTGACAGGTTTTCTATTGAATCTTACAGCGACCCGTCGTCTGTTTATCTCTCCTTCTTTACCGAGAAGGCTCAAGTTGGAACTTCCCTGATAGATCTTGGAAGTGATGGAGGTCCGGCCGTGTTTCATAATTTTGCAGACAACAACTTCACTGGTACTCTCAAGTCTATACCACTTGCACAGGAGCGGTTGGGAAAGCGAGTCTCTTACATATTTTCTGCTGGAGGGAATCGGTTGTACGGGCAATTTCCGGGAAATCTGTTTGATAACTGCGACGAACTCAAAGCTGTTTATGTCAATGTAAGCTTCAACAAGCTCTCAGGTCGGATTCCTCAGGGACTAAACAACATGTGCACTTCTCTTAAGATTCTTGATGCCTCGGTGAATCAGATCTTCGGGCCAATCCCAACAAGTCTCGGGGATCTAGCTTCACTTGTTGCTCTTAATCTGAGCTGGAATCAGTTGCAAGGTCAGATACCGGGTAGCCTCGGGAAGAAGATGGCAGCTTTGACATATCTTTCGATTGCGAATAACAACCTCACGGGGCAAATTCCTCAGAGCTTTGGTCAGTTACATTCCTTGGATGTTCTTGATCTCTCTTCAAATCATCTATCTGGCGGTATTCCTCATGATTTCGTAAACTTGAAGAATCTCACTGTCCTGCTTCTCAACAATAACAACCTCTCTGGCCCAATCCCGTCGGGTTTTGCGACATTTGCTGTTTTCAATGTTTCCTCCAACAATCTGTCTGGTCCAGTTCCTTCAACCAATGGACTGACGAAATGCAGCACTGTTAGTGGAAACCCCTATCTTCGACCTTGCCATGTGTTTTCTCTGACAACACCGTCTTCGGATTCCCGAGACTCCACGGGTGATTCTATCACGCAGGATTACGCATCTTCGCCTGTTGAAAACGCTCCATCTCAGTCGCCAGGAAAGGGTGGATTCAACTCGCTAGAGATCGCCTCAATCGCATCAGCTTCAGCGATTGTCTCGGTACTAATTGCTCTTGTAATTCTCTTCTTCTACACAAGGAAATGGCATCCGAAATCGAAGATCATGGCCACTACAAAACGAGAAGTCACTATGTTCATGGATATCGGAGTTCCAATAACCTTTGACAACGTGGTTAGAGCCACAGGAAACTTCAACGCAAGCAATCTGATTGGAAATGGTGGATTTGGAGCGACCTACAAAGCAGAAATCTCTCAAGATGTGGTTGTCGCAATCAAACGCCTCTCGATCGGACGGTTTCAGGGAGTCCAACAGTTCCACGCAGAAATCAAAACTCTTGGTAGACTTCGACACCCGAACCTCGTGACTCTCATCGGTTACCACGCTAGCGAAACTGAGATGTTCTTGGTGTACAACTATCTCCCAGGAGGCAACCTCGAGAAATTCATCCAAGAAAGATCCACAAGAGATTGGAGAGTTCTTCATAAGATCGCTCTGGACATAGCTCGAGCACTCGCTTACCTCCACGACCAATGCGTCCCACGGGTGCTTCACCGAGATGTTAAACCGAGTAACATCCTCCTAGATGATGACTGCAATGCGTATTTATCAGATTTCGGGTTAGCGAGATTGCTTGGGACATCGGAAACGCACGCAACAACTGGTGTGGCGGGTACGTTTGGGTATGTAGCTCCCGAGTACGCAATGACATGCAGGGTATCAGACAAAGCAGATGTATACAGCTACGGAGTGGTGCTTCTAGAGCTGCTTTCGGACAAGAAAGCACTTGATCCGTCATTTGTGTCGTATGGTAATGGTTTCAACATAGTGCAATGGGCTTGTATGTTGTTGAGACAAGGAAGGGCAAAGGAGTTTTTCACAGCGGGATTGTGGGACGCAGGTCCGCATGATGATCTAGTAGAGGTTCTGCATTTAGCGGTTGTTTGTACGGTGGATTCTCTGTCGACGAGGCCGACGATGAAGCAAGTTGTAAGACGGTTGAAGCAGCTACAACCTCCGTCGTGTTAGCACCTCCCTCCGCAGGATTTGATTATTATTCTTTCTTTAAAAAAAGTTCTCTCAGTTGTAAACTTGTATGTGTACGTAGTAGTTGTTAGAAGAAGAAAGAGAGGTTGAATTTCCTATGGGTTCTCTCGAGGGTAAAAAGGACATTTGAAAGGGGAAGCCATAGGAAGGTTGATCTCTCTCAGTAAGCAGAAAACCATAAAATGAGAAAGAATTGTTTGTAGCTAATTTGTTTCTCCCACTTGTAAATTGTTTTATACTAAAGTTTTGTGGGAGTTTTTCTTTCTTTTTCGATTTTTAGTATGTTTAAACTGCCGATCCTTTTTGTTTGATTGACATTTCCATTTTGAGAAACTTGGGCTATGGGCCCAATAATATATGCGAATAAAAAAACTCGGGCTATGAGCCCAATATTAACTTAGAAGACCGACAATGCTATCAGTATAATCCCCATAAGAAAGCAATTCCACCCATTTGGGTTTGAATGGTACATCATTGGGTCTTGATTCATGATTGTCGATCTTCTTCGGTAGTGGTCTGGCTTGCTTTGGTTGAGTTGGCATCTTCATCCTTCTTGAAAGACAGCGATGTGAAAGGTTCTTCTATGTATCTAGTATCAAATAGAGCGACTCTCGCTACTACATGCTACTTCCATGAATAGTTAACGCCAAGCGTATTGCTCGATAATAAAGACGAGTATATCCATCCATTGGCTCAACATTTGTGAAACATCCGTTCGTTGAGGCTAACGGTTTCATTTGAAGAATGGAAATTAGAGCTTATAGCCATTAGTGTGTTACGAAAGATCACCGTTATCAATCATATATAGCCCCCTTCTTGGCTCACTTATCGCATTAGTTACAAAGCAGTCCTGACGATCCACAATTAGACTTAGAGAGAAAACTTAGTTCTCTTACCATGGTTTTGCTCCCTGCTTCCTTTGCAAAGGTTGTCTTTTCTCATTATCTTCTGAGCTCACTCGTAGTGATATATCTGTTGCCTGTTGGTAGTCTTGGCTTTGCATTTGTCTCTCTTCAGTTTTGAACTCTGTTTCCTCTCCCTTCGATATCAATGAATCTTTAATTTCTAACGTTAAAAAATAAAACATCCGTTTAGCTAAGATTGATTCAACATTCTTAACCAAAATCAAATCAAGTGGATCTGTAATAACTTTGGATATAAAATGTACATGCTTCAGCTAGTTTAGTCGGTCAAATTAGTTTGACATCGTTACATTTTGAAAGTTAGGGAAAACAAAAAATGAGAGCTCTAATAATAGTTGGGGATAAATAATAATCCCTAGATAGAAGAAGAAGGAAGTTTAACAACAATATGTCTAAGAGGGTTAATCATAACATCACCACCATCATCATCGCTGACGGTACCTCCGCCGTGCCTAACAAATTCCGCCGGAGAAAGAAAACTGCCGTGGCAAACACAAACTATCTTGACCTCCTCCTTGTTCCCTCCGTACCAGTAAAGAAACCCTTCCACTCGTTTCCCGTCGGCTCCGACATCTCTCGTCGACACACAAGGCATGTCTTCAAGAATGTTCCTCGCCTTCTCCATTCCTGAATTTTCCACATTATTCTTCTGCTTCTTCGCCGTATTTCCATTTTTACCCTTCCCGTTGACCGGACCAGTGACAACCAACCGATCTTTTTCTTTCTTTCCCTCCTTGGTCGGAGGAATCTTAAATTCCAGAAATGCCCTCGGCTTCTCTGTTTCGACGGCTTGGCCTCTGTTTTTATCTTTTGTTAGATATGCTCCTCTGTTTGTAACCGGAGATTCCATAAATGCCCTCGTCTTCTCTGACACCTTCCGCTCTTTCTCTATATCCATCTCCGTTACGACCGGCAGAGAACGCGTCCGATCCAGCTGAAACATGTCTGAGCCTCCACGGCCCACAATACGACGCATATCTCCGCCGTTACCGCCGCCGGATCTTTGTTCATCGAAGACGAAACCTTCCGGTATCGAAGAAGATCGACCCAGTTCAAAGTGCCTCCTTTTTCTCGATCTCGGATCCGTACCAAACTGTCCATTAAGCGAAAGACCTAACGTTAGCTCCACGTCTTTCTCATCCTCTTCTGCTTCATCTTCTCTCTTCTTCGCTTCTTGTTGATTCTCACCATGCTCAGAGTCTCGCTGACAAAAATGGTTGCTTGCGATGAAAAACTTCTGCAAGAGATTATTAGCAGAAAGATTGGGTACTTGAACGACGCCGTTTGGGATTCCCCTGCCTCTTATCATCTCCATAACCAAATATCAAAGTCAGAGAAATTCGAAAGAGAAGGGAGAAACGTTTTTGGCTTAACTTTCTATTTTCAATCTTGAGAGAGACGAAACAATTTTGTCTTAAAACAAGCACCAAATGCTTACTATTATAAACTATAGTACTTCAATTTGCATATTTTATATTTTTCAGGGAAAAAAAAAGAAAATCATGTTTTTGAATTATATTACAAGCATAGTTGACGATGTAGTACGGATTTTAAAACTTTACTTTAGTATATTTTCACACAAGTTGGCTTAAAATAGACATAATTTCCAGTTAATATACCAATTTGCATTAGTATAATCAATGAAAATAGATAGTGATTTCTCGTTGACAGACACAAAATATAGGGAATTATTCGGATTATCTTCTTGAAAACATTTTAATATTGATTTATGATTTTTTATAGGAAAAGATAGACGACCACCCACCACGCCACGTGGAAAAGGGCATCAAGTGGCGTAGACGTAGGCTACTTTGTTCATATACAACTCGACACGTGTCTAATAATCAACGTGCTCAACTACGACAGTCCCTTTATTGCCACGTGTATCCAGCCTGACTGGGCCCCCGACACGGCAAACCAAAGAAATACGTTAGACATTTTTTTTATCTAAACATTTCTACGCGCCTTTTCTTGTGGCCTAATTAACTTCAAGTTCTAACAACAATACTAATAAGAGTTCAATATTGGTTATTAAGAATGTGCTAGTTTCTAATCCTTTGTGGTAATTTCATTTCGGTAAATTGTTGTTACATAATTTTTTGAAATTCATGCAGCAGAATAATAGTAATAATAAGGTGGAGAGGAAAGAATGAATGAATGGGAGGATCTCCTAAAGAGACGCAAACAATCAAAGAGGAGATCGAGAAGTGGGACACGCATAGTGGCCAACTTGTACTATTTCTTTCTTTTTTTGTATGTTTGAAGAAATGTTTTGTTTCAAATCTATTTTACCCTAAAAAGGTGATAAGATTAGTGACACGTTTCGCTTCTAGAATACACCACGTACCACTTTATTCATTGCTTCACGACAACATGTAGCCAAGTTGCTGTGTGACATGATCACATTTAAGGATTTAGTCAACCGGGCTTCAGTTTTGTGGTTTACCTATTTTTGCTTCTATAACTAAACTTACAAAAACTTCTCTACAAAAGAGCTACAGAAAGCATCTGAACTTTGATCCATTGGGCTTTTCTTTCATCACAGTTGGCCCATACACATTTCTTTTGTTGGCCCAAGATTGTGATCCAGGATAGTAATACTAAATTAAATTCACATAGCTTTTAAAATTTATAAACAAAGATATGGTTGTAAAAAGTAATGTTTTGCTTACTGCCTATGGGGCCATCTAACACATATGTGTTGGGTTACCATCTCTAGTAGTATCTACCATATGGACTGAGCATAGGGATTGGTGTTTGGGATAGGAACAGTGCATAATAAAGGTGTAGTGTATAAGACAACAGATAGACTGATAGAGTAGTAAATTTTGTATCTCTGATTTTTCTAGTTATTGTAAGTCTTGTTCAAATTTTTACATTTTTCATATTTTAACGTGTCACTTTCCCCAAAGAAAGAAATACCAACAATTGCACTAAACTCCAATTCTATAGATATCGTACGCATGCATTTGCTGCCCAACAGTTTTTATATAGAAATCTTAATAAATTTATTTATGATTCATATTGCAGTTAATTAGTGTTGTGTATTCAACCATGTTATAATTTCTGGAAGTGAAAATTTTGCTGGGCTGTTTCTGCTTTGTTGGGTATTGAAATGATAAGAGTAATTAAAAATGTAACTATTGGGGATAATACAAGAGACGGTTAAATTGAGAGAGAAAAAGTGATAGGAAAATTAGGGGGACCATCGAGTGAATAACTCTCTTTCTCTTCTGTTTTCTTCAGTTTCTCTCTCGAGATGCCCAACCTCTTCACTCTTCATCTAGTACTCTTTAGCGAGTATATATAACAATCACATAATAAATACTTACTCTAAGTCTTAAATTTTATATATAGTTACTTTGTTTACATATAACGGACGTTCCTAGCTGTATAATTCACAATTAATAACTTACACACTAAAAAGTTGAACCTACGAAATTTTCTTAACGTAAATTTTAAAATCATTTGGCTAATTAACTAGTATATCAGATAAACTTACACATTTTCTAATGGAAATTAAATATTCTTAGTAACGCATAGTCATACTTGCGCGTTCTTCTTAATTAGTCTTTCAGAAAAAGTGTCAATATATCTTCTGGAATATTTAATATATAGTCGTATATATGACTATCGAATCTCAGAAATGTGGCTATCAATCTATCTATATGTGTATATATATATAAACGTGTTTGTAATTTTGATAAAGATCTGAAACTCAAGTGGAAGAAACTGAATTGTATACGTCTCGAAATGGCATGCGTACCCACGGTACTGTATATGTGTAGATCATTATTTGAATATCCACGTCAACCGAAATTAATGATTTGGTGTTCTATTTGCAATATTCACGTAAGCTCACGTAATTCATACGTTTTTGTTTGTCTTGCTAACTTTAGCTTCATCTCATTTATATACGCTGATATTGATTGCTATTTATCAAATATGGAGAAATGTGTTTAACTTTTAACATGATTTTTAGGATATTATTGTCGTTGATATATATATCCTTCACATCATTAATTATTATTATGGATGTGAAAATACTATAGAAAAGCTATTAAAACCCCAATCTTTGTTCATGAGACAACAAAATTCTGGAGTCGGTGAAGTAGACATGACTTAATGGATTCTAAGTTTGTCCGATTTCTCCTTTGTTCCCATGTGATGTCTTAAGATAAAATGATCATCATCACACTTTCTTTTTCTCTTACTCCTTTGTTTCGATTCATAAGGATATATTGCTTTCGTCCACTTCTAATATTCTTATATCACTTTATTTAAAAGACAATGTACAATTTAATAAAATTAATAATTTGATGAATGTTATTGATTCATATAGATATTTAAAATGTATTTGAAAAAGGGGTACAAATCTTATTGTGAATGGATAATTAATTAAGTTGCATACTTCAAAAGACAATCATGTGGATACTTTTTTATTATTAGTTTTATGGATTTGAAATTCTGAAAAATACTCGTCTCAATTATTCTTAGAACATTAAGTTTGACCTAAAAGAATGGTTTGACTAGTAATATGGGAATTATATAGGTGCCCCTTTTCACAGATGATGCATCCGAATAACAAAATCATATTACTTCTTATATCCTACCGTCCATATTAATTATATTAGATTACACATTTAAATATAATATATACATCATTAGATCTAATATAGAAAATCTTATTAAAAAAAAATCCTTATATAAAGAAAAATCACAAGGTTAACACAACCTTATCGATAAATAAAGATGTTAAAACTGATTTTTATATATGAAGCAAAAGTAAATTAGGGCTTAGTGATGTCTAGTTAAAGTACTTGTGTTTTGAAAAGGTAATGAGTCATGACTCAACAAGGTACACAAGGCGTGCATCGGGTAAACCACAACCTTTTGTAATTGTCGATATAACAGCATGCCAATATTCACATGGACCATATACTGTGTGTATATTATATATTACCATATATGTGAGTTACATTTCATATTGTAGAACCAAGGACTAAATTTAAACATAATGTACCATATTCTTTTAATTAGATTATTCATAAGATATCCAATTTAAAAGATGAGTTAAAATGATCAAGAAAACGCTACGCTGAACTCTAAAGTCTAATCTTTATCATTTATAGAAGTGTTATGAAACAAATCAATACCTGGTTAATAATTGATGTAGTTTCATTTTTTTTTTTAAGAAAAGAAAGTGATGAAGTGTTTAACTAGTCATAATATTATAGATCCAACTTCATTTCAATATATCACGAGTGCATTGGCGGCTGCAAAACATATTTTTGAAAAGAGCAAAAAAAAAAATCAAGGATCATAAATAATATAGGTCTTGGCTTTTTAATTCTACCAATAGATTTACAGTGGACAATTAAAGAAAAAAAATCACGAAATTATCATGGTTTGGCTAATTGAGATAAAATTCATACGTTTTCCATCAATAATCGTACATCATCCATTTCACAACAATAATTATTCCTAAAATGTCGTTATTTTCATAACATTGGTTAGATGTTCTAATAAGCTACTATTATATATAACTTCACGTCAATGTATGTTTGATTTTGGCATCTAAAATTTCTGTAAAATTTAGATATTCGCGTATACTTTTTTTGGGATTTTCTTCTTAGCCGTATTATAACTGCAACTCATATCACATACGTGGATGATAAAATATTCGAGTTTAATATCTCCTCCGTATGTAGATTTGATATGATCCATAATATTAAAGATGAAAATGAACTTGACTGATTATTCAGCGCATTCATTTTATTTTCCCTTCGAGGATAGCGAAATCCGCCACGTGGCATTACTACATCCATTGCTTTTTTTAACATAAATACTTAAGTCGCAATTCTTCTAAATTTTGGAGGCTTATGATATTGGTAGGGTTCTCATATTCACTTCCAAAAGCATCTTCTTCTTTCTAATTTTCTTTTTCTTTTTATCTTATTTTCATTTTATTCATATACTTTTTGAAAAGAAAAGTCGAATCACATACTTTCTTCTCTCTATTTCTCATTCTCTCTTCTTCATCATATTACTCATTTTATAGAACAGCAAAACCCTAGATTTCCTGTTCAAGCTCAAGACCGTACAAAACTTTGGAACTCATGTAAGAAACAGTACACGTTTTTTTTTTTGTTTCTTCTTCAGTCCGGATTATAAGAATTTTGTCGATTGAAGAAAACAGGCTAAATTAAACCCTAATTTTCTCTCTTAGACAATTCCTACTTTCTCTCCATTTTTCTGGATTCGCTCTCGTTTTAAAAGGATTCAGAAATTAACTATATTATTTGAATTCTTTTGCCATAATTCCCTTATGTTTTCTGCTAATGGATATACATTTGGTCTTCTTTCTGTATTAGATATAAAGATCTCGAGAATAGCATTATGAATATCGTCTCTTGGAAAGATGCAAACGACGAAGTTGCAGGCGGCGCTACGACAAGACGTGAAAGAGAAGTAAAAGAGGATCAAGAAGAAACCGAAGTCAGAGCCACCAGTGGCAAAACCGTAATTAAAAAGCAGCCTACATCGATCTCTTCTTCTTCTTCTTCGTGGATGAAATCCAAGGATCCGAGGATTGTTAGGGTTTCACGCGCCTTTGGAGGCAAAGACCGTCACAGCAAAGTGTGTACGTTACGTGGACTACGTGACAGACGCGTGAGATTATCAGTCCCAACGGCTATTCAGCTCTACGATCTTCAAGAACGGCTCGGTGTTGACCAGCCTAGCAAAGCCGTTGACTGGTTGCTTGATGCAGCTAAAGAGGAGATCGACGAGCTACCTCCGTTACCTATCTCGCCGGAAAATTTCAGCATCTTCAACCATCATCAGTCCTTCTTGAATCTTGGTCAACGGCCCGGTCAAGATCCGACCCAACTCGGGTTTAAAATCAATGGATGTGTACAAAAGTCTACTACTACTAGCCGCGAAGAAAACGATAGAGAGAAAGGAGAAAACGATGTCGTTTACACAAACAATCATCATGTTGGGTCTTATGGAACTTATCACAACCTGGAACATCATCATCATCATCACCAACATTTGAGTTTACAGGCAGATTATCATAGTCATCAACTACATAGTCTTGTCCCATTTCCATCACAAATTTTGGTATGTCCAATGACGACATCACCAACAACTACAACTATACAATCTTTGTTTCCATCATCATCGTCAGCTGGTTCAGGGACTATGGAGACATTAGATCCGAGGCAAATGGTAAGCCATTTTCAAATGCCATTAATGGGTAATTCTTCATCTTCGTCTTCCCAAAACATTTCGACATTATATTCGTTGTTACATGGTAGTAGTAGCAACAATGGTGGTAGAGACATTGATAATCGGATGTCGTCGGTCCAATTCAACCGAACTAATAGCACTACAACGGCTAACATGTCGAGGCATCTAGGCTCGGAGCGTTGTACAAGTAGAGGAAGTGATCACCATATGTGAAGTTAGATTATTGAAACGATATAATTGTTGTTTGATGTGTTCAGAAATAAGGGGACACAAAACAAAATATAAGGTAATTACTATTGTACTATGTTTTGCTGATATATTTTTTAATAGACAAATTAATGTTATAAATTGATTTATTAATTTACTATTAGCATGTGTTTTGAAACTTTCTCATGTATATATATATATATAGCTTCCTCATAGGATCTGAATACACACAAACATACATGAAATGTATTATAAGTATCTGATAGTAATGTATGCACTTTGAGATGAGAAGCTAAATTACATTCAGATTCATCAAATATTTAGCAAAAAAAAAAATCAGATTCATCAATAGGTAACGTAATAATATGAAATTGAATCTAATAATTTATACTGATCTGTTATCGAGGTATTATGTTTCTATTGGATGCACGGTACAATGCAACTATAGAACTCAATGTGACCGTAGCTAGATAGATTATTAGATGATGATATAAGTGGAGATTCCACAAAACCCAAACAAACCTAACATTACTATGTCATGTGAAGCAGATATATATTGAACCCATTATCAAATAGAAATTCATCATGAATGGTTATTATACATACAAGTGCCCATTTTAAAATCTTATTAGCATAGTAAGTAAACTATCAAGATGCAAAGAAGCCATTCCCATATAAAAATTAAGATGTGTAGCTAGGCTAAATGGTCTCGATAATAATGTGTAGTAGTGAATAGTGATCACATGCATGTTCACCAATGAAAGAGTTAGGCTAAAATGCAAATTACATATGTACATGCTATGTTAATATTTATAGTAGGAGGTAAAAAAGGAAGAATTAATAAATGAAGAAAGAAGAAAAATTAGTTAAATTATTATAGGGGTGATAGAGACAAAAGCTTCTAAATAATGTTGTGTGTACGATCTTTGATTGATTTGAGTAAAAGGCTACCGATCCAATGCTCTGTGACTCTGTCGTATATCATCATACTTTCTGCAAAAAGCTTCCATGTCGATCTCTAGCTATCATACTACATGCATATATATATATATTAATTCGAATTATCTGGTTTTACGTTCCAACCTCACAAAAATTGATAGCAAACTAAACTACGGAGGACAATAAATGACGAAATTTGAATTTATTAAGTCGCACTAAAAATTAAAAACATACTGTATCAAACAAGATTTGGTTTTGAACTTTTGATATGTTTTGTAACGTCTTTTTATTGTTGGGCCAACCACTAAGACCCATTAGTTTGAAATTCTGTTTGATAACCTGAAAGCCCATCAACGCAAATAATTGTATCCTTTCTAATTATTACATCATCGCTGTAATAATCTTAATCTTACTATATATGAAAATAAATAATTCTTTTTATAATAAAGATTAATTTAATTTCCTTAAAAATGAAAAAAATAGTAATTGCCTTTAATTTTCTTTAAAAAAACTCAGTAGTTCCTCTCTATAAAGTTAACGAAAATCTCAAACTTGGAAAATCTCCCACCCTTCTTTTTCTTCGCCTTCTCAAATTGGATCGAAAGTTTTAAACTTGGAGCTGGGTTTTTGATTCGCATGCGAAATTTCCTCAATTTCGTTTGTTGGTGCTTTCAATTTCACTTCTTCGCTAGCATTTTCTCTCACTGTGTTCGCCGCCGATAGCTGCCCAAGTTGTGTCTGTTCTTCTTCCCCGGTGAATTTTCAGTGGATAAAGCTTTTTCTCCGGTAAAGCATTTTACTTCTCTTAATTGGATTCGTTAACTCTCGCTCTCGAGTTTGCTTTGTTGCTTTCTACTGCTTTAAATTGAACCCGAAACGTCTATTCTTAGTGACCGGAACAAAATTGATCTTTCATTAAGTTCAATTCTTCGTTTTTTAGTCACTTTTGGGTTTAGTATAAAATTGATTCTGATGTTTTATTCTCTCTTATTTGTTCTTAGGTGCCTAAGAGAAGACTTTCGAGGGAAAGATATTGGCTTTTGTTTTGTGTTCTGAGAGGGATACGTGTTGTGTTGGTTTTTCACTCAAGAGATGGTTCTACATGTTATGTTGGGTGAAGTTGTAACAAAGTTTTTGAATATGAACAATGGAGTTGGGGAAGGTGGAAGTCAGCAAAGAGAATTACATGGTAAGAGAAAGCTTTTCCGAGGCAATGATTTCGCTTTTTCCATAGCGAGAATGGCAGTGGCTCAGATATGCGAGAGTGTTGAGGTTAACCCGTATCAGGAATCACAGACACGTGAGGGTGTGAGGTTTAGTTCTTTTCAAGAATCTGCTCTTGATACACTAACTGATGTTGCGGTTCAGTATATTCAGAGCATTGGGAAGACTGCTCATTTGTATGCTAACTTAGCCGGTAGAGTAGATGGTAATTCTCTGGACATTCTTCAAGCATTAGAGGATTTGGGATCTGGTTTGGGTTTTGCTGGTGTTTCTGATACTGACCATTGTCTTGCTGATTCCGGTGTAGTCAAGGATATCATTCGTTATACTGGAGAAGCAGAGGAGATACCGTTTGTTTACTCTCTTCCTCGTTTCCCATTTAGTAAAGAGAAAAAACCTGCTCCTAGTTTCTCTGAGGTTGGAGCAGAACCTCCAGATGAACACATTCCTGTTTGGCTTCCTGCATTTCCCGAAACCGAATTGTGTGATCGATCAGAGGAAACTAATGCAGCCACAATCGAAGGAGAAATTCCTAGTAAAGAAAATGGTTCATCTTTACCGAGTATGCAACTTTCTTTCGATGGTGGTGGTAGGTTAGAAATACATAAATCTTCAAAGGATGTTGGAGAATCAACAGAAGCAGTAGTCGAAGGTAACCTGTTTCTAACTGCGCCTCTTCGATTTGTGGAGAAAAATGTGTCACCTGTGGTCCGCCCTTTGGAGCTTTCAAATGAAGTTGTTAGGACCAACCACGTTCCTGATAAGCATGTGAGGAACAACCATCACATCCCAATTCTTGAGGCATCTGCTCCATCGGATAAAATCAACAACAAGAACTGGTTAGCTATATCAAAGGATGTAGAGAAGGTAGATGTTGCAAGAAAAGAACTAACTTTGGTACGTTTCAAGATAGGGACTACAAAAAGATCTATGTGTTTGGCAAAAAATCGGAGCTTCCAGGAAGAGGGTTGGTTTCAAGAAGGTGAAGACAAGAGGGAGAAGACGTCAGAAATCAAAGAAAAGCGTGAAAGAATTGACTCGCAATTGTCAACTCAGATGTAAAATAGGTATTATGTCATTTTAGAATTTGCAGACAAAATAGCTTTGCATCCTGAGTTTAGTGATCGTTTGCAACTGGAATACGTTACTTTTTAGGGTAAGAAATGTTTACTAATTCAAAACGATGGAGAAATAGATGGTTGTTTGGCATTTAACTTGATTTGCAGTGAAATATTAGTTTGACAGACCAATAAATATGCTCTTTGCACTTTTTGGTATTATCTATGAACTTAAATACTGTTATTTATTAATTAGACCTGTATATATATGCTGGTTACAACAAACAAGTGGGAAGAGAACAGAACAGGCAAGAGGGCTGAAAACCCAGAGACTAAAGGTTCTCTTCCTCTCTAAGATAACTTCATTTACAAATCTAAGTGATAACTGATAACCTTAAAAAAATTAGCAGAAGCAAACTTCATTAACCAAGTCTCTGAAAATCATTCTCTCAATATCTAACACAATTCCTGGAGTCTCTCCTTCAAACTCCTTCAAGTTCATGCTTTGACTTTGCAGGTCCTCCCATATGATGTCTTCCTCGTCGTCCTCCAAGATACAGTTTGAGTTGTTTTGTTGTAACCTATCAATCTCTGAACACAGAGTCTGCAGAAGTTGCTCCTCTTTTGATATTTTCTCCAATTTTTTAAGTGGATTTGCGATTAAACGTGGTTTGATGCAGCCTTCTGCAGTGAACTTCCGAGCTAAAATCTCGTTAACGGTGTCGAAGACGAGTTTTCTCCTGATTGTCTCTGTTGGGTTTGTCTGCTGTTGTCTGAATCCTCTACCTCTGTGTTTGTTGTCCGGTAGAGTCACATTACTGGCCTTGTTCTGTTCCAGGATAAAGAACAGTCCAGGGTTGATCGGGAGGCGCGTTTGGTGCAGCTGAAAGCTTATCATGCTGTATTCAAGATCTCTTAGAATCCCTGAGGCCAACAATATCTCTAAGATGTACTTGTGGTTGCCGCTTTTGAAGTCTGCACCTTCTTCAGGTGAGCATTCAAAATGAT
Source organism: Arabidopsis thaliana (assembly GCF_000001735.4). Lineage (NCBI taxonomy): Eukaryota > Viridiplantae > Streptophyta > Magnoliopsida > Brassicales > Brassicaceae > Arabidopsis > Arabidopsis thaliana. Next base: position 396,813 of record NC_003074.8, read on the forward strand.
CAGAACTTGGCTTCATTGGTCCCCGGTTACTCTGAGGAAATGGTACGGATCTGCAGAAGCTGGTAGGCTTGTTTATCCACTCAGATTCTTCAGAACGTAAGGCATCCTCCTCTGTGGCAAGAGAACAAAAACACGGTGAGAACTTTATACTAACCAAAACCTTGTGAATACATGTAGTTAATAAGCATCGTGAACACGTAATTGTTAGTATATATGAATGAGTCACTAATCAGTCTGAATGTTCTTTTCTAAGTGCCTCACCTTTAAAACTAAGGGATATCTTCCTCACAGGGGACGGTGAATCCTCTTCGTCGAAGACTGCATCAAGAACTGAAACAGGGCTCGGTTGTTCAACGGTAACTTTCAGAGGTTTTAGGGACGGTCTGTCTTGTTTGATTCCAAAGTCTGGACTCTACATTGGTAGACAGAAGAGATTCAGTTTATTGAGTACTAATGAATTAACTTGAGAAGTGAAGATACGTGAGATAGAGATCTATTTAGTACCCTTTGTTTGGGGGTGTGCTGCTCTGGGAAGTCACAGTTCCTCTCCAGCCTATGTCTGCTTGTAACCTCGATGTCAACATTCGATCCCAAGCTTATGTTGCTGTCAGACCTTAGACTCCTCAAGTCGCTCCTTGCATCGCTTAATCGGTCATCAGGTTGCTGAAGAGTACTGTGAGGTTTTATCATCTGTTTTCTTCTCGGAGAGGCTACCTCTGTTTGCTGCCTTCCGAGTTGCCTTTTGCCTGGCTCTGATTTTGGAGTTGTGGGTCGAGTCTGTTTCTCGAACCCGAGCTTTTTTGGCTGTGTTCTTGGGCTGACACTGTGCTGTTGGCTCCTACCTGACTTGGTCATGGAACCAGCATCTGCAGCCAAAGCTTGCCTCGACCGTACTGTTTTTGGGCTATTGCTCTTCGTGGAATCGAGTTGGCCCTTGTAAAGGCCTGGCCTTGGGGTTAAATCCATTGCGTTCTGCTTCCCTGAGGTGACTTTCCGGGTTTGTCTAGAGTTTCCAACCTTGACATTTGGTAGGGTGACATTCTGTGGCAGCGGAGAGGTGGAAACTGGAGCTGCAGATTTCATAACAACGATCGATGAAGATTTGAAGTTCCTGGCTGGACTTGTTGCAGCTGAAACTGGCTTGTGAGTTCTCTGCATAAGAGTGGTTGTACTCAGAGTACCGTCGTCCCTGCTTTCATCTATCAGCTGCTGCGTTTTCTCCATAGCCTCAAGTATTTGCTTAAGAGCTCTGAGATCTTTTCCCGACTTTTTGAACTCCAACTGCGTAAGCCGCTTCTGAATTTCACCATATACCGTCAGTGCAGAGTCTCCTGCTTTCATTTGCTTCCATGGAGCTGGTTCCATTGGAAACTTAGAAGCAGCTGAAGCAGGTATCCTCTTGATCGAATCTACGCTTCTAGATCTCTGTAGAGCTGTTGGTTCCACTCGGGACATTGGCCTTGGAGAGTCACAAAACCGGTTCTCTCTTCTCTGTTCAGTATCAGAATTGTCTGCAATGACTTCAAGACCCATCAATTTGGCAACAACACTAGAACTCGATCTCCTGTGAGTCATTGTTGCGGGTTCCTCTGGACAACTCGATCTCGCAGCATCTGCTCTCGGACTCCTAAAGGAATTGGATCTACTATCCAACGACAACCTCGGTGTCTCTTTCAACTTTGAACCCACCCTGAATCCGTTGTTTCTCATCTCCCTCTCATCATAAGAAAGCCGGTGACTTTCCTTAAACTTCATAGCCGCTCCTCTTCCTTCATTCCACTCATTAGAACTCCGACATGGTGAACGCAATGATGATTCTTTGAGAAGCAACATGCTACTTCGAGCTGAAATGGGCTGCTGCTGCTGAGTGAAGGATGCTTCTTCACCTCTAGTTCTAATTTCTCTATTAATAGAGCCTTTGACAAGCTCCTTTAGATCATACGGCATCATCAAGCCACCATTGGGCTGTTCTCTGATCAGATTCTCACCAGGCTGGTCAAATTGAGAAGCTGTGGTACTGACTTCTGCAGACGAGAAGCTAGAGGAGCGTGGAGAAGACGAAAATGAAGGTCTTGAAGATGATTCAAAAGAGACTCTATGCTTCTCTTTTGCTGCAGACTTCTTCTTTTTGGTACTACTCCTCTCCTGCAATCCCATAAAAGTCTCTGTTTCTTTCAGTTTGTGTTTCCTGAATTCTCATTCTTTAGAGACGAGTAAATAAACTGAGTTCAGATTCTTACCGTTTCTTTATCACTTTCCATGTTGGTTTCACCGACGCTACCTCTTCTTTCCCCTGCAAAAGTTAACCCCTTGTTCTTAGCTATAAGCCTATAACCATATTTTTGGTTCTAGTGAAACTACTCTGTTTCTTTGTGGTCCTAAACACTCAACTGAGATTTAGAAGAGAGAGAGAGTTTAAGTTACCTGGAGGCAAAGACTTCTCTGCGCCGCCGGAGACGGTGACTGGTGTCGCGGGACAATGTTGCCGGTAAAACACTTGAAAGATCCCATTCATGCATCCAAACTGTTTATTCAGATTTGGATTCTCATCTGACAAGTTATATAGAAGTTTTGCAGACATATCTTCTTCCTCTACTTAACTCTTATCTCAAAAACAAGATAACTAAAAAAACTTTCACAAACTCAAGTTTCTCTTCATATATATACTCTGTTTTTTGGAGTTACCAGTTTCTTCGTCTTTTTACTCTGCTCAGGGGTTAAAGATGTTTTTCTTGTGTTTCAGAGGAAGAAGAAAAGAAGAAATGGACAAGAAGAAGCCAACATTAACGACAAATTATAGCTTCTTGTGAAGTTACGAGCAGACAACAGATTAGGTTCCTCCGTGTTTGGCTTGGAGGCTACCTTGAAGAAGAAAGAAGAGAAGGGGGAAAAAAAAAAAGTTTTTTTTTTGTTTTTGGTCTTTGAGAGAGAGAGGTTTCTATCTTTAAAGGCAAAGATACAACTGTCAAAGGAGGCTTTGAAGTTTGAAGCATATATAATGTAATGCATGTACATGTGTTAACATATAAAGTTTATACATGTATGAGATTTTATGTATTTTAGTATTATATACACTAGTAATCTTATATATTCTTTAATTATGTCAGAGCTCTGAAAAATTCTGCTCGCCAAATAATGAGGAATCTGTTTCATCTCCTAAGATGATAGTTACGCACATGACAGCACAAGGCAACTTATTTAGAGAAAACAAAATTAAATGCTTTTTGAAATTCGGAAAAAATTGGTTATATTTTGGATCTATTATAAGAAATGTTAGGCATGTTTATCTATTCATTGATTTATCTCAAATTGTCAATGAATGAGAAATTGATACATTTTATAATACATATTTTTTTTCTCTCCAAATATGACTCTCTCTTTTTTTCTCTTAGAAGTTTTATCTATTTTAGCAAAAAAAAAAATATTTATCTATGAGTTTTGATAATTAGCTAAGTTAGCCTTACACATCCATGTGAACAAAATAATGTTGGTGGGTCTTTATAAGTCTTGGTGCCTCTTTTACATGTGCATGTGGAGTTTGTCAGGAACACACAGCATTTGATAATACATATATTTATCTTAAAGGATAATAAGAGATAATAAATAAAATTTGTATTCTAATGGCAACATAAAATCAAAATAAATTATTAGGGGGGAAAGTGGATTGGTGAACTGGAAGAAAGCTTGCATGGTCTGAGATTGGTGGGTCTTTCAAACTAGGATATTATTATTTTAAATTTGTCAATATTATTTAGTTATTGAAAATAATTAATTTTGGGTACTTTGATTCATAGACTTCAATAGTTTAGCGAGAGACTGATGCATAATAATGCATGCATATGCAAATGCAAGTTAAACAGTTAAAGCAAAATATGGATTCAAGTTTCTGCATATACGAAGGACCACATTTTTGTGAATATCCACAAACACTAAATATGGTTTGTCATAAATTATAGTTTATTAAAGAGTGGCTATTAAAAAACCACATTCAAAGTTTTGGATAATGTGTCGTGTATTAATGTGTGTTTGTAACTATGTCCACTAGGTGAAGATGAATTATAGGTTATTCAACATTATATTAAGTAAGAATCGATTCTAGATGTCGACACAGCTTATATAGACTACATCTTCTACTTTATATATACATACATGAATTTGGTATTGGAAACTGTATCCGATCTCATATTAAAAAATAAGCCAACTTCATTTGTTTGATTCTTTCGATTAAACACCAATAAATATCATGAAAGGAACCTATTTCTATAATTAGATGGCTACTAAGACATTATTGTGCAAGGTTCTTTTTACTCATACATCTCTTTCCTGTTGTTAAGAGTATGCGTCAAATCAATATAACAATAATGAATTTATAGCCAGGCATGCATAATTACTTTAACCAGTTAAAGATTGTGATATTTCAGCGCTCTTAGATCCCTAATCGAATAGTAGAGTGATTTATTTAGTGGATGATGTTTTAAGTGTTGTGGACAAAACCACAAGTTGGTTATCAAACTGAAGAAACGATTAGATCAAAAAGTTCATTACTTTCTGATTATTAAAAACAATTAGTCGGTTGCTTAATGTATTAAATAAAGTGCTTAAGATGATGTAATAACTTTTTGCATGTGAATCATTCAACATTAAGGAATCTGGCATATAAAATGAGGAAGAAAATTATTATATATATGGAATAAAGTCGTCGTCGTCTTTTAGTATTTTGTCTTGGTTGATTTGAGGGTTTATGTCCTTAGATGTACTAATCACAAAAAGCTTGTGGGCATATCACGTGCTTTGTTCCACAATGTGCTGTGAACCAGGTGGGGTTTGTGACTTCTTATCTATTTATTTTTTCATAACAAGTATATTGTTTGCTATTCATATAAAAAAACAAAATTAATTGATTTGACCTTGGAAGTACCGAGGAATATACTATTACACATGGGTATTAGGTTTTGCTTTCAAATATTGTACCATAATCAATTTCAAGCGCGTTACCTTTATGTATGATTTGATGGTTTGAATTCTTGGGTCGTTTTTCAATTTTATGCACTAATAACAATTTGTGAGTAACAACAGATTATAGCTAGCATAACCTTATTTAAGCTTACTGCAAATGTATTATGTAAACTTCATGCAATCTCTTGGTTGCTTGTGTTTAAACAATTTTGTTATCATTACCAAAGATTAACTAATCACTGTTTTAGAAACGAGAGTATGTGTGGGTACATAGTTAGAGATGAGCCACCATTTTTGGGGAAAAACTTTTGAGTGTCAAGTTGATAAACACATATATGATTATTACTAATTGACACTCATTTCTGCGAATAAATCTTATAACGATTCTTGGATGATATTGTGTATATAGATGGTTTCATGATTGCATCAAAGTAATAAACAGCGTGGTTAAAATGTTAAACTGTGAAATGAATGATAGATTAAAGAGATATACACTTCGAAAGACTATAAATAGCATGTAACCTTCAGAATAAACTGGTTGACCAGTTATATGACCTTTTTTCTTAGATAAAGATATGTGTAGATGAAATGCACCAAACATACTTCACCCGTTAAGATGAGATTAATCTATAATCTCGTAATCAAAGAAAAATAAAGGACAAAATTAAGAGGAAAAATGGGAAAAGAATAGACTAGTGAAAAAGAAAAGACAAAGGGAACAAAAACAAAGATAGAAAAGGGAACCAAATCACATGAAGCAATTGGGTATGTGACTTGAGTGTTAGGGTTGATAGGGAACCAACTAAGCAAAATGCATTTTAAATGCTAATGAGAATTTACTAAAATCAATCAAAAGTTAAGTGTGTATACTTTTACGTTAAGTTTCAAAGTTCAAGTTATCTAGTTCAATTATTGGCACATGATCCCACTTATCACCCACCCATCCAACATTTGTTTAATTTCACCATTAATTTCTGTGGGGCTTCTCTTCTTTGATTTTGACTGCCAGCATTACATACACATCTTTGCAATTTTGCATAATTATGCTTTTACATACACATATCATTGTATAAAAATTTATAATAGTTTTAATAACAAACATTTGATAGATATAAGAGCATTCAAGTCATACATAATTTGTTCGTTAGATCTAATGATCTTTCTTTTCAGGGGAGTAATTTTATATAGTTCTTCTATTAATGCCTAAGAAGTAAAAAAAAAAAAAAAAAAAAAAAAAAACTTATAAGAAAAATAACGTATCACAAATCATTAGTACGATTTCTCTGGCTTTGTTTATGCCCACATATTTGTCTAAATTTGTATTCACTGACTTGTATAGACATCAATTATACTCTATACTATTTACTTAAATGTGCTTTTAGAAAACTAAAAGTAACAAACTACAAGCTGAAAATGATTCATCTTTCGTCCTAAAAACAATGAAGTTTATTATTAAATCTATACATCACTAAAGATTTAGATAGTTAAATGAGGAGCTTAGTCAAGATTCCTTTCTTCATCATGATTACGTTAGTTATAACTATTAAAATTTATGTCACATGCGACGGATCTAATATTAGGGAAGACCCAAAATAAAAAGAAAAAGTTCCAATAACAGTCCCTATTGTAATGTCATCGCTCATCGGTCTTTAATTGACGTTGGTCTTAGTTAACACCAAAACGTAAATGTTAAGGTTTATGATTTCGAGCTCAAGAATATTTGGTAACAAAGAGACTGACTCATATTTTATATATATTATTTGGTTCCAATATACGTACTAATACTATTCTCCTATATATTTCGTTAGGTTCCAATATACCAGAAGAAAAATCTTATTGAGTTGCGTCAATCAGATGGGCCTTAACTCTCTAAACCCATAAGGTCTCTCAAGTTCATGTACCTTGGAGTTTGTTAAAATCTCATTTTCTCGAAATTTCCTTAAAATAATACTTTTGTTCAACACATGGGAAAAAGAATGTAACCATAATATGAAAAGAATAAAATGCACAATTACACAGCAAAATGTGGGGTACTGCAATTACAAAAGATGAAGTATGGAAACCATGTAAGAGTATCATATACTTTCTCTGCCGATAACAAGTGCTAGAACTTTTTTTTTTCTTTTTTTCTTATCTTCTTATTATCCTTGCCAATAAAATTGATAATCAATGTCATGTAATGAAAGAAACAGAAGATTTTTCTTTTGACTTTTTAACATTTTAAATATTGAATGTTCTTCCCTAGCCCACACTACACATTGAACATGCTTTGAAAAAAAAAAAACTATGACTAAAGATCACAAACTTATTAGTAACAGATTGTTTTTTTTTTTCGTTGGCAAGCAACTATTCTGCCTTAAAAGCGTTTTTGTAAACTAAACTTTCATTCCTAATTGATGATGATATTCACATTCACGTATATATAAAATATGTAAACGATATAGGAATCACACTTTAACAAAAAAAATTGTACTAATTAAAAATAGAAGAAGAACTGGCGCAAAATGTAAAAGCAAAAGAGAGATTCAAAGGGAGATTTGAGACTTCAGTTTCATGTGTCGTCATTGCCATCTTTCAACATCACCTAAAATCTTCAGAGAAGTCAACGAGGAAATCTCGTCCGTAGGATGATGAAATCGTACAAACTCTGATGATGCATGATCCTCAAAGTCATGGGTTCACACAATGTGGTTAAGTTTCTTCTTTCGTGTCAGAAATTATCAAATGAAAATGCGTCTCATTATTCTCGCCTACTTTTGCTTCTTCTTAGAAATTGCCTCCTCCATGCATGTTATTTCAAAAAAGTTCTTCGTCATGCATGTCTATAGAATTACATAAGCCCAAAATTATTCCTACAACCTATGAAACTTTGTTCTATGTCTATGGAATTACCAAAAGCCCAAATCAAAGCCCGTATAAGCCCATTCGAGATACTTTTTGTGTTCCTCATTTTCCTCTCGGTGCATATCCATATTCCATCTGTTTCTCTTCCTTGATTATCGGCCAATCATAGAACAAGAAGTAGAGAAAGCAGAAGATACACTACAGAGACAGAGAGAGGTAAATAAAAATCAATCCTTTAGATCTCTCTTATTACGTGTCTTTAATGATTCAATGATAATCTTTTTTGGGATCTTCTTGCTCACATTTAACTGATCTGATCTGATCTGATAAATAAACAAACTTAATAAAACATTTTCAAAATTCAGATCTTGACAAGATGGGTAAAGCAAGAGGAGTGAACAATGGCGTGAATGAAAGTTCTCTCGGTTATCTTTTTGGTTCCGGCCAGCCTTCTTCCGCTGCTGCTGCCACAATGGGGACTACTACTACTACAACCACCACAACTACCACCGATGGGACCGGAGGCAGACCGATAACCACCACGACGACCACAGTCACTGATAACAAGAAGACATCTGCAGGTGTTAGAGGAAGTCCTAATAATTACTTCAGATCAGAAGGCCAAAACTGTGGAAACTTTCTCACGGTAACAGGAGATCTTTAGTCTTTACAAAGTTTTGAGATCAAAGAATTGACTTTTGATTTGGAAACTGATAAAAACCAAAAATGTTTGTTGATGAGAACAGGACAGGCCATCTACTAAGGTTCATGCAGCTCCTGGTGGAGGATCTTCTCTTGATTATCTGTTTGGAGGACCAAGTCCTGCTGGATCTGGAAACAAATGAAGTTACTTGTAGTTTTTTTCCCACTATTCAGATTCGTGTAAATCATCAAAAGTGTTGGCTTTTATCCCTTAGTGAACCCTGTGTGATTCAATTGTGATGTTTGCCTTTTGTTCTCTTCTTTGTCTTGTTAAAAGGAATTTTCAGACAATGTTCTCTTTAAGAGTTCCAAGAAAATAAACTAAGTACTGATCAACCAAGAGATCTATATCAAATGAAACAAACAATGCCCACAAGATCTTGCGTTGAATCAGCCATGTTCAAAGCTCTGATCAATCGTAGGAGAAATGATTCGAATTCAGCCATATACTTACGTTTTATCATAGAGTAGAAAGAAACAGAGTCAAATCAACGACCAATTGTAGGAGAAAGGATTCAACTATTATAATTCATAATCATGCACTCTTCTTCAAGTTCTAAGATTTAAACATAGCTATAAGCCACAAAATCCTTAACAAAAAACTAAAACTTTTAGGGGTCAAAGACCACAATTCCGATACAAGAAAGCAATTAAGAAACTCGGACGAATCTGAGTCACGGTGAGAGTGCTCTAGAATCCTAGCTTGGTACGGCGCCAGTGCCTACGCTTAGCGTTGTACCTGTGTGAAGGTGATGGAACAATGGAACTCAGTATCAAAGTCTGCAACTTTTTCACGGATCGAATGAAAAAAGTTTACGAAAATCTATAAACCTGATTTTGTTATCAGTACGGAGACGGATCCAATTAGGGATCGGTCTGTTCTGTCTCATCTTCTTCCCTAGCTTCTTTTTGATCATGAACGACTTGTGCGACGGCTAATATCAGAGACCATGAAATCGATCAGGCGAAGGAAATATTTAAGAGAGATAGAACAAAGGATACAGAGAGGGAGAGAGTAAAAGTACCATCTTGACTTCAACGGTGGCGATCCGGCGGAACACGGCAGCGTTTAAACCCTAATCTTCTCAAATGTTAACTGAGGAAGAAATCGATTTTTATAAGGGTTGTGGACTAGAGCTCAATCCTGACCGTTGGAGTTTTCTCATAATTTATTAGCCGTCAGATAGGTAAACCGTTAATTTAGGAATCGTATTCGGTTCCGGTTACCTTTAACCGGAAAAGAAAAAAATATAGAGATTTAGGGTTTCATTTTCTTCTCTCTCTCTTGTCTCTGCTGGTCGGCTGCTGAAACAAGTTGTAATTGTGGTGCATTTGTTCTTCAGCGCAGCCGAGAAGATTCGAAACCGGAGCTAAGCTATGACGACGATTGTTCCCACCTCCGAAGAAAATCCCTTTCTCGCTGTTGTCCGATTCACTTCCCAGCTCGCCTGGGCCGATGCTGGTCCCGAGGTAACCTCCACACCTTGGTTGTGAATTTATAGTGGGAATTTAAGAATGTCTATCTTAAGTGAGATGGGAAATTTGATCTGGTATATGTTGTTTCGTTCGAAGAATCTGATTGGTTATGGAAGGGTTTGTTGATAGTTTCTGGACTAGAATAGTTTGTAATCTTTGAGGATTCTGATGCATCCGATTAGTTCAACCATCTAAGATTAGTTTCATTAAGCGACTTCTTAAGTTTTCAAGGCTTGCCTGTACTTAACTAGTTATCGTTTCAAATTTTAGGCAGCAGAGCCAGAAATTACCAGGCTCTGTAGGGAGGCTGAGGAGTCAATGGTAGCAGAGAAGTGGCTTGAATTGTCTTCGTTAATGGTCACTTCAGCTGAATTGGTATCTTCTAAGATATCTGAGAAAGGTTTGTGTTCCTATTCTTACTTATACCTGTTTATTTTGTATGTCTTTCGAGTATTCAATTCTCAGTGATTTGCATCTTTTTTTAATTCAGATCTTGAGTGTACCTACACCATCATTTGCAGCATTGTCAAGAATGCGAAAAGCCCTGAGCAAGTCCTTGAAATGGTGAAAGCTATAGCTTCCAAGGTTGCTCAACAACCCAGTGACAAAGCTTCACTTCGTTTGAAGATGTATGAATCGTTTCTGCTTATTTCTGAATGCTTTGCTCATTTATCACACTTCTCATTTTTTTTTTGTCTTAATCTTTGTGTAGCCTCTTCAATCTCTATAACCTGGTTGACCACCCGTATGCTCGATTTCAAGTATACATGAAAGCTCTTACACTAGCTGTTGATGGGAAGGTTACTGAGTACATAGTTTCTTCTTTTAAGAAGATCGATAACTTTCTGAAAGAGTGGAATATTGACATTAAAGATCAGAGGGAACTCTTTCTTGCCATTGCTAATGTGCTGAAAGAAAACAAAAGGTATTGAAACATAATTTATACTTTATAACTATGCTCATCAGTCATTCTCTGTCTCTTTCTTTTTTTGTTTCCGTTTGGGTATAACAATAGCCTCATGGTTTTTTCTATTAATACTCCAGCTTGGTGAATGAATCCCTTAAGTTCTTGACGAAGTACCTAGCAACTTTCTCCAATGAGGATGCTCAGGTCCTGGATGAAGCCAAGGAGGAGGCTGTGCGTGCAGTTATCGAATTTGTCAAAGCTTCCAGTATTTTCCAGGTATCATAATGTGAATTGGATTTGTCTTTCTTGTCCTGACACTGCTCTTTTATATTTGATTGGAATTTCAACGATGGCAATCTTAAATCTTGCAGTGTGATTTATTGGACTTGCCAGCCGTAGCACAATTGGAAAAGGATGCTAAATATGCACCTGTTTACCAACTTCTGAAGATTTTTCTTACTCAGAGGTTAAATGCCTACACGGAATTCCAAAATGCAAATTCGGGATTTCTGCAAAGCTATGGTACTACATTGTTAACTCACTAACTGTTTTTGCTGAAATATGATCTCCTGATGAATCCTGTGGTGTTTCTAGGACTTTCCAATGAAGATTGTGTTACGAAGATGAGGTTGTTGTCACTAGTGGATTTGGCCTCAGATGAATCTGGCAAAATACCTTACACCTCGATTAAAGACACTCTTCAGGTAAAAACTCTCCTCTGCTTGCACTTAACATGAAATATTGAGACCCTTTTAGTTTCTCATTTTTCTTTTCGTTTTCAGGTAAATGAACAGGATGTCGAGTTATGGATCGTGAAGGCAATAACTGCAAAACTGATTGAGTGTAAGATGGATCAGATGAACCAAGTTTTAATTGTCAGGCAAGTCACACATCTATTGAAACTCTGCACTTATCTAAACGCAACATTCATTATTTGATGGTTTGATTCATATCTTACAGCCGCTCTTCCGAACGTGAATTTGGGACAAAGCAATGGCAATCTCTCCGAACAAAGCTTGCGACTTGGAAGGTAACTACAAAAGCTTTCACTTATTACAGAATTTTATTACAAAACATCTCCTGAATCTGATTCTTATGTGTGGTTGTGTAGGACAACATTTCAAGTATCATAACTACCATCGAATCGAATAAGGTAACGGAGGAAGGTTCTCAGGCATCATCATCATCTGCTGCAGCTATTCAAGGCTTGAGTGTTCGTTGAAAAAGCTATCAAGAAAAACCGTTTCATCCCCAGAGAAGCTCAATTCTATAACGAATCTTTTGTCTTCCTTAAAGCTTTTTCTCTGTGTATTTGGCTGCAGGGTTTTTTTGATCTTTGAATCTTTTTTTTGTCCCTGAAACATATGCGGAGACTTTTCCTATACATTATTTTTTGCTAGTAATGTTTCTTAACTTGATGCTACACACTATTTCAAAAGTTTATACTGAATATCTTTTACTTCCCAACATGGAGATAGAGAACAAAGAAGTGGTAGCCATTTTCAAGGGGATCTAGTTAACCATCTAATATTAAAGCGTTGTACAGGAAGAGGACAGACAAGAGAGAACACAAAAAACTAAGCTACCAACTCTCTCTTGATGGGTTATATCAGTTCGAAAAACTGCAGCAGAAGAATTCTACACTTGATGATTCTTACAAGTTTCCATGTAGGAACACAATCAGTAACAAGGCCATTGCTGCAAACAGGGAACCGACTGATTTGTGCGAGCCGGTATTGGGCAGCCAAGGGTAAGAATCAGGAGGAGGCATCACACAGTTATCTCCATTGAAATAGATTCTTCTTGGAAACGCCCAACCTTTCTCAAATGTGAAAGCTGATGCTTCTTTCTGGAAAAGTAGCTCAGATTGTACATTACCAAATGGCCCAGCTTGCATCAACAGATCATTGTAGAACTTTATTCCCCAGAGAATCCCAGTATCATCTATATCAAATCAAAAACAAAAAAAACACATCAAGATTTGTTCCTTTCTATAGAAACAAGGGACTGATAGATGATGGTGTACTTACTTATGGAAGCATAAGGAGTCAGAGGTTTATAGTTGAAGCTAAAAGTCTGAGTTAGATTGTCGAAATTCGGATGCTGCACGACGAGATTCCACTGTGAATAGTTCATGTTGTAGTTGAAATTTGTGATGGTGACTTTAACTCTCCAGTACTGTTTGTAGTTGACTTTCACATGCCAGTGGATTCTAACTGGACACATATGCTTTGTACATTGGACCAGAGGCGGTATATATGCGTTCTTCCCCGGATTTGGAATGACTGATGCTATCCGTGGACCTTTTGGGCTGTGTGGACAGACAAGACACCAAAATTAACCAAACAAGTTAACATATTTTCAGGTAATGAAAGTTATGAGAAGAACTTACTCTACACAATTCCCTGGCTGAGAAGTGTTTCTGCATCCACAAGAGCATGTTGGACAAGAAACTATTGTCTTGTTATAAAACGATGAAAGAGATACACAGCAAGTTGGTGTTTTCTGAGCTAAGAACTGCGAGTATGTGCAAGTTACATTCCAAGTCACTGTCACAGCAGAAAAAGAAAAGCCAAAACTCAGTTTTCATTTCACTCAAAAGTCAAATTTGTTTTGGTAGAGTTCAAGAACTGAGTAACTTACTTAATGCTTGAGTAACTCTTCGTTTATCAGTACCGATGAATCTAGTCGGTTTTACAATCTTCGCGGGGCTACAAGTATATCCCGGTCCAGGAGCTTTGAGAGTGAAATTCTTAGGTACCCTAACTGTCTTATTTGTGGTTCCAGCTTGTCCAACAGTAAGCTGGAAAGCGGAAACAGCAGTTGCGGGATCTTGAGCCCACGAGTTAAGCACACCCCCTCTGCAACAATTAGCAATCTGCTGATTGTAAGGAGATCCAGGTAAGAGATCAACAACAGAAGGTGTCTTTTTACAGCAATGAGGAATGGTTCCTTTGAATTTAGAACAATCTCCTTGTTCTGTGGTTTGTCCTCCATTCATTCCCCATATAACCTCTCTCTTTGCCCATGACCATCCAAGAGTCCAACCTGGAGCTTGAATGTGTCGATATTGCTGAAAATTATATACCGTTACAGTCGCCTGCACCGCGAGAAGATTCAAGATTTTAAAAATCACTATCAAGATTCAAGAAATTCCCAAATTTGAAGCTAATGTAAATAGATACCACATAGCCATCTCCAGTCCAGGTTATGATATCCCATTTGACAGTAATGTTCCCACTCGGGTCCAAAGGATCATAAGCTTCTGAAACAATCCCAAAAGCAACACCATGAGCACACAAAATACTGAAGCTTTTTTTTGTTTTCTTATCTCATAGATTCTCTCTTTCTATAATAACAGAGCATTGAAGATGAAAATGTCAAAAAGATCTTCTCTTTTGAGGATAAGAAGCTCCTTCAAAACAATTATACGGCTTAACATACAAAATAACTTTCTTCTCTCTTTCCCTATGTACCCAAAAGCTCAAGCAATTGCAAGATCCAAACTTAAAGAACTCAATAAACACAAGCTCCTAGCAAATAATTTTAAAATATGCACATAACTAAAACATGGGGAACAAAGAAGGAAAGTTGCACTCAGAATCATTGACGAAATAAAACCCTAGCAAGTAAAATACGGTAATGAACAGAGAAAAGCTTGAATAAAGATAGAATCTTTCGGCTTACCTGAAGGAGTTAAACCAGAGAAAGAAACTAGAAAGATTATAGAGATTCCGAACTTGAAGAAGATTGAAGAAGAGGAACACAAGAAAAACCCCATTTTTTCTGAAGCAAAAAAAGAGAGAGAAACGCCTCTTCTTCTTTAATCTTCTGTCTCTGACAAGTGACAAGACAAGGATGAAGACTGAAGAAGCTCGACGTAATATACAGAAACTTAAGCCAAAGTGATTAATAACAATGAAAAGATTATAGTAACAAGAAATGACGAATTAGCTTCGAAATCTTTGTGATTAATCTTCAAAGTATAATGAGTTTTTAAAAAAAGAACTCATAATTGTTCATTGAAAATGGAGACATCCAGCTTTTTGGGTTTTTGTGTGCAGAGAGATTAATGAAAGCCAAAAGAAGGCTGCTTTAGTGGGGGATGAGATGGGTTTTTTCGTGCCAAGTGTTATAATTTGACTTAATGCACAAGCATTAATGCACTTAGCTAGCAATTCTTTTTTTCAATTTCAAACATTCTTATTCACATTTATAGTTTACTTATATTCGCATTTACTATTTAGTAATCCAAAGACTTTTTGAAAGTCTCTAGAGAATACTACTACTAGACTAGACAATTAGGTGTTGTTAAAGTGGGCCGATAAAGAACGACTGTTAGGCCCGTTTAAGCCCGTCCCATACAAGAAAACAGAACAAAATTTATAGTATTCTTTGCTAGTCTTGCATTGCAGGTGACCAAGTAAAAGTTTTATCAAAACAACAGGAATAAACAGTCTTGCAAAATCTCACAATCCTACCAAATTGACAGTAGTACAACCAAACATGAGTTTATTTCTGCAGTTGAGATTGCTCATTTTCATCACTGTCTTCGCGCAAATCATGCTCATCATCACCAACATTGTCATCCTCATCTGATTCAGGTCCACTAGCATCATCATGGGCATGATCAGGCACACTACCATGACCAATAATCCCGCTAACTCTTCCGGACTTGTTTGCATATTCTTCAAGGGAAGTTGAGGGAAACACATCACCAACCTTGCTGCTATCACTCCTTGACGCTTCTTCATCTGATTTATTTGGTTTGTTATCTTTGTTCATCTATGTCAAGCAAATACGCAACTTCAGGACCAAATCACACAAACATACACATTTACAAATCTCAAAAACTCTTCAAAGTAACTAGAGAAGCTTACAGCACGTAATAGGGTCCTTCGATCTCTTTCCCTAGCATTCTTGATAGTCTGCATCACATCAATAAGAAATCAGCAACAACCTCCCAAAAACAAGCATGAAATTGAACATTAGAAGCCAAAAGCGGAATAATTAAAAGACAAACCTCATCAAGCAGCTTCTGTTCAGCCTCTACTTCGTAAATATCTCTGCGAGAAACGAATAATTACCTCAAGATTAGTTTAATATCTTGTCTACTAAACCCACTCTTAAGGAAACCAGCATCTAGCATAAGTAGAAGAAAGACTGTCTTCAAGGTACAAGTACCTTCCAAGGATTTGATCAACACTTTGACAACACTTTGCACACACCTTTTGCTCCTTGGCACAACCTGTTATCAGTTTCATACCCATTTCAATACCATAACACATCAACTTATAAAACAAGATACTGATCTATACACTCTAATTAGCCAAGAAAGTACGAGAACAAAAGCAAAGAAAGAAAACACTAACCAGGGCATAACTTATGGTATGCTTGACGAACATTTCGCTTTGTACACTTCTGACTGCACCCACAAACAAAAAGGTTGCTCTTTTAAGAAAAAAAAACCCACACAACAAAACAAATCAATTTCAAAATCCAACAGAGAATGACAAAGAAGACTCTAAATTCAAATCAAACGATACCATTTGGTGGCTTCAGTTAGGGTTTTGTATTTGCCGTATTTGCGTTTCCAGGCGATCTGCTCTCGACATCGGTAGCAAACTCCGGTAATCTCGGATAATGGTCTAAATCTCCCGCCGACTTCCTAACAATTCATAAATTTCCGAAAAAATCAAGGGTCTAGCTACAGTACTCACTCAATTTCGTTAATCTCATAGCCGAGCAAATAGCTTACCGTTTCGTTGATCTTGACGCCGGCTTTGGGAACCCAGGCGAATTTGTTCTGATGCTTCGGTGGTCCTTGCCGTGAGCCCATTTTCGATGAGCTGTGAATTTAGATCGGAAAAAAACAGAGGAAGCGATTTTATCTGGAAGTCGAAGAAGAGGACATGTACAAGCGAGCGGCGCGAAAAGAAGTCGGAGCACCCAATTAGGTTATGTTATGGAATATGTGTTCATGACGGCCCAATCCATAAACTTTAAAAGCCCATCTATTTCAGCTACATTTGTGATACTTGTTGCCTTGTTGGGTTTATCCTTTCCAAATTTTGGGAGGTGTAAATTGTTATAAGTAGAAAATAATAATTTAACGTCAATGTTCCATATTGTTTAATACTGTAAATAAAGTGTGAGATCTACCTATCATATTTTATAGGTTCACGTTCCATTTGTAATGTTTTAAAGGTTTCTTTTTTTAAAAGACGATGTTTAGTGGAATTTTCACGATGCATGCAATGATCAAACGCAACGTGCTTCGACGACCTTCCCACGACGTATAAAATCAAAGTCCAATGATTTTTATTGTTATTAGATAAACAAAATGAATTTGTTCATAATAATTGTTTTTTAGTGAAATTTCGTGAAATGCATAATCATTTTCATCATATAATAAAATAATTATTAATAGTTATCATCCGTGGTTTCTTTTATCATCAATGTACTAATCCGTATATTGATGATAAAAAAAAAATCGTATAGTATATTCATAAGTGTAAGGAATGTCAAAACTTAAAATAAGTTTTGAGATTCAGCTTCCCACAATGCCACATGCGAATGTTCCTTCCATACATAGTAAAGTAGATCGAGGACAGTTTTTAATTTATTATTCCCGTTAGTAAAAAGCCTAATTACATTCTCTAATTAACACCTTTATTGATGTTACACTCCGGTCAAAAAGTATTCAATTATTGTTCGGTTTTTGTATCCCCCCATCTTTTAATTCTCACGAACGACTTTTTTTGTTTGTTAAAAACGCTCACACACGAATTGAGGTACATTGATGGTAATGTAACTAATTTAAGTAAGAAACAATGGTAAGCAGAAATGAATTAAATTGCTAGCTGAAAGATCTATCCTTCGCAAGGTTATGTAGACCGGCCAAAAAAAAAGAGGTTAGCTAGACCTACTATTCTAAACTGTTCAATTTCCTCTAAGTCTAAAACTGATTATAAGTATAACAAAAAAAAAAAAACCTAAACGAACAAGAAACAAAACTTTTTAACTTATTAAAAAGCCTTAAATCAAAACAAAATTCACAATTATATAATTAATAATAAATGATCAAAACTGAGGTTTTGTGATTTTTGTTGGTCAGAAATTTAATATTGACCACTAAAATTTGAGAAACAAATTTATTTTGAATCTTTTGACCTTTTAATTAACCAAAATAAGTTAGTTTCTAAAATTCAAATGTCTTGACAACAATTTTATTTTTCTGTTGACAACAAGTTATAAAACCAAAAGTGTAACTGAAATATATAAATCCATATTAGTTCGTAGGTATATCTGATAATTTAATTTAATAACTAAACAAGAATATCAAAAAGTATGGATATTCTTCAAAAGTATCTGTTTAAAAAGATTGACAATTATTTTATTTTATTTGTGGTGATAAATATCTAAAATATAATCTCTAGACAATATTATAAGCTTCTATTTTTATGGGAAATTAATTAACAAATGTTTTCTAAACCAATAAGACAAATTATTAATAGCCTAGAAAACGGACAATTAAGAGACAAAATAGTAAAGTCTTCACTTCCTCACCATAACAAGGTTAAAAATTCTTTTGACCTGGTGAACGACTTATAATCCACCACGTGTCAAAACTCACACAAAGCCCTCTCACGTGCCAACTAATATAAAAGCCAAAGCGACGGTCTTCAGAGTCTCCCATCACCTCCGATCTCAAATCTCACAATCTTTTCTCTCCAAATTCTCTTCTCTCTGAATCAATCCAATCATGGTTGAGCCGGCGAACACCGTTGGAATTCCGGTGAACCACATCCCATTGTTGAAGGATGAGCTCGATATCGTGATCCCCACGATCCGTAACCTCGATTTCCTGGAGATGTGGAGGCCTTTTCTTCAGCCTTACCATCTGATTATCGTCCAAGATGGAGATCCATCGAAGACCATTGCTGTCCCTGAAGGGTTCGATTACGAACTCTACAACAGGAACGACATCAACCGTATCCTTGGTCCTAAAGCTTCCTGCATTTCCTTCAAGGACTCTGCTTGTCGTTGCTTCGGCTACATGGTCTCCAAGAAGAAGTACATCTTCACTATTGATGACGATTGCTTCGTAAGTTTCCACAATTCTGTTTATAGATCTGTTCTTTTTTTCCTTCTTCATAGGTTCAGTTTGAGATCTAGTGATAAAGTCTGTAGATTTGACTGATCTTTGAATTGAAAATTGAAAATACGATCACAATTCTCTAGGTCAACTTTAAGAAACACACTGTTTTGACTTAGATCTATATATTCATCTGCTTGATGGGTTTCGATCTGTTTTCAGAATTGAAATTGTGTTAGTCTTATGTTTGTCGGCATTGCCATGATCTCTCTTATGTTTAGGTAATGTCATTGTTGTTGGACCAACCTTTCTATGTTATGTCTTAACAGTTAACTTCACAAGATTCTTGCATGTCATTGTCCTGCACATTTATGTTGTGGTCATAAGGCTTAAGGCAAAGAAAAGTCCAAACTTTATTTGTGGGGCTTTCTTTTTAGAATTGAGTTTTCAGTTACGCCATGATTGTAGCATTGATGTTGCTTTCATATTGTGTTGGTTTAGTCATGTGTAACGTATTGTCTCTTTTTCTTATTTTTGTTGGCTTTAGATGCATTTGAATATTCTTTGCTTATAATTTAAATATTATTGTTGTTGTCATGTGTTATAGGTTGCTAAGGATCCATCTGGAAAAGCTGTGAACGCTCTTGAGCAACACATCAAGAACCTTCTCTGCCCATCAACTCCATTTTTCTTCAACACCTTGTACGACCCATACCGTGAAGGTGCTGACTTCGTCCGTGGATACCCTTTCAGTCTCCGTGAGGGTGTTTCCACCGCTGTTTCCCACGGTCTGTGGCTCAACATCCCTGATTACGATGCCCCTACCCAACTTGTGAAGCCTAAGGAAAGGAACACAAGGTAGTGTTTTATTTAACATCTTCTGTCTACATTTTTTTTTTCCGGTTTTTATAAGCTACCAATGCTTAACTGGCATCACTATTAGGTATGTGGATGCTGTCATGACCATCCCAAAGGGAACTCTTTTCCCTATGTGTGGTATGAACTTGGCCTTTGACCGTGAGCTCATTGGTCCGGCTATGTACTTTGGTCTCATGGGTGATGGTCAGCCTATTGGTCGCTACGACGATATGTGGGCTGGATGGTGTATCAAGGTACTTACTTTCCCCATTCCACTCGTTGCTTCAAAATGAATTTAAATGTTAATTTGTTTACTGATCTCCCTCTTATGTTCTTCAGGTGATCTGTGACCATTTGGGATTGGGAGTGAAGACAGGTTTGCCCTACATTTACCACAGCAAAGCCAGCAACCCGTTTGTGAACTTGAAGAAGGAGTACAAGGGAATCTTCTGGCAGGAGGATATCATTCCTTTCTTCCAGAGCGCAAAGCTCACGAAAGAAGCTGTGACAGTTCAACAATGCTACATGGAGCTGTCCAAGTTGGTGAAGGAGAAGCTAAGCCCCATTGATCCTTACTTTGACAAGCTTGCAGATGCTATGGTCACTTGGATTGAAGCTTGGGATGAGCTTAACCCACCCACTAAAGCTTGAGCAGCAAAAAAACCACCACCGCAGTTTTGGTTATTAGCTCAACATATCATCTATCTTCTCCGTTTTGTTTTTGTTTTGTCTTTTCTCAAATTTTCCGGCGATTCTTCAGTTCGTTTTTAAGTTGCCGGAGTTTATTTAAATAGTGAATGGTGTAGTTCTATTTATGACCGAGACAATCTCTCTTTTGAGGTTTTTCGTTTTTGTTTCAATAATAAAAAATCATATCCCTTAGTCGTTGGTGTCTTTGCTTGCTGGTTTGTTGACTGTTATTTTGGATCAAATTAGTTGAAAGACAGGAACAGATTCCAATCAAATCAAGCCTTAAACATATTTGATTTAGTAGAACCCAGTTGGTGTTTTTGGCTGTATCCGACATGTTATGTAAAAATGGCCAAGAGACTCCAACATCATTATTAAAAGGATTTTGGAAAAGAGATGATGAAAACAACATCTTTATGTATCAGCAAATGCTTTTAGACTTAAATCATTAAGCCGGACTGCGGGAATACGCTGGTCTGTATTGATAAGCTCTTGAACAAACTCTAAAAAACCTTAACCCTTTTTTTATGATCACCCAAAGAAGGAGACCAATTAGGCTTTTATCCATCTAAGGATTAAAGTCAAACACGTATTTTCCCTGGGGACGACTTTTAACAGAATCGGACTTGTACTCTTTTAACTTTTTATACTTAAAAAATTGGCAAGTAGCTCTGATAATTTGGTGCTAATCAGCTTCAAATGGACAGAACGATGCAGCTCATGAAAAATAATAATTGCTTTTGACTTTGTTTTCTTGTTTTCTAATTACTACTAGATGTACAAGGGGGTTTCATTGTAGCATCTAACTAGTTTTAGATTGAAAAGTGGCATCGGTACGTAGTAGCTCTATACATTCAGTTTGTGATAATTACTTAATTAGTGATAACATATGGTATTTGGTAATAAAAATTATTAATTCACATAATGATGAGAAATGAGCCGAAATCAAATACTGTAATCCAGAACAATTTATTTTCCCTCACGTATATTTATCGAATTTTGTTACATATATGAAAGGACGTTAATTAAGAACTTTATAAACTCAACCATTTTAGATTTTGACTTTGGTTTTCTATATATATAAATAAATACATATATCATCCACAAAAACATATGACATTCACTCACATCAGAATTTCAAAACCGTAAAGAAATACCTTCCTTTTGAAGTCTTTATTCTCTCCACGATTGACGATTAATGGAGATGAAGAAGTGGAGTTATGCGAATTTAATAACCTTAGCTTTGTTGTTTCTCTTCTTTATTATTCTTCTTTTGGCATTTCAAGGTTCGGCTTCGATCCTCTTGTTATTTTTTCTTCCATATCTATAATCATTTACTTGATAGTGATGGATCCATATGATCTATATATGCATTTAGGTGGATCAAGAGACGACGATCATCAGCATGTTCATGTGGCCATCAGAACTAAGGATATCTCCATGGGACGAAAGGTATATACAACTCATACAAATAATGGCTAAACCGAATTAAGACACACCAACCGCATATTTTGTTCTTAATAATGATGTGTATACATACATACAAGTAATTTCATGGAAAGTGATATCGTGATATCTTCACTTTCAGTTAAAAAGTTTGAAACCGATCAATCCAACAAAGAAAAACGGGTTTGAGTATCCGGATCAAGGATCTCATGATGTACAAGAAAGAGAAGTATATGTTGAGCTAAGGGACTACGGGCAACGAAAGTACAAACCCCCCGTCCATAATTAACGGTTGCGCGTAGTACGTAGTCATTGATACCGGGCAAATTATGGTTAATTTACTGTTTAACTTTGTAAAATAAACAAATGAATAAGTCATGTTATGATGTTTTTATTTTGTATAAGGTAAATCTCCTCAGTATGTGCTGGTTTTATTTCATATCTTTTACGATTATTTTTCTATTAGAAATGTAAAAGAAAAAAAAAACAAATTGTTCAAAGCTGATTATTCAATATAAATCGTTATCAACTCTACGTATACAAACCAAATTTGAAATACCATTCTATATAGACATATATTACGTATGAAACTTTTTCTTGCCTCTCAGATTAAAAGATGGACTAAAAATGTTGCCATAACTCGGATTAAAAGATGGACTAACAATCCACTTGTATGTTCACCTGTCCAGTACTAAAAATGATCCCATAACCCGGATTAACAGATGGACTATATTATAACAATGAAGAGAAGTGTAGTGTTCATTTTCTTATATTCAGCTCAGAGACGTCTTTGACCAACGATTCCTTGACGGATATGGGGTTGGCGCCATCCATGGAGCTGGCTGGTTGTTGGAGTTGCAATTATCAAGCATTGACTACTCTTTGTTTTTTAGCGGACACTTGTTTTTATTTCTATAGTTCCGGTTAATTGATGGAATTTTTAACAGTAATGAGTACTGTTTATAATGATCATTGGCAAGTAGTTGATAATTTGGTGCTATCATCTAAAAATAGACAGATAGATGGAAAATAACAATTGCTTTTTGACTTTCTGTTTTTCACCGTAGCATTTAACTAATTTTGGAGAGAATATTTCATCAGTGAAAAAATTAGCACTGGTCATTGGACATCCGGTGATTAAATATAATATCTTTTTCTTCAACCAAATTTATAGCTTTTGACTTTAATTTTCTATTTCTATATATACACACACATACTAACATCCACCAAAACAGATGATATTCACTCACATAGAAATTTCATAACCGTAAAGAAATATATATCTTCCTTTTGGGATCTTCCGGAAGATTAATTAGAGATGAAGAAGTGGAGTTATGCGAAGTTAATGACCTCAGCTTTATTGCTTGTCTTCTTAAGTATTATTCTTTTGGCCTTTCATGGTTCGACCTCTTGTTATCTTTTTTTTTTAAAACATTATTATTATTATAACGTTTTATGTGATAGTGATGGATGCATATGATATGATCTATATATGCATTTAGGTGGATCAAGAGGTGACAATCATCTATATGATCATGTGGCCATCGGAACTAAGGATATCTTGATGGGACGAAAGGTATATACAATTTACACAAATAACAGCTACGAGTACTTTATGATTACTTCAGTAATTACATATTTTGTTCTTAATGCAGTGCATCCATATATACAAGTGTTATCCTGTGATGTCATGATTTATTTTCACTTGCAGTTAAAAGATTTGAAACCAAAAACTGAATCGTTGAAAATGATCAATCCCAAAAAGAAGAACGGGTTTGAGTATTCAGATCAAGTATCTAGTGATTTATCTAGACAAGAAGTATTTGTCGATATGATGGCTAGGGACTACCAAGGCCCAAAACCCAGAAGCAAGCCCCTCAAAAACAACTGACGGCTGCGTGGCTGTCATTGTCATTGATAAGTAAGTGTAAATTAACTTTGTAAAACATATATAAAACGTTCGAAAAGTTCTATTATGATGTTTTTATACTGTATCCAATGACTGATCGTATCATATAAGTACTTTGAATGTTTCTAAGGTTTGATTGTACATGTATACAACTATCCACATCGGAAAGATTACATATGAAATGATGCAACGAATGTGAACAACATATATTTTGTAATTCTAAAGTGGCATGCATTCACACCAACAAGGCCACAAGGATTGAATCGGAGGACCCGCCCTCGTGTCTCTAAAAGAATATAGAACCAGACTGTTTCGTACAAATCTAATTTAAATATTGTACAAACTAGGCATTTTTAGCAAATCTATGCTTTAAAAGATGTTTGGAACTACAAAAGTAGAGACTTTGTTTAGAAACCCTAAGCAGTAAACAAAGATTTAATATAACTGAAACTCCAATGTTACTTTAGGGCACTTAAACTCATGAAAACTTCCCCATGCCTCCTTGAGTTCTTCAAGAATAATCTTTGTCTTTTTAATTTATACTCTTTGTCGGTACCAACTACCGACTTTCTGGATTTACTATTTTAGGTTCTTTATTTTTCGACTTTCCCATCTAATTGAATATATGATATTCTTTAAATAATTTTACATACTTCATTCTTATAAAAACTGTTTGTTTGATATACCATTTGAATTTTGTTTTTTATAGTGTAATTTAATTCGTATTATATTTCTAAATCTCTGCAATGAAAGATAACAACATCTATATTATGATTGAGATAGAGCTGCGACACACACAACCGTAAGAGTAAGACTAGGGAATTGTTTTAATAAATAAAATATTGAAACTTACTTGATAGAACTTGGGGAATTATTTGTAAATGATAGCAGAAAATTGGAGTATTAATTGGTTATAAAATTTTATACTAATTTGTTTGACCAATCTTCCAAATGTTATTGCCGGAAAGATTTTATTTTTATTTTATGCTAGCGTTTACAATTACCGATGAGAAGTGCCTTTTTGTCTTGCCTATGGAGCTGTCGGAAAACCCTAGCTTTCACTTTCCGGATTTCAAAAAATCTTCTACTGTATAACCCTTATATATAATAGCTTCACTCACATCAATTAAAATCCTAATCACTTCCTTAATATTGAAAAAGACAAAAGAGATGAAGAACACAAAAGCGAAGTTAATCACACTCGTTCTAGGGTTTCTCTTCCTCATGATGATGATGACCATGAACTTTCCTCATGTGCTTCAAGGTTCGTATATTGACAAAACACAAAACTCTTAGTTTTCTTTTCATTTTTTTCTTAGTGATATTATGAGTTAAATGATATAGATGTCGTAGTTATGTGTGTGTATCTTGTGGATATACTTAGACGTATGACGGTGTAAAACATGTGAAGCTGATGTTGTACTCGAAAACTTATAAGTGGAAATATAGATGTAGGTGGATCCAAATATGGAGATTCTGGTCTTATAGCGAGCGGAAGCGAACATCCCTTGATGGGACGAAAGGTACACAAAACTTTTTCTTTTAATCAAACTTTCGTTTAGCGTTAAAAACTTTCACTAGCATACACTTTTTCTTGTCAAACACATACATCATACTTTTCTTATTTTTAATATGTTTTATCGCAGATAAAAAGTATAAAACCAATCGGTTCGGAAATAAAGAAAAGATCAAGAAAAGGCCTAGTCTCCACAGATTCAGCAAAGAAAATCGATCATCTAATGAGGAGTGACTATCCTTCACGTATGAAAGGGAGGAAAAGGACTCCAATTCATAATTGATGGCAAATTAAGTAGTTTAAGAAACTTTTTGTTTTGGATAACAGTTTAATATTTGTGAGAAAAAAGATCCTATAGGTCTATACATAAATGTATGTGTACAAAAATAAGATTCTGCTACTTGGTTTTTGGTTTGCTTCAATCAATGTATTCTACTTAGGCTTATATATACATACTAGATTTTAACCGCGGAGACAATTTATTTTTTAAAGTTACTATATATAAAAATTTGCAAATTATATTTATCTATAAATATTTTTATTTTATAGTTTACGATTGTTATTAAGTAACGTCCTGTCAAACCCGTCCCGCCAATCCGTTCCGTAAAAAAACTCACTGATCTTATTTATGATATGTTTATGAATCATTGTCTAATATTTTTTAATTTTGTAGTAATTAAATACTATCAAATATCTCTGCGGTTTGATGATTATAATCGAATTATTATAGTCATGTAGAAAAACAATATCAAAAATGATAATTTGTAATAATTAAATGATATTAAATATTTTGGAAGTTTTATTTTAGTAACTAATCGTGTAGTTAATGTGGAGAGATTTTGGGAAGATTGTCAAATATTAAATTCAAAGATTTTCTTTCTAATTATCAAAAACAATTATTAAATGTCAGTGACAACCACTGTAAATAAATCTCAACTCCAGGATTTATTTCACAAAGTGGCTGCAAAAATGTATATGTAGATTAGAAATTGTAACATTCGTTTATGCTTATTGCTTAATGACTGCATTAACATGTAGGTTCATCTATATGTTTTGCCAAGACTTCACTATCTAATAATAATTAATACCATTATACTTTTCTTACAGTTTACAAAATCATTTTTTGTTTTTATCAAAAAAAGTTTACAAAAACACAATAATATTAATCTTTTCAAAATTACGAACGCAAACAAATTCCATTATTGTTTGAGATGTGTGTTCGTATTTATTATTTTGTACCGTGAAGACTACCTCTCAATATCATTAGCTTCCAACGGCTATATTGATTTCTGAGGAGATAGCGATGGTTGAGACTGGATTCACGACAAAAGCCTCGGGACCAACGGACAAAGAATTCGATATAAGGACCTTTGTTGCAATAACATGAAATAAACTTCTTTATTATTATTTATGGCAATCTAATTTTATGAAATACAGCCGAATTAAATTTATTCAAAGATTGCAAGGAAATCGATAAAAAGGTAAAAACGTACAGTAATTTTTGTTTTTCTTACACAATAGTAATGTGACTCAAATTTTTTGTTATGAGTTATAAATAAATTTCTATTTAAGGTTATATATTTTTTGACAATCTAAATTTTATTTATTCAATGATTCCAAGAGACTTAAAATAGAATAATTATTTATTTTGTAAAATAATAATAATGATAATCATATGTGTGATATAATTTTACACTGCATTTTACTTTTTAGCTACCAAAACTGCAAGGCCATGGATGATGATGACTGAGGTGGCATAGGACAAATTTGCAAACATGACCCTGAAAGCTTCAACCTTTCTTCTGCATCAACTGAAGCTCTTCAGATATCTCTGTACACCAAAGAACCCTAAATAACTTCTCATCTCTTTAAGAAACCTAATCTTCCAGATGGATATATCATTCCCATTAGATAACTCCATCCATGTCCTGCATCACCCCCACGAAAGACAACATTGGAGGATCTGTTCATTAGGTTTCTTCTAGTGAATTGCCATTATTCTCATGTAATAGCTGAAGACATTCATATGGATTAGCATAGAAGTAGTCTTCTTCTTTCGGTTTATTTGGAATCACTAGCCGTCTCTTTGGCCCTCCCATTCGTGTAGCGTGAAAGGCCTTAACCGTGGTTGAAAACACTTCCCAGCTCAACAATCCTTCATAATATTCATCTATCAGCTTAACCAACAACTTCCGGTTTAGCTCAATTGTCTTCTTGAACCCCAAGAACCTATATGTGATTTAAATGCCATTAGCTTTGATGAAATAAACAATTAGATTAGAAAAGTTAGAATGAATGATTCACCTGCGATGACCTTCCACGACTTTCGCCATGTTTCCGTAATAAGTAGGAACGAATATATCACTTTCGAGAGAGATAAGGTAATCAAGAGCAGCCATTTGAGAAGAATGGTTTTTACAAAAACTCAAATCAGAAGAATCGAGTAGAGTTTCTTTCCTCACCTGGTTTGATCAAAATAAAATATTATTGGTCACTGACTTTTGAGTGAAATATTAAGGAATAATTTTAGACACCAAGTACTAACCACATTTGGAAAAACATCTGTTAAAGCCTTTAACCGCCTTTTACCACCGTATATTTCTCCTGCAGCTATGTAAATCTGAACATTTCGGTCAATACCCAATGCAGATAGCGTAAGAGCTGTTTCTTCAGGAGTCAATGGGCAAAGACCTTCTTTCCTCTTCAACTCGGAGTCTATTACTTTCTCTTTCCACCACGGATAAGCATATCTAAGCAATGAAACAAAATGATAACATCAATATCACGAAACAAAAGTCGGAACTTTTTATATAATTAAGAAGAGATAGTTGTATTAACCTCATTCTTGTTAGTTCTTCCTCTTCGTAGCGGTTGCAACCATGTGAGCAACCAGAAAATGCCAACATATCCATTTCGTATCTGAGATGCAGAACTAGAAAGGGACCTTTCTCCCTGAGAATCTTGACTACTCTTCTACCCAATTCCTCAATCTTTGGAGTAAACCTAAGCCCATTGAAATTTGCTCGGCATCGCAGCTTCTGAATCTCAACAGGTAGTTCGTTATTAGCAAGTCGAGTATCGGTCTTGTTCAGATGTACCACCTTATACTTCTTCACCAGCGGAAGAATCTGTTTCCAAGTATTAAGTACAAAGAAGCTGTGAGAAACCAATAAAGTAAATTGAAGACTCATCTCATAAAAGACTAATGCTGAATTCTTCTTGGTGTAACCGAGAAAGTAACCTGGTCTTGGTAGTAGGACATGTTGGACCAGCTAATAGGAGGCATGGTGTGGTACAGCCCGAGCCTAACCCTTCTCTTAAGCCTTGGAGGAAGCTCTTTTAGTATACGAACCTCGTCCCTTAAAGAACTTATGAAATGGTCCACGTCGAATATGTCTTTGAACTCACTGCCCATATGAAAATGCAATCAAGAGAGGTTATCAACTAAGTAAAGGAAGTATTCAGTAATAAACTCCGAGTAAGAAGATGGATGGCATAAAACCTTGGATCATTCCAAAACGAGGTCTTGTCAAGCTCTGGGACAATAAGTGTGACATTCATGTATCTTGCAATAGTGACCATATCACATATCTGAAGAAAGAAAACAGAGTCCAAAAGTCACATGAATAGAAACACACAGCTTTCAGAAATAAAAAGAGATTTCTTTAAGAAAGCAAGAGGATTAGTTCTGAACTTACCGCTGCTCGCATTTGGTTGAGTCCTCCATTGCAAGAAACCATAAGATAGCCATTGTTCTGATATATCCCTGAGATGAACAAAAAGCATCAAAATTTCCGCTACTTTTAAACTGAAAACAAGTTTGTTGCAGCTAAGCTACATAATCGGAAAGACACTTACTTTTAGGTGGGAGGGCGATTTTCATGGGAAGAGAAGTCATTTCTGCAGCAATGGGGAAGTCATGGTGATTGAAACAAGAAGGCCAGCCTTTCAACAATCTAGGTCCCCACATCTCTCCCACAGCAACCAAATGAACAAAGCAACTCCATAGCAACAATATAGTCATAGCACGAATCATCCATAAGCTCATACGAGACCTCAAAACCAAGGAGTTCTTAAGCTTGTCAATCTTACTATCTCCTAGAAACTTAACCTTCATCTCCCAGAGTTTCCTGTGATAAAGAAACTTCTCCGCTTTACACATTTTCTAAAATCCTAAAACTCTCCACAGGGGAATTTCATCAAACAGATTCCTGACTCACAAAGACGAATCAAATCCACAGAGAGTCTTCCTCAGATTTACACACTCTCTCTCTATCTGCTGCACTAATGATTCTAAATTTATTAACACTCAGAAAAATGAAAACTTGACGCAAAAACAGGGAATTCTCAGGAACATTAAATACTCCTCGAAAGAATCCAGATTCTCGCTCAAGTCAACCTCAAATTCTGCCGCTTAATATATAAAACAAATCAAAGATAAGAAGAACCTTCCATATCCGACAACTCTAAACCCATCAAAAATCTCACACATGAGAACCACCCAGAAAAATCAGATAGATCTTAATTCGATGAAGACAGACTTTGTAGCTAAACTCTCCAAATTACAATGCAATGACGATCGTTGAAGAAAAAGGAGGAAGCTTTGGAGAATGCTTGTTGAGTTTGTTAACGAGATTCTTCGTCCAGATCCGGTCGGTGATCACCAAAGATTCCGGAAGCTCGAAGAGAGAAACTGGGAAGAAAGAAGAAGAAGATCAGGACAAGAATGTGCAAAAGATAATCGAAAGATCAATATAACAAAAAAATGAACTGTCTTTTTTTTTGTCGGTAGTCTTTTTTTTTCTGACCGTTTTTGTTAACCTTTTCTGTGTAAAGACAGTTGGAAATTGGAACCCATTGTTATATTTGCTTCATCTTTTTATATATACTGATCAAAATAAAATATCTCTTAAGGGAACAATATCTTTAAAATATAACACGGATTCGTTTTTGCCAATTACATTGATTTGATTCATCAAAATTCAAAAACAAATACTACACCGATTTGAACTAAGTCTTAAAGATTAATGATGAGGAGTATAATCAAAATACTTAAATTCATCACAAATATTATTTTAAAAGATGTTTTTTTATATACGTATAGTAACTTTATCTTAATCAAATACCAAACTCTTATGTTTTTCTTCACAAAGTTACATAGGATTGAAAAGAGTCAACCTTTGAAGTTTGTTTGACCACATCGTTTATTAATTATATTCTAATTACCAAATCCAATTTTTGTATTTTAGTATTTTATAAGAAGTTAAGTATCATAGTATATAATTTCCGTTATAGCTAAACCACATCGATATATAGGTCCTTTTCTCAAACAATTTTTGTCACTAAATTGAACCGATGAAGTAACTCAATGCCAAACTTAAATTAAACGCATAAACAGAAGAAAAAAATAAAAATTACTGATTTAAATATTCTTAGGTATATCATTTTTTATATTGATCAGTGATTATGGAATTAGTAAACATACTTCATACATTTGTTTGTTAGTTGAAATATATACTACTGTGATATTTTGTTGTTCGTATTATATATAAGGAACGAATATGCTGAACCCACTAATTTAGCAATAAACATACATAAAACGAATACAAAGAGGCATTTTCTAGTTTTATGGATCTCTCTTGTTGATACCCATGGACATATAGATTTTTCAACAAATTACAAAATAGGTAGGTCCATGGTATCTAACTATGTATTGTTTTCTTACTATATTCTAAAATATAATAATTGTAAGTAATAATATGAAAAAAATGAAAGCAAAGGAAAATATGAAAGTAATAATATGTTTTCTATGAGTAGAAGAACAAAGATAATTAAATAGAATTCGGTACCTTAGTTTCGTTTGAAGCATCGTATAAATGTCAACAATAAACTAAATTAGAATTCATTTTAGCATATCAGAGTATACATTTGTAGCATATCAGTTTCATTTTTAGTTTTTAAAACTTAGATTTATTTATGAGGAAGACAAATAAATATACAACTTATTACCTGGATGGCCAAATCCTTTCATTCATATATATATATATATGGATAAGAATCCATCAAATCCAAAGATTTTTATACCTAAATAGTTTTCCTTCACGTGAACTATACGTTATACTATATGCTTTACCAATAGCAGATTTTGTGGACAAAAAACACAGAAACAGAAGTTACATAGTTAATATGAGAATTGAGAAAATTCACCAAAAGAGGATAAAAAGACAAAGGCCCGTGACCTGGCGAGTTGCTTGGTTTGTTTGTATTTTACTATCTTCTCAAGTTACAATTTTGAGAAATGTCACATGTGTGTGCATATAAGTATATAGACACATACTGACATACATATGTAGATTGCTAATGTATAATCATCATGTACAAAGTTAGGAAATTATTTTAGAAATCAAAAGAAAATACAACCAGAAACACACATTAATTTCTAAAAACCATAAGTACAAATTGAATTAAAAGTTTATGTTGTCGACTGAAAACGATTCTTTATTTGTTTTGTTTCGTGAGTGATAACGTATTTATGATTGATTAGTTTGTGGTTATAGGTCTAGAAAAGGGCTCTTAATATGCAAGGCCCTCGACAGCGAAATTAATGTTTTTAAGTCTCATCATATACAGAATTGTAATGTATGAAATGATTTTTATTTGAAAACTATATATTTTGAAAAAGGGTCTTTCTTTTTTTTGGGACAAATTTAAAGAGGGTCTATAATAGTAATATACGATTTCGACATTTTCTAGTCCACGACATCAAAATTCTATTTAAAAAATCAAAAACACAAAGAAAATTAATTCAAACGCGACGAGTTTAACCATTGAAAAAGTTTCTATTTGTTTGTTTGTTTTTAACTCCCCATTGTTTTAAGTGTGATCATTTAGGTCTCAGTACGTAGATTGATAGTAAATAAATAGTGGGTTTGTGTGAACGTAAATGTGTTGGGACTGAGGTGGGCGTAACGCGAGAGGGGATCCAATTAAATGTACCACCCAACTTGGATTGCAAATCAAGATTTAGTTCAATGATAGTTCGTTTCAGAAGACACGTATCCACTAAGAATTAACAATGGCACGTAAATGTAACAAAATTAATTACTCCACACTTTAGTTAGAAGTTTTTTAAAAAAAATCAAAATGCAAAATCTTCACATTTTACCAAAAAAAATAAAAAAAATCAAAATGCATTTAAGTGGTGATTTTAAGAATTATGATTACCGTACCAAAAAATTAAGAAAGTCAATAAAAATATGCCGGTTTATTTATATTGAGTTTGACCATAAAATAATAAACAGTGTAAAAAGTCCAATAAATTTTCTTGTTCGGGATGATAAACCTATTTAAATGAAGAACAAGTGAACAAAAAAAAACAAGTGAAATTAATATTGGTAGAAAAAGGACATTTAACAATTAAGATCTCCACGAGCATAAAGAAAGTTGTGTCGGTGGCTCAATGCATTCAGCATGACGTGCCATTCTCAAGTTTATTGCTTATCTGCATAGAAGAAAGAAAATAAATATAACAGCCCATAGGCCATAGTCACCCTAGTTTGATGGGCCTTCAAATTCAGCCCATCACCAAGTTTAACGCATTAGGATTTTTTGTTCTCTTCTCTTCTCTTATATTCGCTTTGGTTGCAGAGAAGCTCAAAATCCGGAGAAAGATTCCGTCCAATGCTGCAAACGTGGCTCGGGTCTGAATGTCTAATTAAGCTCAATGGTTCACTGATCCAAAAACATAATAACATAAGAGAGAGCTAGCAACATGTATACTATTTCATTTTTTTTAGAGTTTTTCAGCCAATGAGAGAGCTCTATTTCAGATCCACTCGCACAAAGTGCGCGTTGAGCGAGTGAGAGCGATTCTGTGGGTGTACCCCTTTCCAAATCATGCCTTTTTCAATCGACGCATTCCTCTCCGAAATACACATCGCGTGACTTTTGTTTTTTTGCTTTCTTCTCTAAACCAATGTAAACCGAACCAATATCGATTTTAATTCCAAAACCACATAATTTTACATTTTCTCCTCTTTTCGGATGTGATAAATTTTTTTCTTTTTTCCAGATTCGGTTCATTAAAATGAAATATTAATTGTATGATTCCTTTTTTTTTTTCTTCTTCATACCTTTTCTTCTTGCTTTTTAGTTCTGTTTCTTTGCATGTATTGAATTGACAAAACAAGATTTTGAAATTACTTTTTGGTATTTGATGTGGAGTTATTTTCATTAATGTATTGTTTATAAATAAGGAAACAAATTTTAAGAGTATTTTTTTTTTTTGGAATAATCCAATATGATTTATATGAATATCTATCACAGTAATTATAGATTTAATGTATCTTGAAAAATTAATCATATATTAAAGTACTTGGAAATTATAACATGTTATATTTTAGACACATATGATTCTCCTTTCAAATTTTAAATATAATCTTGTTATAGCTTTTAAGTATCACTAATTAATTAGGAGAGATTAGAGTGTTTCCATAAACTCATAAAAGTAGATAGAGTTTCTATTTAGAAGTTAATTAATAATAATAAAGATATTGCTAAGTTGTACTTATTTTTCAGTTAACTTCAATTTAGAAACATCGGTGGCTCAATAAACCAAACTTATATTTTTGATGATTAAAATTCGAACCTGTACACTAATCCAATCCGAATCTACACATTTGCATAAAATGTTATACCATGATACCAAAACCAAATGTGGAAATTTTCAAACCGAAGACTCGATCGTGCGAGTTGTTGTGCTGCGAGGTTAAACAAAGAGCAATATGTGTGTGCTTTTGCATTAATAACACAACAAAACAGAGTGTCTCAATGTTTACAACAACGACAATTTTCTAAATTACAATCAATCACAAATATTAATAACAAGAGACACATTGCCAAAAATAAAACACATAAAGCTCTTCCTTGTTCCCGAAATCAATCTTTATCGATCGCCGATCTCACAAACTGATCACACTGTGTAACTCCTTCAGACAAAACATCAGCCAAAACGCCGACAATATCAAATGCTTCTTGTAGATCAGTTGCAGAGTTGATTTCGTCGAGCCACGAGATCAATTCCTTGGAGAAACCAATCATTTCTTTCACATTCAGCAGCTTCTCTTTCATTACAATCTCCCATGGCTCAAGCTCTACTCCACTTGATGTACCTTCTTTCTTGATTGGTTCGATGTGGACCGGTTTCTTGGGTTTGAACAACTGTTGAAGCTGTTCGATCATACCGGTGTAGACCAGCATTGGTTTGACGATAGAGAGAAGTTCATCGCCGGTTAAGGTTTCTGCGTCTTGGGTTTTGCCTCCTGAACTGGTTGGTTCTGCAGCGCGAGAAGCTACCCGACCGTGAGCGTGTTGCATGAAAGTATGGTAAATCCCCCGCTGGAGAAAGACCCTACGGTGTTGGAGCCATGATTCATATGATTCTGATAGAAGCGAGTTTACCATCATGAACTGAACCGTTTCCTCTGTTCCAGTTGATGATAGCTGGGATCCAGGAGTTAAAGGTCGCGAGTCCGAGGATGGCGCTGTTGCTGTAGATGTCGATGATGATGAAATGTACGATGAAACAGATCTAGCCATGTTTGTGCGTTGCACGGGGCCTCCTTGGTCGAGAAGATGACGGGCCATTTGGAACATGAAAGGCAAGAAACGGGAATTGCTATCTCTTCCTCCACCTCGGCAATCCGCGCTAAAAGAAGCTCCTGTTGCAAACCGAGCCAGCATCTACAGATGAAACAAAAGTTGTCAGTGAATCACTTGGTAAATCCGAAACGAAATCAACAGAGCCACTTGATTAGCTGTTTGGAATCAAGTCCCGATCAAGTTTAAAACCAAACCGAATTGACACTTTTTAACCAACTGCCAATTGAACCGAAGGCCAACACCTAGTAAGTTTCAGAACCAATTTTTAACTTACCAGGACAATGTCGTACGTCAATAGACGGAGTCTGCTTCCGTCGGCTCGACCAAGAGCATTGAGATTATCCCAGTACTGGTCAACGTAACGAAGATACTGTGCTAAGGGAACTGAGGGACCCTTGACAGGGAAGAGAGAGTTGCAAAGAGATTCATTGTTACGCAACATAGCTCCTTCCCATTCTTTCTTCGGATTTTTAAGAGCAGCGTCGGCTCTTTTTGCCTCTTGATGACATTGAAAATGAATTATGTTGAAGTAGCTCACTGTAGTGTAAACGCATTCACCACGTGCGCTTCCAGAATTGCCAACACCGAGATTCACCCGTTTGCTGTAAGAGTAGACTCCTAATAAATCAGAAGGTCTGAGCTTGTAGCCTTCTCTACACACCATGCAAGCCAATCCATCTTCTTCTTCCTCTACATCCTCAAAACCTTCAAGAATTGGTTGAGAAACCACAATCCTTTCACCACCATCAGAAGATAGCTCTTGACGCATTCCAAGTCCCTGTTTCAAAAGAGAAACTTGGTAAATATTGTCACAAGACCAAATTACACATTTAGTTTCCTTGAGAGAGAATCATTATTATATTTACCTGCAGGAGCTCCTCTCTCTTTCTTAATGCACGGCGTCTCATTTCATCTTTGGTGGCATCTCGTAATGCACGGACTTTCTCTCCAAGAAATCCATCTCCTTTTCCTTCTTTATCGGCAAGTGTATCTAGCAAATTTTCAGCCCTTGCACCGATGTCGTTTTCTCCAGAGACTCCTTCTAAGGCATGAAGTAGGGTTAAAATTCCTCCCTCGTCTATGCATGTTTGGGTAGGCAAATGACCCATCGACAATCCTCTTAGCATTGACAAAATAAGAGGCACTGACGGAAGTTTAAGAGCCAAAAGCCATTCCTTGCTAGATTTGAACCCAGTCTGTCCCGTGATTGCAAAAATTTCCTTTATGTGTTTGACAGCAACAGCTATGATACCATTCTCCAAAACTATGTCTTTTAACCTCTCTCCACATGAACTTGTCTTGAGAGATTCTGACACTCTTACAAAATTCTCCACAGTAAACCTCTGCTTCGCCGCTTGCTGAGCAATGCTGTCATCCTTGGGGTCCTCCTCATGACGTTGCTGAAGCTGATC
Source organism: Arabidopsis thaliana (assembly GCF_000001735.4). NCBI lineage: Eukaryota > Viridiplantae > Streptophyta > Magnoliopsida > Brassicales > Brassicaceae > Arabidopsis > Arabidopsis thaliana. The sequence continues at coordinate 433,287 of NC_003074.8, forward strand.
AAATTCAGACCAGTTTTGCAGGTAAGGGCTAAAATGCTCTATGAGTGCTTCCATCGCTGCAGGCTCACCGTATGTTAAGTAAGGTAAGATTCTAGCAACCATCTCCGTGTTCCTTTGCTGTTTGTTTGACTTTTTAAGCCCTGAAGGATGGCTTAGCCTTTCTAAGAACATAAGCACTATTTTTTTGGCCTGTTCCCAAGTTCCAGTTTCCTCGTTACTGACAGTCAAAGCACTTTGTGCGGCACTGATGCTGTCACTTTCATTTGCTTCAAGCGTCAAACTCTCGACAATTAAGAGTATGCCTTCAGCTGGCTCCATAGCATCCACAGAAAATGCCCTCCTAGCTGTTTCAAGAAGTAAGCTTAAAGCCCCTAGCCTGAGTAGAGCTCGCCTGTTCTCTCTAATCTTGCAGCAATGGTTTAGGAGATCAAGAACTGCAACCATCTCTTCTTGGTTGGATTTGAAGTCATCTTGTAAACTCTGCATAGGAATACATTACATGTTAATAAGCTACTTTGGTATTATAATTATTCTTCTTTTACGCTCCTTCAATGTGTATCGAAAAGTGCCTAAGAGCCTAGGAGAGAATCTCAGTTTCCCATTGATAGTTTAAGATCCTTACCTTGATCATATCAAGTAAAATTTCCAGACCACCATATTCTCGAACTGCACCTGCTATTGCAAACTCAATCTCTGGATCTTGTGATTCTTCTCTATCTTCTTCCAATTCCTTGATCATAGGCTCAGTAGCTTCACCATCTAACCCCTGCCAATATTTTAACCACACAATATTGTATGAATTTGCCGCTTTTATCAAAAACAATAAGTAAAGGCGAGCAAAACCCATCTTTGGCCTAGTACTTCACTAGAAAAGCGTCACAAACCTGAAGTCTGTATGTCACCGTCATGGGAGGGCAATCCCTGCTGGGAGCTGCATTTGAAGCTAACAGTGCGGAGTTGGTCAGTGAAGTAGAAGACTGATTTGATTTCTTCCAAACTAGCTCATAAACTTGAGCTATGCTCAGGTCTAGTGAAATGATGTTTCCTGCTACAAGCAACTCCATGCCATAGTCATCTTCCAGTAGACCTAGCAGGTCCAACTGCTGACAAATCTTGTTTTTCACATCCCGCATCAGTGGGCCAATCTCAGCACTCGAATATGGATTTTTTGTCATTGATCCCCGGATAAACTCCTCTTGCGTGTGTGATTTGTTCAAGATCAGCATATACACAGCCTCAGGTTTTGACGGGCAGATCAGATTACAAAGTTGCTCAAGAATAAACTGCATATGCAATTGAAATGATCAAAACACAAGTCAAGGATATATGTCAACTGGAATCTAGGATATAAAGTTAGGAAGGATATCAGCTATATATAGACTGTTCAAAATACTCCTAATACTCAAACTAAGTGTATATAATATTTTCATCCAGAAGTCTAAAAAGAAGAATAGAAGATCCCCAGAGACTGTAAAGTAATAAAGAATCATATATTTTGAAGATGATACAGTGGTCAGTATGATAATTCTTCTTACCAAACAGGTACGTCCTTTGTTCTCCTCTGCATGGGTTTGCAGTCCAGAAACACAGGCACGGATAAATTGACGTTTATTTTCACTGCTTTCAAGCAGAAGTCCGTCAAGAAGATCTTTTAGGCGTCTGTTGCAATCATTTATAAGCTTTGTCTTTTGCACTATCAAGCCACGAATTACAATGAGGGCCTCCAGAACATGAGACAGTAAATTGTCTCTCATGAATCTGCCACACTCAAAACATTAGACAGGTATGAAGAAGTCAATGGCAGATCAATAGATTTAATGATGAGAAAATTACCTGGAACGAATATTTGGAACCTCTAAGAACTTTCCAAGGAGTTCTAAGAGCTTGTGGAGGGTAAATCCCTGTGAAATGTCAATCTGAAGACTCCTTTCTAGAGATTCAATGTTTCCCACCTCTTGGGAGATCAATTTACAGATTGTTGTCAGACAACCCCGGACAGTTAAGAAAAGAAGTGCATCTTGTGTCTCAATCATTTTGAAGAGTAGCTCAAAGTATTCTGCGCTACTTTCACCCGCTGCAAGCGTAGCGGGAAGCAAGCCTATCAGCAAATTAATCAGCCTGTAGCGCCTAGGTGAGCTTTGGGCAGCGAGTAAACTAATCAATGTGCACATCTCCGACCTGATAGATTGAGAACATGCACTAAGAATAAGCTCTGTGACCCACGACCCGAGCTCAAATGCCTGTAAACCACCTTTAGATGTCCTGCTAGACCGTCGCTTCCACCTAAGTGTATATTTAAGTGCCAAGAAATCTGATCTGTGGGTTCTAGACTTTTGGCTCGCACCTCTAATTGACTGAGAGGCTTTGTATTGCCTCCTCACAAAGTCGAGATATGATGCCCCTTTCTCCCATTCCAAATAACTCACAAGCTGAATATCTCGCGTCTTCTGAGATACATTCAGGTTATTTTCTTCGCTTTCTGATGAATACTTTATGACGCCAGCAGCATTCTCATCCTTTTCTTGCACTGCAGGAGCAGATTTTCCCATCGTTTGCTCTTTCTCTGCCGTATCTGGTTTTGGAGGTGTACATGCCACAGAAATAATCTTAAGGCAAGGAAGAATTATGTGCTCTGATATAGCAGGATGTTTAGCACCCAATTTAATGGATGAAAATAGTAGCTGAAAAACAAGGCGCAGTCTTGACTCCCAGAATTCATCAGTGAGAGAGCAAACTTCTGAAAGCAACAACATTTCCTCACGAGTGGCGAGCGCAATATCCATGGAACGATGGTGTTCAAGGCAGTACATTATTTTCTTCTGTACCAGATTGTTTAACTCATTCACTGCACTCAGATCACCCTCCGAGAAAGTAGAAAGAGCTGCTCTAGCTTGAGCACGGGCTGTTTTCGGACCTTGGTGAATATTGTTTTCAAACAACTCAGACAAAATACCAGCTGCAACAAGTTGTTTTCTAGATCTTGGATGCTTCGACAGCACTTGAAGAATCTCAAGACATTGAGTGACAAATGTAGTTGCACAACCATAACAATTGTTTGGGGTCTTTGAGACCACACATCTTGAGGCACCTGATGAAAAATTTGAATTTTTCTGATGGAGGTAGCTCATCAAAACTCTACGAAGCCCCTGCAGTGTTTGTACACTTTTGCTGACAGAATCAAAAGCAGCTTTGCACTTCTCACCATACAGTACGCCCAAAAGTGCGATTTTGCGGTTTATCTTGCATGATGGACCAGGTAAAGATGCCATCATTTGCTGGACAGTGTCCTTGTGCTGCGAATCCATTTCAGTTTCACCAATGCTTGAAACTATCTTCAGAAGCGGCTTCTTGAATCCCAGTAGTTGCTGATATCTCTTGTGAGCGTTTTCAGACTCAGACTCTATAGCAGCCAATCCCTTCTTCATATCTTCGTCATTTTCCATATTATCAAATATGAAGCTTGGTTTTGCCATGAAGTTAAACTCAAACCTCCCATACTTGCTGTAGCCACACTCGTTGCAAAGGAATGAATCCAAATTTTCATAATTAATGTTACGGCATTGCCTGCACTGATAAGCATTCTCATGGCAGTTGCTGCAAATACCATGTTTATCAGTGACAGGTCGGCTGCATCGAGGACATTGCAATGGTTCAAGAGATAACGCCTGAAGATTCTCATAGAAAGAATCCAACTCGATCATGAAGTTACAAGCAGTAATAGGAATAGGAAATTCCACCTTCAGTTCAGTTTGGTTAAAAGACAGATGACAACTTTTGGCACGCTTCCACAGTGACCAGTTGTTTTTAAGCTCTGATAAATCCGAGACAGGGCGATTGTTGTAATACAAGTTTAGGACCTTCACCGACTTTGACTTTCGTGCATCATGAACATTCATTGTCACAGACTGTATCGTATAACTCCCAGTACATTTCACAATGATGCGGTTATCAGTAAACTTTGTCTCGGATTTCAAACTTTCAAGCTTCATTTTGCTATATGGCACATCAGGAGAACTGCAGGCAACACAAGGTTCGCTCTCAAGATAATAACCATCAAATTCCACAAGATTACCCAGAGTGCTGTATATACGGGAGTTTGGATGATTGGCAATGAGTTCGTTCTGGGAATGCAGCGTCTCAAAAAAGCACCTTATCACATCAGGGTTCAGGCACCGATCCACAAGCTCATTAATTGCTTGCTTTGAGTTGTTTTCTGGAGCCTTGTCAAGCAACAAGGAGACAAGTTCTGTGTACTCAACAATATTCTGACCATATGCTGGCAGGTATCTAACCTTCTGCAAAAGAGCTGCTAACAGACTTTCTTTGAACGAGTGTCTTCCATGATGCCACAAGCCATAAATAACAGATTTTGCTTCAGTGCGAACAGAGCTCGAATTCCATTCCAGCAGAAAGAAATCAATAAACTGCCTCAAGAGATCTCCGCAATTGGCACTGAAGATATCGACCACCCCTTCCATATCCACATATAATTTTTCCAAACCCGAATCATGCCCATCTTCACCTTTTTTCTTCTTTTTTGAATCCACTGACTGAGATCCTGACCGGTTTGAGCCTGTCACTACTTCAGTTGCTTCAGCTTTCTGCACTGAGCTGCTCACATCTTTTCCTTGATAAAAGGCCAAATTGAGGAGTTTAAGTGTCTGGATTACAGACTCTTCCGCAAAATGGAATACACCATTCAGTAGGAAGGACAGAAAATCTCCATGCCTGAGACAGTACTTCTGCCAGTTCCGAGGTCTTGCCACAGCAACTTCAGCAATTGTAGAAAGCGACTTCACAATCTTTACACTTCTTTCATATGAAACATTGTTTTCAAAACCACCAGACTTTTCAACATGCTTGTATAGGTTTTTCACTTCATTGGAAAACTGCCATGAATCTCTGACACTGTAGTATTGAGTTTTGCTTCCGCAAAGATGCAAAAACAGCCTTCTAGCATATCTCCTAACAAAAGCCGTATGAGGGTTATTTATATAGCTGCATAGAACATCCTGGAAACCGTCCAGCTTTAAATCTTTAGAAGAAGCATTCCTGTATACCTTTTCCTTTTCCCCCATTTTCTCTTGTTTTTCAGGTCTAACTAAGGTATATACTAAGCGAAACACATTCTCAAGTAGCAGCCTGTGATAGTCCACAAAAATATCTGCTCTATGGGCTTTTGCATATGAATCCGAAAAGAAGGGAGAATAGTTACCCGCAGGTAAATCTCTTCTGACTGTGAGCATGGCTCCACAACCAGAACCAGAGCTTGATCCACGAGCTTCAACATTGGCAGCACGTGACTTAAAAACATGCACTAGCTGTTGAAGTATGTTCATCAGATAATTAACAAACTCTTGGTTCCTGAGGCAACTGCACGCACGAACTAGCTGAGATGCAAAGTCATCTCTCTCTTGAACATGTAAAGAAGACTGAGTAGCTACTACAGTGGAGCTCTGGACAATCCTCCGGTCATGTACATCTGTACTTCCACCTAATTTGGAGCTACTACCATCACTACCAGGCTGGTGCCAACTCCGAAGCATCAAGGTGAAAAACATAAACACAAGAATCACAATTTCCCCTAAGGAAGAGCGAGTTGAAGCAGCAAACGGCTTGCTGAGATTGATTTCACCCAAAAGCCATTTAATTAACTTATCCAAGCTTATTTCTTCGGGCTTTGAGCTATCCATAAAGGCTCCACCAATGGCAGATGATAATCTGTAGAACAATTGCATCACAGGAATAGCTTGAACACCGGATACTGTTTCCATCCATCCACTCAACTCTTGGAGAAACTCAGAGAGAATCAAAGAATTTACGGCACGCTTTGACGCTGAGATAGAAATAGGATCGGTCAGTGAGGCAGAGAACTCAGCAGATTCACCAGGTTCCAAGACATGGATGGAGGGAGTTGAAGCTTGTGGAATGCTACTGGTTACCACCGGCAACATATTTGAAATACCTACTTCATCCGCAGAGAACTGAATCTCATTGGTGTCTGCACCAAGTGATTCCACTTCTATTGGAATTGCTGTCATAGGATGATCTCGAGTGTGTGGTGGTGGTAGACGATCTGCATCTAACACTTCATAGCATGCCTCACATAGATCAAAATCTGGACAAACAGTGCAGTGCCACCTTCTTCTCAGTATAGGGACGGTGGAGCAGCCATCACAGCAGTATTGAACAGATGAAGTTATAGAGTCCTCCTCAATCATGACATGTGTATTTCCACCAGCTGTTCTGATAGGCACCGAAGGAGTTGTAACATTGTCAACCAAATCATCTGTTGTCAACATTGTTTGCTTTGGGAAAGGAACCTGAAGTAACCTTGATGATATAGCTAGGCTGTAAAGAAACTGAGTTAGAAGACTAGTACATATCTAAGAGAGCAGAGTATAAAAAACATACACAAGAACACACCTGCTGGATGTTTGCACAGACTCATTGGGAAACAACATAAGTGCTTTCAGTAACTGAACTGCAGGAGCTACAGAATGAACCCCTGTATCCTTTCCTTGAGATGCCAAACACTCTGCATAGCTATAGATTAGTTCAACGGAGGACATCACGACATTGTTCATAGTAGGTGTGTCGAGTGGCTCTGACTCCAAAATTCCCCATAGCACTTGCATCAGATTATCAACCACTTCAGAGCCTACATAACAAACATATCTCATATAAACAAAACTATATGAAAGGAAGATTATATTTGTATGACAAACAGCCGCTCCTATTACATAATACAAGGATAATAAACAAAATTGTGTTTGAATTTTGAACTACACATGCAAATAGACACACTGTAGATAATAACTGAAACAGCATATACCATTCATCTCCAGAAAGACGGAGAAATTTGATTTACGGGTCAAAGCTACTTTAGACACCGCCCGCATCTGAGCATTGAACTCTTCAACAATCGAACCTCCAGTACCCAAAATCCCCAACCTCGAAGAAAGAATGGAGGTCACCTTGACCACTCCAAGGAGTCGCATGGTGTCTTTGACCTATAGCAACAGATATAATCAATGCCAAAGACAACATACAAATTTAAAGAATATCTGCGCCCGGAAATATCTACTGAACATGCAAGACTGAATTTGGTAGAAACATTACCTGGTAGTATATCTCCTTTCTTGGAAAGACAGACTGCAAAACACGGCAAGCTGTCGTTTGTAATAGGGTTTCCCTATCACTTTCGAAAATCGTCTCTAGTAGCTGTTTGCATTTGAGTTCGCTAAGCACTACTTCTTGCCGTGGCCTACAAACTGAATAATAGATTGATAGGAGCTTAAGACCATCAGCGATAACTTGCTCTTCCATTGAAGCAGACTGTGCCAACGCTCTCTTTTTACTAGAGCCTGGAAGAAGCAAACCATGACCAAGCACACGAGCTTCCATATCTAGCACAGCATCCATTTTTTCTTTCCAGCCAAATTCATCTTTAGCTCGACCATATACTTCAAGCGAGTCTATTCTGGGCAGTGCAGTCCCACTAGTAGTCGGCCCCACAGAGATTACAACATCTTCATCAGCTAGAAGTGACTCAGCCACAGTAAATGGGATGTCATACCAGCACCTCATGCCCTCATCCATCTTAATCGATCTCTGGAAAATGGTCACTTCTGAAGGTATAGAGCTTGCTGATGTAGTACCCACATGCATCCGGATGCCAACCATAACAATGTCAGGGTTTGGATTGGAGACAGATATCTGAAAGAGAGAAGGAGGTTAGATAACTGGAGACAAGCAACCCATATACTCATAATTGGGCGGACAAAATACTCTTCAGAGTACTAAACTAATAACCAAGCATAGTATGCAGATAAACTTATCAAGAAAAATTACTGCAGAATTCCAACCATACCTTGAAGCCCACGGGACTGGGGCTCTCAATAAAGCCATCCTCAGATGCCAAGCTCTGTTTTGCTCCCTCGGAATCACCATTTCTAATAGCATCACTACCAAGTCTCACATCTGCTGTAATGCAAAATGCCCTCTCAAAGAAATCCAGGGGAAACTCTGGCTTTGCACCAGCATAGGTTTTGTTGTTAAGTATCTTAGAACCCAACTTTTTAACTTTTTCAGCTGTGAAATTTGAGTCAGTATCAACTCCACTACGAACATGAGAATAAATCTGAAGGCTGCCATCATCATGCAGAACTAGACAGTGAACATTGTCTTTTGACAAAGGTTTGTATGCGGTTATTCCAACCATAGGGGAAGATGATCCTGTCGGATGACGGAGATTCTGTGCACATACCCCATCGCCCCTCAAGGACACAGCTAAGACAGCATTTGACTTCACGCTGGAGAAGCAAATAAATAATCCACTGCCAGCCAACAACTCTTTCCAACGATGCAATCCAGCCACCCTTTGTTTACAATCTGATTCTTCCTCAAACATGCCAGATGTATCAGTTAAGGATGTTGCATCTGAGCTGAGTCGACCCATAAAAGAACTTCCATCATGATAGGATATGAAAAGCAGTCGATATGTTGGAGAGAAATAGACAGATGAACCCTTTCCCGTAACATCCTTTCCCATAATCTGAACGATTTCCTTAAGCGGTGTTGCGCCTGCATTGCCGCCCCAAGATAGTTCGAACCTATACAAATTCCCTTGTTCTGAAAGAACAAGAAGGAAAACCCTCCCACGAGAAGCAACAAAAAGAGTAGCATCCACAATCATGTCGTTTGGCAAAGTGAAGTACTGTGTTGGACTGATGCTATCCTGGGATAGATCATAAATCTTCACGAATTTGTTCGTAACGACCATTAACTGAACCTGTGAACCAGGAACCCAGTCTATACGCCTGATGAATGCACCTTGCAGGGCAAGCTCAACAGCAAGCCTGTCGATGACTTCACCTCGATGATTCAAAGTAAGTATCTGGCAATCTTCAAGGCCTGCGACAGCAAGATAATTCTCCACAACTGGGTTGAATGAAAGATGCACAATCTCAAAACGAACAATATTCCTTGAAAGTGGTTTAACGTTGGCCTTGTCTGCATTTATGGGTGCAATTGTGGCTTGTCCTATTAGCTGTCCAACATCAAATATAGCAACTTTATCACCTTCTCCAACTGCAAGGCGACCCCGAACACTAACACTCAGGAGAGACTTGACAAGGGAACCATTGGCTAAAAGAGATTTAAGGTCCTTTGAATTAGTATAATCAGCCTTTATTTTTAAGTCCAATGACCCACTTTTATATGCTTTTTTCAGCTGCAAAAGATCCGTGTCAAATGAAAGAACTTTGTCTTTCCCGAGATTGACCTGCTTCTCTTTCGACAGGCCAGAGTCTCTTTTGCTAGTGATAGACGGAAGTAAAGATGAGAAAAGCTCCAGTACTCGGTCCTCTATCCCGAGCTCTTCGAGTAGCAGTGACATCTTATATTGAGTTTCTTTAGGGATATATAAGACAACGTGATTTTCCTCCCCGAAACCATCTTCTTCCACATCCGAATCGCTTTCTCCAAGCTGATCTGCATCCTCAGACAAGGGTAAAAACGATTGGAAATTATTTGTACCACGAGCTGGAGCACTTCCATTTCCATTATATTTGCGTGGCTTCAGGCACTGGCAGCTGCTTCCCCTAACACCTCCAGCTCCACAGTCACAGAAAAACCGACTCGATCGTGAATAGACAACACGGTGACCCCGGTGGCAAACTTTCGCGCAAACAGAACAGCAACCTTTGGACACAGTAAGGTCACAAGTGTAACAAAAATACCAGTGTTGTTCCATGAAATTACTGCCACTGGACGTAAAAGTGCAGACTTTTGAGGCAAGGTACCTCTCACTGTTGGCATCTTCTTCATCTTCCTTGTCTAAGCTGGCCACTTCACCATCAGATGTTCCATCATCTTCATCTTCATCAACAGAAGTGACATCGCATTCAAGTGATATTGAGCTTCCTTCCTGATCCACGGGGAGAGCCAATGTATCAGATTTTTTCGTTGTTCCTGAAAGTTTTGGGACCAAAGGACCTGTTGCAGTATTCTTATAGCTTGCCAAGGACTTTCCACACAAACTCTCTCCATGACTTGGAGAACGGTTGCTCAACAAGGTGCCTATCACACCAAAAATAAACTTCAAACCAGGAAGCAACTTCTCCTCGGCAGCAAGCTTCTCCATCAGCATTATGGTTCTCTTTAAAACCATCTTCATCAGGTTGTCTTCCCTTGCAAGTTGAAGAACAAAATGAAAATATGACATAGACATATGGATATCAAATGAGAGAAACGCGGTATCGAGGGAGATCAGCAAGGCCTCGAATAAATGATTCTGTAACTCTCTGGTCTGTAGGTCGTTAGTAGATGACACAAGACAATTAATAAAATTCATTGCTGCCTCTCTGAAAGGAAGAGAATTTCCTTTTGCAGTCTTTTTCCCATCTATTTCTTCAACGAAGGAACCCAACAGTCTTCTCTCCAGCCACCCAGACAAAGATATCAAATCCATGTCAATAAATTTTTGTTGTACTCTTCTCCGGAGATCAGGGGATTGAGCCACAGACAAAAGGTCAACAAGGAAGTTAAGTACTTTTATGTTTACTGGTTCCAAGGAACAGTAGTCCAATGAGTCAATAAACACAGACAGATCTCCACGTTGCAACTCATAAAATTCCCTGGTATGCTCAGAGACTGCATCTACACCAAGATAAAATTTGAAAATATCAGATTTCGAAGAATCCTTGCTTAGACTGTCCATAACATCTACAATCTTGGTGATCACCCCTTCAAGCACTTGGCTTCTATCTATCTGCTCAGCACTGATATCTCTTACAAACCCCTCCATGTCTTTCATCAGAAACAACTCAGTCAAATCTGGAAGCTGCAACACGGCACATATATTTTGATGGATCTCCTCACATTTCCCATGAAAGCTTTCGAATACCTGGTCAAACTTAATAATCATGATAGAATCAAGTAGCTGATGAAGTACACTAGTATCTACCCCAAACTTCTCCTTAGAGTTACCCAGTTTGAGTAAGCCATTTATTGTCAGCACAATGCATCTTATGCTTAGAATACATGAAAGAAGAATCGCACTAGAAGTTTGAAGACTAGTGGGAAACCCATGTACCATAAATTCCCAAAACACTTTCCATAAAACACCCGAACCTCTTCCATCTCCCAGGGAATCCAGTTTTGACAGATAAAAGATGCATTGAAGATGGAGAGAATTGTCACCAATCTTCGCATATTCACCTTGGAGACTTTTACCAAATTGAGTATGCTTGAGAAGTAGCAGAGAAGGCGAACTATGACCGTGATGATTCCAATCGCTGAAAGTTGCAAGGAAAGCTTTCTTATACACTCGTAAATATTTGCCAACCAATGATGAAAGCATTCTCAGCAATTCTGCAATATCACCAGTCTTCATCAAGTAAGAGACTACCCCTTCTGCTGCAGCAACATACTTGGCGTCAACAGATGTGCACTCCTTCCAGAAGGGATCGATTTCTGAACATGAATTTTTGTTGCAATAATCCCAGACGCCACCATCAAGAAAGTACAACAGAAGAGAGAGCCAAGCTCCTTCGCGAATATAATCCCAACCCAAATCCTCAACCACCTGCTCAGGTGCTGCCTGGAGCTGATTTAAAACACCGATCAGAATGTTTCTCAACTCGATATTTCTACCAACAACATTGATGTCGCCTACAAGCAAATGACTGGTGCTGATGAGATCCACAGAGTTAGATATGTCCACATTCTGGTAATTAACATGCAAAGAAGGCTGGCTATCCAATGCACAGTTAATACGAGCAATATCTGAAGAAAGCATGAAAATGTATCTTTCCACTAGCAGGTCTTCCACTTTTCCTGCCTTTTTCCCCTTCCACAGCCCCAAAACCCGACACAAACTCGCAGATAAATCTCCATAATCCAAGTTTAAGGTTTTGGCAGTAGACACATCATTCTGAAATGTAGGAGGATGAGGGGAAAAGTCAATCATTTGACTCATTAGATGGCTGACTGACTCATCCTCAGCCCATGAATCAGTTATACCCCTTGCTACAAGAGACGCCCACGAAGATAAATGATCACCAACAGTTACATGTAAATTACTACCACAGCTACGAACTTCCCTCAGTTTAGACCTTAGATCTAGCATTAATGATGTTGGGCATGTGTTTGGATGTAACAACATATGGTGCAACAGCACTAACAACCTAGATATCAGCATTGCCCAAGAGGACAGCTGAGGACCATCACATATTCCTGCCGGGGTATCAACTTTATGCAGACATGAAGCAATGAGATTTGAGAATTTTGCCTTCTCAGCTTCATTTGATAAATGGAAAGCCATAAGAAGAATCTCAATATGGAAAGCAGAAGGAAGACAAGCAGTCAACTCCTTGAGACTCAAAGCTTCAGCACATATACCTCTTGCTCTCTCGGTAACAAAACTAACGAAACCATCATAAATTTTGGCTCTCAACTGTGCCCCAGCCAAGCCCGGCCTACATAGAAGAGTGTGAGCCAACAGTGCCAGAGTCTTATCATTATAGTTGAAGTCACTATTTTCAACAACAAGAATTTGCTGAAAAAGGTAGGACTCTAGAAAATCAGACAGAGCACGACTTCTCAAGAGATTGAGTAACAGCTCAAAAGCAACATGTCCAGGTCTTCCCTCATCTTGGAGCATGCAACCACCATCAGAAGCCTTGTCTTCAATACTACAGCCTACTATATTGAGCAGGATATCAATGTGACCAGTGTCAAGCTTTTTACATCCATCTTCATATATACTAGGAACCCATTCTTGACAAAGAATGCATGCTCTAAGAAAATTCAACAGTTCCTTAGCAGCTTGCAATAGTAAATTGCTGCTGACAGAAACAGGTGGTTGATCATTTGGTTCTATGGAACAGAGAGAACGACTACCCTCAGAAAATAAGTTTCCAAACAGGGCTTCATCGTCATGAGAAATTTGGCTTTCAACTTCTGCAAAACTGTTGGATCTTAAACTGGAATACGTCCTCTCCACTTTTGGTCGTAATTTTACACCTTCGCGATGGAGGAAATAAACAAGATGGAAGAAGTTATCCATCCATTGACTTGATGAAGGAAATATCACTCTCATTATATCCTCGACCGTGAAGCACTTGAGCAACGGGATCTTTTCCTGGCGCAGATGGAAATAAACAGAATCAACAGTGGAACTGACATCTTCATAGGTAACTTCAGACTCTAAAACCCTCAGATCATGGATATGGTATGGTTGTCTCTTGAGATCTTGAATGAGTTTCAATGTGTAGATGACAGACCGAGGGAAGTAAGCAAGTGGAGGTGTCAAATTACAAGAGGACCCATCATATCTCCACACTGAGGAATCTAGATTGCTGACAATAGAAGCTGCCACACATGCCTGGACATTCTGAAAAACACTGCTCTTGCCAAAAATGAGTTGGACGAGATTAAGAAATCCCTCCACTAGCGCAAGAGAAAGACTCTCAATATTACCCTCTGTAGCAGTGTGGTTAGTGAATTCAAAGAAAACCCTAAACAGCTTAGGAAAAGCATCTGTAAATGAAGCTACTGCTTGTAACAATGAGCCGTCGTTTTCTATACTTTGAACATCTTTTGAAAGACTCCCAAGCAGCTTCAAAATTCTTAAGCAGAACGACAATTTATCAAGGACAGCTTGATCAACCGTCTTCTCATCCAACATATTTGGCAATTGAACAAGCTCTTTGCAGACCATAATCAGGCGACAAACACAGCGAAGGTGAACAACTGCCAGGTGTCGAGTAAAGGGATTCAGGTCTCCACAGTCTTGTTGAAAAGGGGACTTTACTACTGACTGCGCCTGGACATCAGATTCAATGCATTCAGACATCAGTGTAATAAGAAGCCGGTCAACTGGCTTCTCTTCATTTGAGCATCTGCCCCCTGCTTGAGATGTCAAAAGATGTAAGGGTCATCAAATAAATTTGAAGTAAGAAAACATATTGCTGAGTGGATGGGTAGAAACAATACCTTGAAAAGTACATTTCACAAGGCTCTGTGCGTCCATATTATCATGCTCGCCAGAAAAAGCTGGCCACAGTTCTGCAACTTCAGCGGGAGAGAAATCTGGTAATATATCATATTGCTTCTCACTTCCATCAAAAGAAGCAATTTCCAAAAGTATTTCCATGTTGATCTGATTCAAGCAAGCATTTGGAGATATTACTAATGCAGTCAAACTTGATAGAAACAGAGTAAGAAACCAAGTCAGTAGTCCACAAATGTTTTGGTGATAGACAAAGAGTTACTAATGGAAGTAGACCGTAACCATACTATAACCCTCATGGAAAAGGTAAAACGAAAACATGCTGGTTAGCATATGTGACAAAATTCTATGGCGCAACAATGAAAACCTGACCACTAGTGTCAAAAACCTGATAAAGTCTTATAAAACGAGTTCAAACGTCTAATCATCGAAAAACAAACACAAATAAAAACAAATTCTCTAGAAGATATGTCTATGCTCAAAAAGGACCTCAAGCAGATTACCTAGACTTACCCAGTGTACCAAAATAAGACCAACATTAAAGACTTCCCTACTGAATCTCTATCACAAATTAATAATAAAGAACAAACCTCCATTTTGAGATCATTTTGTCTAAAACTTGACTTCTCCAAGAAGCTGAGAGAGAATTCCATCACCTCCTGGATGACACCCAAAACGATTGGTTCGAGTTGGTCCACTAAGATACACCAAAAAAAAAAAAACAGTAAGGAAAATGATTCGAGATCATCACTGTTCAGATGGAAAATAACTAGTAACTCATCTAGGATAGCAACAAAAAAAGCAGATGCCAAAGCTCAGAAAGTGGAAGACGAACTAGAAATGGACAGCTAAATTGATACCGACCTAAACCTTGATTCAGTGTCAAGTCAGTACCTAATAGAGATCGAGATAGTAGAAGGATCGCCTGAGATATCGAAACAAGAGCTTGAAGCTGCGAATCGGACCATGTCTCAAAGCGTAGCTTGCCAGAGGAATCAGCATCGTCTCCGCCGATCGGAGCGACACCCCAGCGAAGGAGGAGATAGAAAGAACGGAGACCGCGCTTGATCGAATCATCGGAGCGTAAACGGCGAGAAAAGAGATCTGAAGATGCCGAAGACGACAAAGAGGGAAAGGCGGTGTCGTCGAAGAGAAATCGGCAGAGATTCGCCAAGTCATCTGCCATTTCTGGCGAGGCGAAAGAAGAAGAGTTCGATGAGGAAAAAGGTTTCTAGAGAAATAGGTATATACAAAAGGAAGAGGAAGGTAAGGGTTTATAAGTAAAGAATCAAAGGCGGTGAAAGAGGACTCTGTGGAGAAGACGATGTTCCTTCTTCTTCGTTTTCATTTCCTTATTCTTTTCTTTCAAAATCAGCCCAAAAATTAATATTTAGATCATTCCTTTATTATTTTTCACTTAGTTAAATTTCTCTAATTCGTTAGATAACTATAATTGTTTTTTTTTGGGAAATACTGTAATAAGCTTCCTATAATACATTTACAAAAACATAAAAGTTGTATTTATATACCTCATACATGTAATGGATGAGATATAAAATAGCACATCATTAGAATAACACATGGAAAAAAAGACAAAGTAATCTCTTCGATGCAAATAATCAATCAGAATGTTCCTTTTGGGAGCCAACGAACACATGTTTACCACCAATTCATTAGCCATCTTCATCGTCAGATGTTTCCTTGAGCCACGTTATGAATGGCTCGCATTGTTTCAGATAAACTTTGTCAGATTCATCAGCTCCGGCTTTCTCATCCGACCATCTCAAGATTGCAACTTCTTGCAAAAGGTCATTCTCTTCCTCATACATATAACGTAAAATATGAGCAAACAAAGTTCCCAACTCATGAGCAGATTCTTCACACATCTCTTCCAATCTCGATATTACTTCTATCTGTTCATCACTTTTCTTTACATAGAACCCAAGAAGTCCCTTCCATCGAGTAATGATACTCGATGCGTTTCTATACAAGTCATTAATAGAGCTATGTGGAGTACTAACTGCTAGTTTCATCATAGAGTAGAATATTGCACCAGCACAATGTGCAGATTCCATGTTATATGACAACCGGAGTGAGTTTATCTCCAAAACCGCAAGGTCGGCTACAATATTCTCTTCGACAGCCCTTAAGAAGGTGCCATCAACCTCTCTCTCAAAGTCAAAGAGATCATTGTTAATACTAGTATTAGCATCGCCGGAAGTTGTGACAACACTTTCATCATCCGTGTCATCATCGTCAATGGCCTTAATGATCTCAGCAAGTTTATCTTTGGGGATTGGTGGAACAGAATGCTTCCACTCGTCTTCACACGCTTGGCGCCATATGTAACCTGCTCCATCAAGACCAAGCTTAGACTCCATTTGCAAATCTACACCTGACAAAAGATTTTCTTCATCACTGTCTTCTTCCATTGGTTGTCGGAGTAGTGAAACCTGTGAATATGCAGGTACAACAAAGTCCCTCCCGACTACAACCTTAAAAGACAACACAACACCAGGTTTCACAATAGCTCCTGCACACACTTTCACCTCATCACATACAATAGCATTCCTTATCTCACATCCATCTTCAACCGTAACATTGTTCCATATGTATGAGCCTTGGATCACCACATTTGATCCAATAGAACATCCATTCCCAATAACAGAGTTCAAGATCTTAGTCCCACTCCCAATATTTGTGGCATGTCCAATGACATAGGAAGCTCCAACATGAGCAGATGGTAACTGAGTAGCATCAGAAGCCTTGTAGATCCCTTGTCTCTCGAGCTTAAGAGTGCGATTTCCGCTGAACTTCATATCCGGTACATACGGGAATGTCCGCCTCTGGATTATATCCTTGCTCACCATGTCATAGCTCCTGAAATTTTCAATCCTAGAAGCATAACACGAGCTAATCTCATGAGTGAAAATCTTGTAACCGATAATGTCATCAGCAAGAACACCTTCCACAAAATCACAACGCATATGTTGGTAATCGAAGTTATCCACAAATAGACTAAGCACCTCAAGAGAACATATGTCAATGTAACAATCCTGCATATCACTACATAACAAAACAGATGGATTACGATCCAGCAATGATTTATCGAAGCAGATGTTGTCCTCATCGTAATAAAGAAGCTGTTTTGTTAAAGGATTTACAGCGATGAAGAGTTGATGATCGGTGATGAGTGACTGTCTGATAACCATAGTCATGATAGCTTTCTCATCTTTCTTTTTTCTATCTCTGTGTTCTTGAATCAGCTGCGTCAGGGGCATGTTACTAACAATACATCCATTAACAAGAACAAAGTCACCTTGAATCTGAGACGTCTCAATCTGCTGCTCGTAGATATAACGCAAAGCATCACCAGCACTGGTGGAGTTTTGCGGTGACTCTATAGTTTTTACCGTAAAGTCTTTGTGCGAGTACCAGTCAGAGTTGTTCAGATAATCGATGACTTGCATCGAGCAAAAGACGAAAACTTCTTCTATGCCAGCAGATTCGAGCCAAGCTAAGGTGTAATCAATCATGGGAATATTCACTAGCGGTAACAAGACATTGGGGCGTTCTAAGGTTAAGGGAAGGAGTTTCGTGGCGAAACTGTCAGCGAGAAGAATGGCTTGTAACCGTTGACGGCGACTCTGTTCCTCCTCTGAATCCTCTGAAATCTTCGCAGCACGTTTCTTACGAGAAGCCATTATCTGATCTCCCTTCTCTCTCTCTCACTCTCTGAAAATTTTGATCGAAAATGTCTGCAGGGTGCGAGTACCATTTCAGACTTGGGAAATTTGAAAAACTCTGTTTTGATTATTCAAAGACTTTCTCAAAGTCAAAACTTCTTGCAGTGATAACGTCTTTTTTGTTCCTAAACGTCACGTGTTTGGCCTTTTGAGAGAACCGGATTTTCTATTTTGTCGGTTCCATTTGAGATTTGGATCAAATTTGTTTTAACAAGTAATAAAAGCCCAAGTGATAGATAGAAACCACTTTCGAGGTTTTGAGAGTGACATAAAAACGAGGACTATATGGGCTTATTCCAGGCCTGAGCTAAATTTAAGGCCCAATCGTTTGTTATTAATTATAGACATTAAATGTCCCAAACGAAAACTAAAAGAGATGGAAAAAAAAAAAAAAAAAAAACGAAAACTATAAGAAAAAGCCCTAGCAGTCTGTTCTTCTCAACTCAAGTTTGGGCGAATCCACCATGAAAGTAATCTTCTACGCTTTTAGTGTTTTTTCTAATAAGCTTAACTTTTGTTAGAGCTCATCTCTAATTTTTATGGTATAAACCAATTGTTATGCTATTTTTTAAAAATATTGTATAATGTTATAGTATACTCGATAACTATGTCATAAAAGTGGCAAAAACTTTTCTAGTGAAGAAAACATATCAACTCACTTTGATTTCTTTAGGGGCTCAGCTAAATCTAGTTTTAATGGTTGCAGAACAAAATGAAAATAAAAATTTTAGTATCTCAAAATCTAGTTTCTATTTTTTTTTTGTGACAGTAATCAATGATTTCAAAATAACCAAAAACCTCGTAATAAGATTCAATTGAATCTTAAAACTACACAACTTTCAGAACTAAAGAATGACGAAAAACGAAATAATAGAGGAGAAGTGGAGGAGCTACTACACAACTATTTTCATTTTTCTAACCAATCAGAGCGCACCGGACTACGCCCACTCGCACCAACTTCGCGTCACGCGCTCCGGACCACGCCCACTCGCATCAACCTCGCGTTGAGCGCGTGTCGTCGATTTCTGTAGGGGTAAACCCACAAAATCATGCCTATTTTACATCTACTCGCTTTGTTTCCAAAACAGCCTCGAGTGACTTTTTCTTTTGTTTTTTTTTTCTCAAAACCGTACTATTCTAATACAAACCGAACCAAAATTAATTTTCATTTCACAACCATCTAAACCAAACAGAAATCACTTGTAATTTCAAAACCTATGTACGCCGAACCGAAATCTATTGTCATTTCATCAAAACCATGTAAAAAGCTTCTTCGATTGTTTTAACATGCAACTGAAAATAACAATCCTAATTTATCAACAGAGAAATATAGAGATACCAACGAAACTATGGGGATGACAAGTTATCATCTTATCCACATCTCTGTCCAGTGTGAGTTTCACGATCGTTGATTTAATAGGTAACAAGGACCAGAAGCTGCGGCAGCAATGAAAGCTGATCTTGTTTCAAAGCCACCGCCAAGTCTTTTGGTTTTGCATACCGCTTTCACACATTGGAAGACCAAGGAACATGAGACACATACTTCTGCTGACCTATATAGGAATCATAAGTAACCACCAATGTTGGCATAAGCAGAGAGTATGAAAACTTTTGTTACTAATTTAACATAAAAACAGTATGATAACAAAATGAATACATGCGTAAACTCTGCTTCTTCTAAGACACATATATACTAAAAGTTCCCCATTTGAGGCTCCATTTAAGAATGAAATTGAACAATTGAGGTTCAAATTTTCTTACTTGTCCCACAGATGTTTCCACCAATGCAAACCACTTGAGCTGTTCAATAAAAGCCTTGCAACACTTGGGATATAATCGGAAATTAGATGACAATAAAACGAACCTCTGAGATATTCGACAAGGTATTTCTTAACTTGAGTAAGGTCTGAAACGATTTAACTACTCTACCTTTGATTTTGAGAAGATGATTACAGTTGTGATTTTGGTGGAGACAAAAATGTCCATCTATGTATGTTGCTAGCCATCTTTTTTCAGATACTTTTGTCTTATTTTCGAGTTACAAGTTACAAGGCACTATGCTCTGTAACTAATTTTGCATGTCTTCCACTTATTGTGTTGTTGTGTCTTTTGGTGGATTAAGCTAAGAGATCAACAAGACAAGAAAAAACCAACATTTCTGTTCTGATACGTGGATTGCTGGTTAAATACGGTTATATAGATGTTGGTTTAGTGGTTTAATTCGTATTGTATACTTTACAAGTTTGACTTTGTATTTTTCAAAAAAAAAAAAAAACCTAGCAGTCTGTTCTTCTCAATTAAGTATGGGCGAATCCACAGTGAAAGTAATCTTATTCTCCTTATGGATTTCTTCTTACGCACGACTGTGAAGTAGAAAGCTCACCATCTCTCTTAGAAGAAGAAGAACACACTGTACATTGGTTCAAGATCAATTTGGCTTGGCAGATGCCCTGTTGTTCTGGTACAAACATTTGGTTCTCCACTAAGATTTCTCGATTTAATTCGGTTCTGATTTTAACTTGCCAATTTAAATCATCAGACCGGGATCCGGTTGTGCAGTTATTCTTTATTCGGACGGGTGGTGGCAGTGGCGGCGATGGGAGAAAAACAAAGGAAGCTGCTTGTGTTGTATGCCTCTCAGACCGGAAACGCTCTTGATGCGGCGGAGCGTATTGGCCGCGAAGCAGAACGCCGTGGACTGCCAGCTTCTGTCGTCTCCACCGACGAATTCGACACGGTATGTGTGTAGTAAAACCAATTTGATTTTAAAAGCTCGTTACTTTGTTTTGGAAGATGGTTTGCTTCGTTTTTATATGATGATTGCTAATATGTTTTGGAAGCAAACCCCTTTCAATTGCAAAAATTGTTGATTGCTGATATGTTTTCCCCTCGCCAATAATCAGCTGTTAGCGCAAACTCTCGACATAAAAGTGTTTTCCTTTTTATCATGTGTTGTTTTCTGCAGAGTTCCTTACCTCATCATGAGGAGGCTGTTGTTTTTGTTGTCTCCACTACAGGGCAAGGAGACTCTCCTGATTCCTTTAAGGTTCGTTTAAAGTCCTGAAATTTGTTACCAATTAGTTTATTCCTGTAAAACGCTTTTAATTAATCGTAGCTTATTATTGTTCATTGTCTTTTTCAATCATTCAAGGCATTTTGGAGGTTTCTTCTTCAAAGAAATCTGGGAAACTATTGGTTGCAACAAGTTCGCTATGCAGTGTTTGGACTAGGTGATTCTGGTTACCAGAAGTACAACGTAAGTTCTTCTGCCTCTTTATATTCAGTTTCACTTTGTTTTAACATTCCACATGTTTCGTTATTCCCAAGTTTCTCCAGTTTTGTTTTAATCTATTCATCAATGTGAGAAGAAAAAACTAGGCTTTACTAAGGAAGAATGATATTAGCAAACTTTCCTTTCTATTCAGGGTTATTTCTTTTTGTAAAAAGAATCCTCATTGCCAGAAATCGTGGGATGATTTATTCTCTGTGGCACAAATTCATGACATGATTTATATTCAGTTTCGCTTTGTTTTAACATTCCCCATGTTGGGCTATTCCCAAGTTCCTCCACATTTTTTTTGATGTTTTAATCAATGTGAGAAGAAAAAACTAGGCTTTACTAAGGAAGAATGATATTAGCAAACTTACCCTTCTCCTTTCTATTCAGGGTTTTTTATTTTTGTAAAAGAATCCTCACTGCCAGAAATCGTGAGATTTGTCTGATTTATTCTTCTGTGGCACAAATTCATGACATGATTCTCTTTCTGATGGCTTTAGTTTGTAGCAAAGAAGCTAGACAAAAGATTATCAGATCTTGGGGCCACAACCATCATTGAAAAAGGTCTAGGAGATGATCAACACCCATCAGGGTATGATACGGTATATTAAAACAAATAAAGAATCCTGCTTTTACATAATATTCTTTGAAATCAGATGAACCATTTGGTCAGTTGAAGATATTGTATCCACATTCTTACTGTTCCTGGTATACTACTATAAAGTCCAGTGTTAGAATACTAAGTTTTCAGTTTTGGTGTTTTCTTTATTTTCAGATATGAAGGAACCATTTGATCAGTCAGTTGTATCTACATTCTTACTGTAGTTTTATTAGTCCAGTGTTAGGATACTAAGTTTTCAGTTTTGGTGTTTTCTTTATTTTCAGGTATGAAGGAACTCTTGATCCGTGGATGCTTTCTTTGTGGAGGACATTATATCAGATCAATCCAAAATACTTTCCTAAAGGTCCAGATGTGAAAATTCCTCAAGATGAAGTAATTGATAAGCCTAAATATAGGATTTTATTTCATAAGCAGGAGAAATTGGAGCCTAAATTATTGTCAGATTCAGGTATGCCAAAATTATTGAGTGGATACTTGGCTTCATTTATGTTAATTTATGACTATGTTGTGCTACTTAACATTGAATTGCCTACTTGCTAATGGTAATTGCTAGAAATGTTGGTATAAAAATCATTTTGAATGAATCTGCTGGAAGTAGGCTCACAAATGTTATGTTTCAATTGGCTCGTGAAACTAATTTCTCTTGCATCATGAAAAAGGTTAGGTACCATATTACATGTTTTTGGGAATTTATCTTGTTTAATATGCCTCTTATGTTTTTGCAGATATCATACAAAGAGCCCGTGGAATGTCCCCAGGAAAATTATTCAAGGACAAAAGTAAACCAGACTGCTTTCTCAAGATGGTATGCTCATCCTGTTGCCCAACAAAAAATTCCTTTTCTTTTTCATTCTGATATGCTAGTCAACCTCACTGGTTATGCTATTCCAGTCCTCTGTTACCTTGAATCTGGTGTGTTGCTTGATGATTAACATGTTTTCTTAAAATATCTGATTTTGCCTTTTGGTATGCATTATTATGCTAAGCCTAGATGATATGAGGTTTATTCCCTTAGCTTGCCTTAACATTCTAATCATGTAGACCCGCAATGAAGTCTTGACTAAAGCTGAAAGCACAAAGGATGTCCGCCACTTTGAGTTCCAGTTTGTTTCTTCTGTAAGTACTTTGCTGTCACTTACTTAGGTCAAAGTTCAGTCGATTTTGAGGGTGATTTCTTATTATCCTCTTTGGTTTTCTACTCTTTTAAGACTATCGAATATGAAGTTGGCGATGTTGTTGAGCTTCTTCCAAGCCAAAATTCTTCAGTGGTAGATGCGTTTATAGAACGCTGCGGTTTAGACCCAGAATCATTCATTACAGTAAGTAGCTCCACTCTTGTGATATAAAATTATCTCAGATTGTTATTCAAAATAAATCCCGAGAGTTATTTTTTTTTTCAGGTTGGTCCGCGAGAGACAGAGAATAGTAGTTTTAGTGAAGAAATGATTACACAGATCCCTATTAAGCTTAAGACTTTTGTTGAATTAACAATGGATGTTACATCCGCTTCACCTCGACGATACTTCTTTGAGGTAAGAACCCTTTAATTTCAATCATTCAGTTCTAATGCATTTGAATTTCAAATCTATGAAAGTCCTTTGAGTTTTATGAGACAAGTATTTGATGGACACCCTTGTAATGTATGATGTATCATCTCTGTTCAGATTATGAGCTTCTATGCAACAGCTGAACATGAGAAGGAAAGACTTCAATACTTTGCCTCACCCGAGGGGCGGGATGATCTCTACAATTACAATCAGAAGGAAAGAAGAAGCATTCTTGAGGTAAAATAGCACCAGATCTCACAGGTTCATGATTCGTCTTGAATATGCATTCACTCTCTTAACCAATCGTATTGCTAATGCCTATGTAGGTGCT
Organism: Arabidopsis thaliana; assembly: GCF_000001735.4. NCBI lineage: Eukaryota > Viridiplantae > Streptophyta > Magnoliopsida > Brassicales > Brassicaceae > Arabidopsis > Arabidopsis thaliana. The sequence continues at coordinate 456,827 of NC_003074.8, forward strand.
AGAGGATTTTCCTTCCGTACAAATCCCTTTTGATTGGCTAGTACAGTTAGTCCCACCGCTAAAACCAAGAGCTTTTTCGATATCTTCGTCTCCTTTGGCCCACCCTGCCGCAGTACATTTGACTGTAAGCATAGTATCATGGATCACGCCTTATAAGAGAACTCGGAAAGGTCTGTGCTCCTCTTGGCTTGCAAGCCTCGCACCTGAACAAGGTTAGAAGTTTGTTTCTTCTTTACCATAACTGTGAATGGCTCAGTTCTCTATTTCTGATATGTTTTCTTTGTCTTCGGTTGTGGTTAGAGGTAAACATACCGGTTTGGTTTCACAAAGGCTCCCTTCCTGCTCCATCTCAGTCGCTTCCGCTCATCTTAGTGGGACCCGGAACCGGATGTGCGCCATTCCGTGGATTCATAGCTGAGAGAGCCGTACAAGCTCAGTCTAGCCCGGTTGCCCCCGTCATGTTCTTCTTTGGTTGCAGAAACAAAGACACAGACTTTCTATACCGCGATTTCTGGGAGTCTCACGCAAGAGAAGGAGGCATGCTCTCTGAAGGAAAAGGCGGTGGCTTTTACACAGCGTTCTCTAGAGACCAACCAAAGAAGGTTTACGTGCAACATAAGATCCGCGAAATGAGCAAGAGAGTTTGGGATTTACTCTGTGATGGAGCCGCTGTTTACGTGGCGGGCTCGTCGACGAAAATGCCTTGTGATGTGATGTCGGCTTTCGAAGATATTGTGTCGGAGGAGACAGGAGGAGGATCAAAGGAGGTAGCTTCACGGTGGCTTAAGGCTTTGGAGAAGACAGGGAGGTACAATGTTGAAGCTTGGTCTTAACTCTCTAACTTCCTTCATATGTAATCTTATTACATATATGTTCTCTGATTATTTTATTGCTGGCACATTAATTTTTATTTTTATTTTGATAATTCATACAAATTAATTAAAAGTGAAGATGATGTGTCGAAGGTTAAGGTTGATATAGATTTAGTTTTGAAATACATATTTTTTTGTTGGTTTGTTTGTTTTTCAAAATCGTTAATTGGATAACACTAGATATTAATTTCTGTTTAAATTTAAATATCACCAATTAAGTAACATGTGTCATGTGATTCTAATTAAAGAGTAAAACTGTTCATTTAGGATTTTTTTAAAATCAGATTTTATAATCAATGCAAAACCTCAACTAGTCTAAATTTCTGAAGAAAGTAGTTTGCTTTTACTTTTTGTATGGAAAGTAGATGACACTGACACGAAAAAAAAAGAGATTAATTTCAGTATTAAACGAAAAAATAATTGCAGAAGCACAGAATAATCGGGCATGCGTGAGTAACAAAATAATTATTCGTCCTCCATTAACCCCATAAAAGCAGTGAGATTTCGATAAAAAAAAATGTGATTTGGAAACAGAAAAAGGAGTTTTCAAACTTACAGAAAAACATTTCTTATACGTCTAAAATTCAAAAAGTTCAAAATACAAAGTCATCTATATAATAATCTAAGCGTAATTATATTATGTTCTTTGATTATCATTATTATATAGAATTTTGTTATTTTTAAAGGTCAACTTATTTTCTGTTTGAAGCTCCATTGGCATCCACAACGAAGCTCTCCTCTGTCTCTCTCACCCACTTTCATAACAACAACAATCATCATTCATCTTCATCTTCTTCAGTGTTCCTCACTTTTTCCGCAATCTTTCTTTTTATCACCGACGAGAAAACAAATAGTAATCCTTTTGAAGTTTTTCACTTTCCTGGGAAATTGCACAATTAATGAGTTTCTATATTTATATTAAAAGTTGAAAATTTAAAGCCTTGTCTCTCTTTCGTCGGTTAATTTGTTTCATCTGATCGAAAAGGAATCAGTTTAGGTCTTTGCCTCCTCTCTCCGGCCAGCTCAATTCTCGATCAAAGGTTTACTCTTTCTTTTTAATTTTTCGATTATTTGAAAAATTACTAGAAATATGTTTTCATCAATAACGATCCTGATCGTTATTTGATCTCACAAGTTTGTTTTCTGATCAAATTTTACTGTTTTTTTGTTTGTCGGTTGATACACTCTGTTTTTCTCAGTTCTTTGGATTAATGCAAATGGGGTTTTTCACTTTTCGGTGTCTCTTATCTCAATTGAGTTTGTCTGTTTCTCTGTTGAAGCAAAGTTTTTATCTTTTTCTTCTTTTTGTGTGGTTATATATGTGGTTGTCGGAAATTTACCTAATTTAGGGTTTTTTCCTGTGTAAGTGCTTGCATTTCACTTTAACAAAACCTCAAGTTAGAGTTGTGAGTGTTCAGAGTTCAGATCGATTGAAACTCTCAGTTGCTACTCAACAGAAATTGGACTTTTGGTTTGTTGAGATGTATTGTTTGAAGTTGCTTTGTTCCACTAGTGTAAAATAACATTCTCTTCTCTGCATCTTTAGACTTATCAAGGAATCAAACCCATTTTATCATTGCAGGTGACGTGGATATATGAAGCAGATGTTTTGGGGAACCAGAGTTCTGTAAATAGAAACCTTCACGCGACGTTGAAAGGTTTTTGAGACGAATATAGGAGGAGAAGATGGGATGTGTTTCTTCTTGCTTCCGGGTCGAGGACATTGATGAGTACATGAATCCAAACAGCTCTGTCTATAGGAACTGTCCCTGCATAAGATGCCTTGCTCATAATTTCCTTAACCTGGTAACTGCTTGCTTCACATTGCTATTTCAGTTTATGCTTCTTATGGTTAGATATCTCGAAAGTTTTCATGTTTCTATAGTTACAATTTCTAGTTCTTGTCACAGTTATTTACTTTGATCTGTAATCTGATTTTTTGAGCCCATATTAATCGTTGCAGTATATTTCGGTCTTCAGAAGAGGGGAAACTCGCTCTCTCCCATCTTCGGTTCAAGCTACTGCATCGATAACTTCCTCTTCTTCACACGATAACTTTTTGTCTGAAGCATTCCGTTCTACTCCAAGACCTCTGCCTTATGATGCTGATCCTAGATACTTCCGCTCACTCGTCTCAAGACGGGAGAAGGGTTCAAGTCATTCTCATGAGGAAGTTGAACCTTTAAGAAGCGATAGCGATGCAGATTCTGAATCTTTCGGGGTAGGAGGGTGCAAATGGGCTAATAATAAGTCCACCCTCTCTGATAAAGATTCCAAAGAAGAGTACTCTAGTAAATCCAGTCTCAGGATTTTGAGATCAAGGTCCAAGTCAATAATGGCCGACTCTGAAAACATGTATATATTGTCTGAAGACGAAGATGTCTGCCCAACTTGTCTTGAAGGTAATAATAATCCCATTCAACAGTCTCCTTTTTGTTCCTTCAGTATTCATATCTTGTTGGTTTTTTGCAGAATATACATCAGAGAACCCAAAGATTGTGACAAAATGTTCACACCATTTCCACCTTAGTTGCATTTATGAGTGGATGGAGAGAAGTGAAAACTGTCCAGTCTGCGGAAAGGTAACCACTTTTTTTTTCTGCATTCTTAGAACGAAGTGCGTATAAAACTCCCGTCAAAGCAAAAGGCCATATGCTTTTCGAAATTGCACGGTCTAGATGATGAAAAGCTCTAATATTTTCCTGGAATTCATAACAATATTGTTGTTCTGATTCATTCTGATTTTTAAAAAGCTCCATTTTCAAATTTCATCATGCTCTTTCCATGGCTTCTTCTGGTTTTATCTGCCTGAGACTCAGATGGTAGAACAAGTGAAAGCATATGTGCGTACAAGTTTCCCGATAAAGAAATAATCTTTTCTTGGAATCCTAACAGTTGTGTTGTTCTGATTCATTCGGATTTTTAAAAAGCTCCCATTTTTGATCCATTGTTCATGTATGCAGGTGATGGAATTCAACGAAACACCGTGATCATCGACCATTGATCCGTGTCCTGTATCTGAACTGAAACCGGGGAAGATGACAAGGCAATGCAAGGAATATAATTTGTAAATTTGGCTTTGTTGGTTTGTGAATATTTTCATTTACAATGGTAAATATATGAAGCAGAAAAGGAGAAACTGTTACTCTGCAACAGTTTAAGTTCCTGAGAAAATTTAACTTCCATGAAACAAGAAGCAATGTTTCTTCTTTAAGTGACTTTTTCTCATGAAATGCCTCTGTTGTTGTATTCTCTAGTCAGTCATCAAAACTCTTACATCATTGTCGTTATATAAATAAATTTTTCTTTTTTTATGTGTTCAATCTAAGGAACTGATGCAGTGATAAAAGTCTTATGAAGTGGGGGAAAAGAGAAAAGAAAACATAATTTAGGGACTGTTTTGTAATATTTTATAAAGTAAAGGTCTTCCGATGTTAATATCAGAAATGTCTCTCCGGAGTCGGTCCCGGAGCTCTCGGAGCAAATGAATGAACGAGACTCATTGCTTCTCTCTTTCCCTCCGTTTCTTACACATTAACTACTCCAAAAACCGAACAAAGACCTTCAGAATTTGCGATTCATCCAATTTCAACATTGATTTGTGAGGTACGGTTTCAGATTCTTTCTCCTTTTTTTTTTGGTTAATTGTGATTCTCGTGCATATGCGTGTGGTGTCATCTTTAGTTATGTAATTCGCGATTAGCTCTAAGATGGGTATTGAAAAACTTGCCTGATTCGTGATCGCTTCTGCTCATTTCTGTAAAAGTCAGAGTTTTGTTCATAAAGTTTGGGTCTTTAAGAAGAATAACAATTTTGTGCATGTTTTCTTCTTTAAAAGGGGAATTTCTAAAAATGGATATTGGAGAAATCATTGGTGAAGTAGCTCCTTCTGTGAGTATCCCAACGAAGAGTGCTATATACGTTTGGGGTTACAATCAAAGCGGACAAACTGGTAGGAATGAACAAGAGAAGCTTTTGCGTATCCCAAAACAGCTTCCTCCTGAGCTTTTTGGTTGCCCCGCTGGTGCCAATTCGCGTTGGCTCGATATTTCTTGTGGTCGGGAACATACAGCTGCGGTTGCATCAGATGGTTCTCTCTTTGCTTGGGGTCAGTCTCTCAGTTTTCTTTTCCTTTGTGTTGTTACTAGATTGTCTTTCTTCTTGTGTTATAAAGTTCTTTTCTTTATGTAATTCTTGGCTTTGATTATGTATCAAGTGTGATAGAAAGCAATCTAAGTAGTTACCAATTAGTTGTTTGGTTATAATTGTTGGATCTTGTGATTGAATCTTAGGCAATCCGTAACTTCCTGAAGACGGGATGATTCTTACATTTTTATGTCCTCGTTTCAGGTGCTAATGAATATGGTCAGCTTGGGGATGGAACCGAGGTTGGGAGGAAACATCCAAAGAAGGTGAAACAGCTGCAATCAGAATTTGTGAAATTTGTGTCTTGTGGAGCTTTTTGCACTGCAGCTATCGCAGAACCCCGTGAAAATGACGGTACTCTTTCCACTAGTAGACTCTGGGTTTGGGGCCAAAATCAGGTATAACAGGTTCCATTATCGTGACTGGAATTGTCACGTCATGTATTTTTCTAATACTCTCTCAATTTTTTCATGATAGGGATCAAATCTACCACGCTTGTTTTCGGGGGCATTTCCTGCTACAACGGTATGTACTTAAATCCTATCCATGATAGAAACATACTAGTGTAGACATTGATTTGGTATTTGCACATATTATAGGCAATCCGCCAAGTATCATGTGGGACAGCTCATGTTGTGGCCTTATCAGAGGAAGGCCTTCTTCAAGCTTGGGGTAAGAATGCTTTGAGATCTTGTTATGCATTAGAATCTGTTTGTTTGGTATTTATTTATAATGATTTTGAGGTTTCTGTGTTCCATGGATATTATAAGGCTATAATGAACAAGGCCAACTTGGTAGAGGAGTCACTTGTGAAGGACTACAAGCACCTCGTGTGATAAATGCTTATGCGAAGTTCCTTGATGAAGCACCCGAGCTTGTGAAGATTATGCAACTTTCATGTGGAGAATACCATACTGCTGCTCTTTCTGATGCAGGCGAGGTGTAAGTTATCTAAATGCCTTCTCTTGAAAAGTTTGTGGTTATTCACATGAATGGGTAGCTAATTCTCTGTGCAATGTTCCGAGGAAGGAAATCCTTTTGATGGAGATATTGGTCTCATCACATCCTAGCAGATGGGAATGCTTGAGGAAGCAAATGAATTCCTGACTTGCAAGTCTTCTTCCCTTTTGCTTATATTTTCTCGGTTTATCTTATTCAGTGTCCACTGCTTATCTCTTTCGTGGCAGTTACACTTGGGGATTAGGAAGCATGGGTCAACTTGGGCATGTTTCTCTTCAATCCGGGGATAAGGAGTTAATACCAAGGAGAGTCGTTGGTCTCGATGGTGTGTCCATGAAAGAAGTTGCTTGTGGTGGTGTACACACTTGTGCTTTATCTTTGGAAGGAGCACTTTATGCTTGGGGTGGTGGCCAAGCAGGACAGCTAGGACTTGGTCCTCAATCTGGTTTCTTTTTTAGTGTCTCTAATGGAAGCGAAATGCTTCTACGAAATGTCCCGGTTTTAGTCATCCCAACTGATGTCAGGCTTGTTGCGTGTGGACATTCTCACACTCTCGTTTATATGAGAGAGGGACGAATTTGTGGATGGGGTTATAATAGTTATGGTCAAGCAGCAAATGAGAAATCGTCATATGCTTGGTACCCATCGCCTGTAGACTGGTATAGCTCAAACAAGTTTGTATTGTTTATTCAATTGCTAACCAAAACGGTATGGGATACAGAGATTGTGGTATTTTTCAGTTAGATTAACATGAACTCTGGTGTTTCGTTCAGGTGTGTAGGACAAGTGAGGAAGCTAGCAGCAGGAGGTGGTCATTCAGCTGTTTTAACCGATGCATTTTCGTTGAAGGAGTTGTGTGAATTTCAATTAGCAGATAGTGTGAACCTCTCAAATGCTTCAGAGATTCAAGATGTTGCATTCAGAATGGGATCCGAAGCTTTAGCCCGCCTCTGCGAAAGACTGAGGTAAGCAAAGTTGAAGTTCTTGGACAAACTTCTTCATTACCCCTTAAACTTTGAAACTTAGAAAGAATCCAAGTCAAGTAAAGCTAAACAATGCGACTTGATGTGTTTCAGGGAGCAGTTACTTGATGGGGACTTTACTAATGGGGAAGAAGTATATTAAAAAGCACAATCCCCAAACTCCGAAACAATTTAGTATTGTTGGAAGTTATTACAATTGGTCCTATATTATTGAGAAATTGAAGAATGTAGCAAACCAGAAATTACATTCTTCAGCAGAACTCTCTGTATCATTTAACTTTTCAGGACAGATTTCATTACTTGTCCTGCCTCTGTAAGATCCAGATATTGTAATTATATGTTCTGTACACTAGAATCGAAAATAAAAGCTACATCTTGGTGGCATTGTGATCTGTTGAATGTCACTGTTAACTTGAGAGTTTATATGCCTTTGTCACAAGCTGTGTTTGCGATTGCGGTTAGCATCTAACCACGTCTTTTTGTATCATGCATAGACAGGATAAGTACTTCACCAGATGAGACATGGTCGATGTTAACATTTCACACATTATACAAACCATACATATATAAGCAATTACAATAGGCACAAACAAATCCTGAAACAGAAGAGAGATGTTGAAGGCTATTACAGCTATAGCCACTTGTGTCTACAAAAGCAAAAGTCTTGTGCAATAACATTATTATTCATATGCATAAGATCTAAGATCACACCACGAAGACCCCACCAGTACTTGCTTAAGATCTTTATTGGGGGAAGAAGTATCGCTCACAGCATCCAGCCAGGGATGTAGCCGTTTCCTTGTTGGGACTGACCTTGCACCGTCACAGCCATTTGCTCTGAGCACACTGGATGGCTATATCTGTTTGCAACACCACAACAACATAGTTTCGAAGTCAACAATAGAAACCCACATTTTCAAGTCTGAGATATTGATTTTCCATACTTCAGACATCAAAGTGCTGAATCCTTAGACTAAACAACACGAGTTTTAACCAAAGCCTCTATGAAACAAAGACAATGTTGGGCTTAAAGCAAACTGCTAACTGTTTATAACCTAAGTTGATGTCTTAAGGCAAGAAAAGTTGTTTGATTTACCCAATTTGCAAAGTGGGATCACATTCAAGAGATTGGTATAGTCCCTGAGAATGAGCCTGAGGATGTCCATAGGCAATATTCTGTTGATCACCACCTTCCCATCCTCCTCCTATATGGTGATGTCTCACGCCGATCATATCTTCCAGCTAAACAAAACACAATATTTTTCAAACTTTCCTGAAGATATCATAGAAATAATACAAAAGAAACATGTAGCAGTTGAAGAATGTGAAATTTAGACTCATATATATAAATTGGACTATTTAAAGTTTCCATCTATAAATAGAAACTGGAGGAGAGAGAGAGAAACATCATCATATACCTTCATTGACAAAGCTCTGTTGGCATCAAGCAAGATATGCTCCTTACCTTGAAGATCAGAGAGCTGGTCAAGCATATACTGTGTCTGCAAAAAAGAAGAGGCATTTTCAGATAACCTCACGCATCAAAAACATTTCATGCATGTGTCTCAGTCTATATATAGAGAAAGATTTGTGTGAATCTTTCAGTGTATGTACAGAAGTAAATCACCTTGATGCAGCGAACTTGCTTCAGAGAGCCGTCTAGTTGACGCTCAAGCTGCTCTAGCTCCTTTGAATTCAGAGGTCCAAGATCCTCTCCAAGAAGATTTCTGCAGCAACACACTTTCATGATCAATACAAACTATATATATATATATATATATATATATATATGCTGTTTATAAATGATCATCATCCACATTAATGTATATACCTCTGCTGACGTTGCAGATTTTCATATCTACCTTTCAGCTTCAAGTACTCTCTGTAGCTGTTCTGAAAATTGCGAAGATAATAGACAATTGAATATCTATGTAAGAAACTTTGAAGGGCTTTTGTCTCAAAATCAAACATTTTCTTTAGATAAAATTAAAAAAGGATAAATAATTAAGATCGAAGAGATGTTGGAGATTAAACCTCAAGCTCTTTAGCAGGTTTGTTGTTGACTTCAATGGAGCCATAGCTACACTTCTGATACCTTTCCAGTGTCTTGAGCATGCTGAAAGATCAAAAAACACAAATCAGGAGAAGAAGAATCTATAAATTTAATGAACAAACTAAAATTTTAAAAACTAACAAAAGAAAATTTATAAAAAGAAGATCCCTTAATTAAAAAGATATTAAATTCATGTGGTGCTTAAATGTCTGCATGAGCTTTAATTAGACTGGTTAATGCATGGAACCACTAATTATTCTACGTTGGATCTTTTAAATTTCATTGAAGACTGTGAATCTTTAGTTTACTTTACCAAGTTCTAATCACATATATATCCGTGTAGAGACAATGAAATTACATGATAATAATAGTATATCATTATGATACTTTCCTAGCTCCGATAAATCTAAAAATAGATTGCAATTAAATCCCTAAGAATTTGACATGATGATTAAATTAAGATCAGATCTCGAAATTCAATCACTTGAAAGTACTGAATTATTCTTCTATAATCAAAACCTAATTAGAGATCAGATTAAGAAACTGAAAATATATCAAGTATTTTGTTAAAAAGCAATCAAGAAAGATAAAACTCATCACAAGACTAGAAAAATGAAAGATCTACACACAGATCTAATAAGTGTATAAAGAAAGAGAAGTACTTGGAGGTGCTGCAGAACTCGTAGAGCTTGCCACGGTTGGAGAAGACGATGAGAGAGACTTCAGCATCGCAGAGAACAGAAAGCTCATAAGCTTTTTTCAGCAAACCATTTCTACGTTTAGCAAACGTCACTTGTCTGTTGATTTTGTTCTCTATCCTCTTGAGCTCTACTCTTCCTCTTCCCATCTTTCCTCACCCCAAAAAATCCCTATCTTATTTTCCCTCTTTTATAGCTATTTGTGTAACCTTATTAGGGTATGTAATGTTTTATCTATATACAGACACACAGAAACATGACTTGGGTATTGCTTTTTCTGGGGAAAGATCTTATCTTTTGGTGAAGTAAACCCTAGTTTTCAAGAACAAGAAAAGAAGAGGAATAGCTAGAGAGAAAACTTTAATTAGCTTTCTTTGGTTTTTTTGGTTGTGATTTGATATTAGGGCTCTTGTTTATTCTTTAGATCTTTTCTCTTTTTGAAGGGTTGTGATGAGATTGTGAATCTGAAGAAAAGTTTTTGTGAATCTATAAAAGCTATAAAGATAAGAAAATTTGTGAGGGTGAGAGATCATTAGGGTTTGGTGATACAATATCTCTCTCTCTACTTCTTTACTCTTTCTCTCTCTTCCATCTTTTACACAGAAAGTAAAAAACATTCTCACACCTTCTCTCCCAAGTGCGTGCCACGCAGACACCATTATTTGCCATGAGTAGTTAGTTGCTAGTTGCTACTAATTAAGAAAAATGAATTAAGTTTTTAAAACAAACGTTGTCTAGTTATATAATCCATGTCCATATACATCTAGATATATGACTTAGATACCAATGTTTCGACTCTTTTAGGTCTACACGTACGTTGCCCAAACTTCATATTTGAGACATCTTTATTTATTTGTCAACAGAAATATTGAAACATGCATGGATCTTGATATTCTAAAGGTGCCTGAATTAAAATAGAACGATAACGTTTTAAAACCTAATTCCCAATTTGTAGTTTATATATTTCTTGTTTGATCCATATTATTACAAGCCTATATATAGTGTATATAAAACTCAATTAAGCTTCAAAAAGTCAGAAAACTCATCAATAGCTCAAGTTCCACTAATTAATGCCCGAATTTAAAGTTCATCTCTATAGTTTAAAATTTGTTCGTAGCTAGATTTTGCATCTTGGAGTGGTTAGTTATGTTTATTAGACACTTGGAATGCTTTTGAATGTACAATGTCCGGAAAAAAAAACTAATACTGAAAAGGGGATTTGTCCAAGTGGTGGTAGATAGGAGGAGGCGCGTGAGATTGGGGAAACATTGGTTTCTTCTGCAATGAATGAAACGAAAGCAGCTATCATCATTTTCTTTTTCTTACTTCACAAGCCGCAGAAAAGCCTCTCCTACCTTAAAATGGACATGTACGTGTCGCTTTTCTATTGCTTCCTATCTATTCGACAACATTGAAGTTTTGTTCTATTACTTTCGTATTCAATTTTTAATTTTTGTTTGAGAATACCAATTTTGTTTTGGATCTAAACTCGTTCTAATGTAAAAAATAATAATCAGCCGCAGTATATCAATATGTTACATTGTATCTGGACGTGGGATATCTGACCATGTCTCCATGAATCCATGATGATTGACAGATTTATAGGGATAAGTATCCTGGTTTAGGTAATCCATAAGTATTTATGAATATTATGAAAATAAATTTTGATCAGAAAGATTAATTAGTTAAGACTATGATGTAGGGTATTTTAAAATATTGCTAAAAATTTTGCGCGCTTTCAGTATGTATATTTATTTTACTAGTTTTCGGTTGATATATGATTTCTTGAAGTAATTAAGGTTATTAGCTAAATGGAAGAGAACGTGAGGAATATAACACATATGTGATCACATACGAATATATGTAGGTTTAACTTAATTGGTTCGTTGATTATTCTTTATAAAAGTGAAAGTAGATTTAAATTTGTTTTCCAATCTTCTATGTTTGGCCATTGTTTGCAAGAGTTTTGGGAATTAAAGTCTTTTTAGGTGAGACCAAGAAGGGTAAAATATGAGTTTTTGGGTCTAGAATTTATAAGTTAAATAGTTTATTCTCATTTCTAATTATTGTTGACCAAAAAAAAAAAAAACTGTTTGGTTTTGAGGTTTAATTACTTATTGTATATGTACACTCTCAATCATAATGTTTTGGATATACTGTATAGTAAATTTTTAATCAATCGTGTTTATTAGTATATATGTTACAAGTTACACCATTCGTCGTCTCAGTATCACTCTAATATCATTCTGGCGGATTTACTACACACAATTATGCAATTGTAAATAACTAAATACAAATAATTTTCCTTCAGACAAAGAATCTACGAGCAAAGATCTTTCTTCTCAGGTGACGTAGCAAGTCCGTATGTAGTAATTTAGAGAGACAGCTAAAAAACGTTAAAAAGTAAAAAAAAAAAAAAAAAAAAAAGTCTAGACAGTGGAAATTACGTAATAGGATGGGTGATGTGGTTCGAAGTACACGTGTCGATATATGACTGAATAGTAAGTAAGCTTTGACTTTTGTGGTAGGGGGCTGGCCCAAAGGGAGGAGTCACCTTTCTAACAGTGACTTGTCCCTCTTGTTTTTTTTTTACCCTTTCAATTTGTTTGATATTTTACCGTCTTATTACTTTGTTAATTGTGGACTATAATCTCTTCTTTATACCTTTTACAATGATTCAAATTGTCTAGTCTCATTTAGGTTATATATATATATGATTTGATACCGGAAAGCGCAACACGAACGCAAAGAGCAAATGACCATTGGGGGAAATTTCAATAGAAGAAGAAACACATGTATCATGCTCACATGGGTTTCATATTCACCCAAAATCCTCCAAAGTAGAAGAAACATGTTGCCACTGTATATAGTAAGGCTTATTGGCAAAACCTGACCTTACCTAACATATGTTTTGAAAATTTCAACAAAAAACTATTATTTGTTTAGAATCATTCAAGCAATATGTTTTGTAAACGACCGGTTATGATTTTATGAATGCGTCAATGGTGGCACCTAGAAGTAGAATCAAAGAATCCATCATTGATTAAGCTTTGCATGTCTTCTTAATTACCTATGACGATTTAGATTCGAATAAGTAAAATAGACACTACCATTCGCAAATGGCCCATTAGCTCAGTTGGTTAGAGCGTCGTGCTAATAACGCGAAGGTCGCAGGTTCGAAACCTGCATGGGCCATGTTTTAACACCTCTACTTTTGATATTTAGTCTCTGATCCCTCTATTTTGTGTTTTCTTACATTCACACCCGTTATCTTTTATTTATTTATGCTTGGTCCAACCCTGTCTTTGGTTTTCTTACATTCATACCCATTATCTTTTATGTTGATCTTGGGGAGTTTATGTAGTAGGGTTTTAAATTAAAGCTCCTTCTTCTTTGGTATTTTGCCTCTGGAAATCGAAGCGGGTAGGACTTTTTATTTATTTATTGCATACACGTATTTGTGATTCCTCGTCGAGTTACATAAATCAATAGCGGAAGTAATTGGATTTGTGAGTAGAGAGACTTAAGAAGAAGAAGAAGAAGAAGAATACCAAAGCAATGGAAACGGATCTGAATGATTATACTGTTATCAAGGAAGGAGAAGCTGAGATTCTCATGCACAAGAAGAATCAAGTCTTCTTCAATAAAGCTCAGGTTTTTCCAAATTCTCTTTTATTTTTCTTTCTCTTCTTTGTAATTGTTGGTGTTTCTTAAGATAGAGGCTGAGATAGGTTATCTGAATTGGTGTTCTGTTCGATTTTTATTGGCTGCTTTGATTTGTAATTAAATGTTGTAGCTTTGTTAAGACCAGTGAACATTGATTTGCACCAATTAGCTCATGGCTTATTCGCTTGTTCTGTAACAAGAATTTGGTTGACCTGTTTTAATCAAGGAACTGTCAGTCATTGTTTTAAAGTTTGGATTTTTACGTCTTCGAGTAACCAAAGTATCAAACTTTTTTGATGGATTAGCCAGTTTCATAGTAAGTTGCTGAGAGAAATCTATCTTTCACTGAGTGATATTTGTGAAACTTATCCTTCATACTACCAATTTAAGTAGCTAACTTCCGGTCATGATAGTAATGTGTTTGCTTGAACCTACATGGGATCTGAGCGTGAACCTGATCTCTTTCCCTTCATGTCTTTATCGAATGATTAGGTGAACAATAGAGACATGTCCATTGCTGTTCTAAGGGAATTTCTATCGAAACGCAAGCAAGAGCATGAGGCTAAGTCATCTAAAAGAACTAGACCAGCTTCCAAAGTGATTGAGAAGGATGCTTCTGAAGCTTCCAAGGAAGAAACTCCTAGCGAGAACGGTATGAATAATGGTGATCACGAAGTAGCATCTGAAGATGGACCAAGCTCTGTATCAAAAGACCCTGCTAAGACAACAGAACGATTTGCACCTAGAGAACCCAAGCCACCAAAAGTTCTTGAGGTCTTCCTATATTTTTTATTCGGTGTCTTGCTTCATACCGCTTATTGTGATCTTGCAGTTAGATAAATTTTGTTTGCATACTTATATTTCAGGCTTTGTCAGCTTCTGGGTTACGGGCTCTAAGATATGCACGCGAAATAGAAGGAATTGGTCAGGTTGTGGCGTTGGATAATGATTTAGGTAAAAAGTTTCATCATTTTAATGAATTAGATTAGACGACCTGGAAGTTGGAAGTCTTGATTAATTTGTTTGTTTCTTGTAGCTTCCCAATAACAATATCCTAATGTTGTTCCTTTTTTCTCTTAAAAGCATCGGTCGAAGCTTGCCAGAGAAACATAAAGTTCAATGGCTCAGTGGCTATTTCAAAGGTGGAGTCACATCATACCGATGCTCGTGTCCATATGCTTACCCACCCTAAAGAATTTGATGTGGTAAGCATCTTTTATACTCATTATTATGTTCATTTGAATATTGCTATAGTTGCTTCTGTTAAACTAATTTTGGTTAATGATATTCTTAGGTTGATCTTGATCCATATGGATCACCATCTATTTTCCTTGACTCGGCTATTCAATCAGTCACGGATGGTGGATTGCTAATGTGTACAGCAACTGACATGGCAGTGTTATGTGGTGGTAACGGTGAAGTTTGCTATTCCAAGTGAGTGTTTTGTTTTTTTGCACACCTTTCTCAACCACCGATTTTGCCTTTTGGCTAAACCAGTCTTTAATCTTTAATATATCAGATATGGTTCTTACCCATTGAGAGCGAAGTATTGTCATGAGATGGCTTTGCGGATCCTCCTTGCCAGCATCGAGGTTTGTTTATCTTTGTCATTTTAACGCCAATTCTCTCAGGTTTAGATTGATTTCTTATGTTCTTTTCCACCTTTTGGTTATGCTTTAATGCAGAGCCATGCAAACCGCTACAAGCGGTATATTGTTCCGGTGCTATCTGTGCAAATGGATTTCTATGTTCGTGTTTTTGTCCGCGTTTACACGTGAGTTTTCATTGTCTAATCAAACTCGTAACATCTCAGTTATTCAGATTCTGCAAATTTTTTTGTTTTGTTTTCGATTCACTGAAACCTCAAAGATTAATGAAATTTTCAGCTCGGCGAGTGCAATGAAGAACACTCCATTGAAGCTCTCTTACGTATATCAATGCATTGGCTGTGATTCATTTCATCTTCAACCTGTTGGAAGATCTCTCCCTAAGGTATATACATACACATGTGAAAGTTTTAATACATTTTCTATCCACTGCATCCCTTAGGATGATAGAAACTTTGAATATAGCCAATGATTCTTGTTATGGTTCTATGTGCGTCGATAGTGTTTGACATAGTTCCCTCTTTTTGTAAAACTCTTGAACTATCAGTGAGGTCACTTCCAAACTAATTTAAAATTTCTATCCTGAAACCGCCCTTTTTTATAGTTTATCATAACACATTTTGTTTTTGGCAGAACAACAGTGTGAGGTATCTACCAGCAATTGGTCCGGTTGTGAAGCAGGATTGCAACCACTGTGGGAAGAAATATAACATGGGTGGACCAATATGGTCTGCTCCAATGCATGATCCAGAATGGGTGACTTCGATATTAAACAGTGTGAAATCCATGAAAGACAGATATCCTGCTTATGACCGGATCTCTGCTGTACTTACTACAGTCTCCGAGGCAAGTTGTGGGATTTTTTTTTGTTCTGTTTTTTCAATAAACCATTGAAAAGTGAGAAATTGACTTTTATGTTTCGATTTAATTTTTTTAGGAATTGCTGGATGTTCCTCTGTTTTTGAGTCTGCATAATCTTTGTGCGACACTAAAGTGTATTTCACCATCAGCTGCAATGTTTCGATCAGCGGTTATTAATGCTAATTACCGTATCTCTGGGACTCATGTGAATCCGCTCGGCATGAAAACTGATGCTCCTATGGAGGTTATCTGGGACATTATGCGCTGCTGGGTAAACTAAGTTGATGAATTTGTAATGTGACCGTGTTTCATCTTACCAGGTCTTCTTTTTGATGGTTTTTTCTTGGGTGATATTGTAGGTGAAGAATCATCCCATAAAGGCGCAATCGCCTGAACAACCCGGTAGTGTGATCTTGTCCAAAGAACCATCACATGAGGTCTTTTGCTCGCTTTCTCTGAATTGTTTGAAACTGAATAATGTTTTTTCCAAGCCTGAATCTTTTCTTTTCGATTCTGTCTTGTGTTTGGACAGGTTGATTTTTCGCGTCACATTGGTTCGCTGAGCAAGGCACAGGCAAAGAAAGTAGCTCGTTTTCTGCCAAATCCAGAGAAGCATTGGGGTCCAAAGCTTAGGGCTGGTCGCCAGATTACGAGCAAACATGTATCTCTTATTGGTCATGAAGCAGTCAATGGTCATCTTAGCCAACACCATGAAGAACTTAAAGAAGAAGATGAAGAAGCAGAGCCAGAAGATAATGTCCAAGACAAGGTTGATCCAAAACGCCAGAAGACAGCAACAGATAATATTACCTCAACATAATAAGACAAATCACAAAAAGTTTTACAAAATAGATCAGATTTTGTCTACAGTCAGATTTGCCTCCTGATGAAGAACTCTGTTTTGTCTGTTGTTTCCTATATAATCATTTTTGGTAATACTTGAGACTTATGACCCATTTTTGTGATTCCTTCTGTTGTGATCTTATTAGTTTACTCATCTATAGCTTAACCGAACCAAACAGTAATTTAGTACCATGAAGAACTAAAAGAGGCAAAAGAAGCAATGTATAACAAGATATTGAAAGTAGATAACCACTTCTGATCATCATTAAATGAAGCAATATCATAGTACTTGAACAAACAAAACTACAACTATACAAACGCTGTAAACAATCTATTTGTTAAATTTACTTTTAATACAAAATTGTTTAGCAGTAACACCATTGGTCCTCTTCTTCTACTTCAACCCCACGCACGAAAGAAGAATCATCAAAAGGTTTCATTTCACTGTAAATCAAACCAAGCTCTTCGTAAATCTCTTCCCATCTAGGATGAGCCTTATCTCCAACGAGAAACACATGAAGCTCATCTTTTAGCTCAACCCAACTGCAACCAGGCTCCTTCTTAAGCTTAAAGCCTCTCATATTTCTCCTCAAATCTGAAACCTTTTCCCACATTCCTGCATCTGCGTATACATTTGATAAAAGTGTATAAGCTGAAGAGTCTTGTGGATCCAATCTCAACAGGGCAGCAGTTGCTTCTTCTGCAACCTCTACATTGTTTCTATGTATCGTGCAGACTCCTAACAGGGTTCTCCATATGACATCGTCTGCTTCAAATGGCATCTCTCGAATAAGCTCTAATGCTCTCTTGACTTTTCCGGATTTTCCTAATATATCTACCATGTTCGAGTAATGCGGTAGCTGAGGATCCAGGCCATAGTCTCTCTTCATCATATAGAAGTACTCGAGCCCTTTGTCGATCAGACCCATGTGAGCACAAGCTCGGAGTATCGATATGAAAGTAACGTGATTTGGTTTGATGTTTTCGAGTATCATTCTCTCAAACAGTTGTATAGCTTCCTCTCCTTTCCCATGATGTGCATACCCGCAAATCATGGCGTTCCAGGTCACGAAATCTCTTCTCAGCGACTTCTCAAACATCAATCTTGAATCATGGAGATCTCCACATTTCGAGTACATGTCAACGAGGGTGCTACAGATATACACATCAGATTGCAATTCTTTCTTGATGACCTGAGCATGAATCTGTTTACCTAATCCAGCGGAAGCAAGATTCGCACAGGTATCAAGAACTGTTGCATAAGTAAATTTGTCAGGAGTTATACCCATCTCCATCATCCGGGTAAAAAGCATCTGAGCATCCTCGCTTTGTTCCTTCATTACATATCCGGAAATAATTGAATTCCATGAAACACACATTTCCTGCAGTCTCTTATTGTGCATCTTTTCAAGCTCTTCCATTGTTCCCGAGACATTGGCTCGTTGAAAGAATCGACTATGTATCTTCTCCGCCTCTTCTATCATTCCACACTTTGAATACATATCGATCAGAGAGCATCCGACAGAGGAGTTTGAAGCCATTCCTGATTTGACAATGCTGGAATGGATCTCCATACCGTAACCTAAAGAACCACCAGTGCAAGCTTTCAATATGCTTCCAAAGGTAAACTCATCAGGTTCGATCCTAGAACGGAGCATCGAGACAAAAAGAAAAAGCGTTTCATATCCTTTTCCGTTCTGCTCATGTGCAGCTATAATCGCATTCCAAGACACAGCGTCTCGTCTTCTCATCTCATCGAATACACGAAAGGCTTCAGCCAGAGCTTGACATTTCCCATACATGTCGATAGCAGCATTTGCAACGCAAACATCTAGCGATAAGCTGCTTTTTATCGCCAAACCGTAAATCTGAAGCCCCTCTGAAAGTCCTTTCACCAAGGCACAAGCCCTGAATACTCCTGATAAACTTATCTCGTCGAAACCAAGACCCGATGACATGAGTCGGTGAAACAACAGTAGAGCTTTGAAACCATGTTCTTCTTGCGAATAACCAGTAATCATTGCGTTATAAGATTGCCTATTAAGATTTTCTGAGTTGTCAAACAAAATTTGAGCATCTTGCATATTATCACACTTTGCGTACATGTCCAATGTCGCCGTCCTCACTATACCATCTGCTGCAAAATCTGACTTCAAGGCATGAGCATGTAACTGACCGCCTAACCTCAATTCGGATAACGCAGCACATGACCTCAAGACGCTAGCGTAAATTGACTGGCTCACTCCAGCATTTACCTTTTGCATCTCCTTGAAAAACTTCAAAGCAAGGGACAACAAGTTATTCTGAACACAACCTGCGATTATAGCACTCCACGAGACAGAATTCTTCTCTGGTATACCTTGAAACACTCTAAGAGACTCGACAAACCTCTTGCCTTTTGCATACATATCCAACAACGCACTCGCAGCAACCACATCAGTATCACAACCCACTCGAACGACAATCCCATGAATCTGCATTCCTAAACTGGTATCCTCTAAAAAGGAACAAACTTTAAGAATAATTGCAAAAGTTCTACCGTCAAACTCAATACCTTCTCTCCCCATGTCAACGAAAACCTCGATAGATTTCAAACTCTCGCCGTTTTGCAGATACCCAGAAAGCATTGAGTTCCAAGACACAACATCTCTCACAGGCATCATATTGAAGAAAGAATTCGCTTTAAACATGTCATTACTCTTCGAGTAACCATTTATCATTTTGTTCCAAGAAACAACATCTCTCAGCGGCATTTTGTCGAACACCATAGAAGCAGACACGAAATCTCTTGAATTTGTGTAGACCTGCAGCAAACAGTTCAGTACGAATGTAGTCGGACGAAACCCAGATATTATCATATGAGCATGAGCTTGCTTGCCTAGCTCTAACGCTCCTTGCTTCGCACATTCCTTGAAAACAAACGAAAAGTTCGTCGTGCTAACTGAGTTCACTTGATTCAGAAAATCAGTGAAATAAGAAAAGCTTGGAACTCTCCGGTATGAAATTTTCTCTGTTAGACAACGATTGAATGAAACCACTGATCTGGTCATATGCAATAATCTGAGACTCTCCGCCATGAGTCATAACGAACTGAAACTCAGTGGTATCTATGGCGGGATTGAAACGATTACAATTGCTTCGGTTCGGTTCACTCGGTTTGAAAAATATATAAACCGACTGACTAGGCACTAGCTATATTAATCAAGCGGTTAACACGCCACGGGGAATCCAGTTTGGACTTTTACTATTCTATTAAATAATTAAAAAGCATTACCAGATCAACAAGGTCGTTGTAGTATAGTGGTAAGTATTCCCGCCTGTCACGCGGGTGACCCGGGTTCGATCCCCGGCAACGGCGTAATTTTTTCATCGTTTGTCTTAATCCACCTGCAAATACACGTCATCATATTATATCCTTTGTGTAGACGAAATCATACGATTTTTCCCTCTGAAATTTCCTTTTTCCTTTTTTGTCTTTTTTTTTTTTAATTAATTACTTTTCTCTGAGACACAGCAATGGCGTCGACGAAGCCCGATTCCGCAATCAACCTTGAAGAAGAGGCTGAAGGCGACGGTGTAGCCGTAGACGATCCGATTTTCATACCGGAGACCACGAACTTACTCGTCCGTTACTCGCCATTCGACGACAGGGACATCGATTGCAATCCTTATTTCCCTTTCACAGGCCCGATTTCAGATTCTGGATCAGGTTCTTACTCGGATTCTGAGCCCGATCCCAACAGCTGTCCCATCGATTTCTTCGATCGAGATTCTTCCGATGTTGACGTGGCTGAGTACTTGGAATCAGGAGGGCTGACCGCCGGTGATTATAATATTTGGGGCTTTTATGACCCCAAGGAAGACGAGGAAGAGGAGGAGATAGTTTTGGGGACTTCCGGGTCGGATCTGCAACCGGGTGATTCAGGGGAGCAAGGGCTTCGAGTGACCGGTATCGATTCAGATTCCGATTGTGAAGATGGCGTGTTTGATTTTATCTCTGAGGATAGTAGCGGGAATAGGGGAAATGATTCGGGTCGGGTCGAGGTTGGTACGGGTCTTCCTCCTGTGTGGGATCATCTCTTCGGAGAGGGAACCGTGTTGGCTGATGAAGAATGGGAGGAGGTGCAGAACGCGATTAACTGGACAGCTTTTAGTGGACCCGAAGATGAGGACGAAGAAGATGAATTGTCTTCACTATCAAGGGATGATGAAGAAGAAGATCATGAACTGGACTGGCAGGTTTTGTTAACTGTTAACAATGTTGTTAATTATATCGAACAAGCTGAAGGAATCATGCTAAACCCTGATGATATCGATCCGGATTATTACCTGTATCTATCTGGTTTGGATGAATTTGATGAAAATCATAGTGGACATTATGATGCTGATGCTATTCTTGGGCAAATGTTTGATGACGAGACTGGAATCAGGGGAAATCCTCCAGCAGCCAAAAGTGTAATTCAGGATCTTCCGGTTGTGGAGCTTGCTGTGGAAGAGTTAGACAAAGGGAACAATGTTTGTGCGGTATGCAAAGATGAAATGTTAGTGGAGGAGAAAGTAAGGAGGCTTCCTTGTAGTCATTTCTATCATGGAGAGTGTATCATACCTTGGTTGGGGATAAGGAATACTTGCCCGGTTTGTCGGTATGAGCTGCCTACTGATGATCTTGAGTATGAAAGACATAAGAGCTCAGAAAGGGGCGATACTGGTTTGGCAAGGAACGTGTTGCCGGGTAGATATAGTTAATTGAATATTTGAAGTGATCTATTCTTCAAGTTAATAGACATGGTTTCAGAGGCAAGATCCTTGAACCACTTTGTTTATGGTAAGCACTTATCGTGAATGTGATAATGTTTAAGTTGTATATATTCCTTTTGTTTTGTGAAATAAATCATGTTAAACTTTGAACCCTTATCTTGAAGTGTTTGTGAAGTTAATCCATCTTTCATAGTTGTTCTCGTTGAAGATCAATCATGGATTTATAACTAAGCTTCTTACTTCATTAGTTATTGACAACTCTTAAGCTAGTTTTGCATGATCTGGATAGATCTCTCAAGGTAACCTTTTTGTAATGACTTTTATTTTACAGACCCTGAGGTGCTACTTTGTTCTCTCAGTGAAACTTGTGCTTGCATTGTTGCAGAAATTCCAGAGTTTCTTACAGATTCGACGGAGTTTGTTGAACTGTTTAATTTGATGTTTTGAATTCAGAACAGCGTGCCGTTTTTCGTTTAATTAGATTAGGCTTTCATATGGCCCATATATTAAACAGCCTGTTGTAACAAAGCCCATAAAAGAAGAAAAAGAATAAGGGGTGTGAAACATAAAATAAACGAAAATAAAGGGTGTGAATGTGAAATAAAAACAAGTTTGGATTTGTCAATTGATCGCACCGACGCGGAAATCTTTGGTCTCCTCACTCGTCAGTCGTCACCATCCTCGACATTACATTGTTTTTATTTATTTAATTAATATGTTAGTTACCTCTGCACTAAATTAAATGAATAGTTTTATTTGTATATTTTAGGCAAGATGGATTATATATAATGATTAAATAAATTAAGGTGTGTATTCTTCACTAAATGTTTGAGATCTATCCGTCACACTCCAGAGGTTAAACTCAGTCATCTGTCTTTGGGGAGGACAAGCAAGAACCTCACCGACGATTCCATACCAAACAAATTCCCGATCTGGAAACAACTGACCTGTGAAGGTGAAGTGTATCGCTGGAAATGGCGGTGGCCTTCCGTGGAGGCCGGGGAGGCGTCGGATCCGGCCAATCTACCGGACTTCGTAGTTTCTTCTCCTACCGGATCTTTATCTCCGCTTTGTTCTCTTTTCTCTTCCTCGCCACTTTCTCCGTCGTTCTTAACTCCTCTCGTCATCAGCCTCATCAGGATCATGTACGCATCTCTCAATCTCTGAGCTCCTTCTTTATTTCTCTGCTTTTGATTGATTTTGTAATTCGAACAAATTTAGAAATGAATCGGTGGCAATTTCATTGAATCTGAGCTTTGATTTTTGCTGTCTGGTTTTTAGACATTGCCGAGTATGGGCAACGCATATATGCAGAGGACGTTTTTGGCTTTGCAATCGGATCCATTGAAAACTAGGTTGGATCTGATACACAAGCAAGCCATTGATCATTTGACACTGGTGAATGCGTATGCTGCTTACGCTAGGAAGCTAAAGCTTGATGCTTCTAAGCAGCTTAAGCTCTTCGAAGATTTGGCTATCAACTTCTCGGATTTGCAGTCGAAACCTGGTTTGAAATCTGCTGTGTCTGATAATGGTAATGCTCTTGAGGAGGATTCGTTTAGGCAGCTTGAGAAAGAAGTGAAGGATAAGGTGAAGACAGCGAGGATGATGATCGTTGAGTCTAAAGAGAGTTATGATACACAGCTTAAAATCCAGAAGTTGAAAGATACAATCTTTGCTGTCCAAGAACAGTTGACAAAGGCTAAGAAAAACGGTGCGGTTGCTAGCTTGATTTCAGCCAAGTCGGTTCCTAAAAGTCTTCATTGTTTGGCCATGAGGCTTGTAGGAGAGAGGATCTCTAATCCTGAGAAGTACAAGGATGCTCCACCTGACCCAGCCGCAGAGGATCCAACTCTTTACCACTATGCGATTTTCTCTGATAATGTCATTGCTGTGTCTGTTGTGGTGAGATCGGTTGTGATGAACGCTGAGGAGCCATGGAAGC
This sequence comes from Arabidopsis thaliana, assembly GCF_000001735.4. Lineage (NCBI taxonomy): Eukaryota > Viridiplantae > Streptophyta > Magnoliopsida > Brassicales > Brassicaceae > Arabidopsis > Arabidopsis thaliana. The sequence goes on from NC_003074.8 coordinate 480,219, forward strand.
ATGTCTTCCATGTGGTGACAGATCGGATGAATCTCGCAGCCATGAAGGTGTGGTTTAAGATGCGTCCTTTGGACCGTGGTGCCCATGTTGAGATTAAATCCGTGGAGGATTTCAAGTTCTTAAACTCTTCCTATGCGCCGGTCTTGAGGCAGCTTGAGTCTGCCAAGTTGCAGAAGTTTTACTTTGAGAATCAAGCTGAGAACGCAACTAAAGATTCACATAACCTCAAGTTCAAGAACCCCAAGTATCTCTCGATGTTGAACCATCTCAGATTTTACTTACCAGAGATGTATCCGAAGCTGAATAAGATTTTGTTCTTGGACGATGATGTTGTGGTGCAGAAAGACGTGACTGGTTTATGGAAAATCAACTTGGATGGCAAGGTGAATGGAGCCGTTGAGACATGTTTTGGTTCTTTTCATCGATATGGTCAATACTTAAACTTCTCTCATCCTTTGATCAAAGAGAACTTTAACCCCAGTGCCTGTGCTTGGGCCTTTGGAATGAACATATTCGATCTCAATGCCTGGAGACGCGAGAAGTGCACCGATCAATACCATTACTGGCAGAACCTGGTAAGTCCATTGTTTAACTATGTAATGTATGATTCTTCCTTAGTAACCTAGACATGTCAAAGCTCTTTTAGGTACTTATCTTCTGTTGGTTCTTATGTTTTCCGAGCAGAATGAAGACAGAACTCTCTGGAAATTGGGAACTCTACCTCCGGGATTGATCACATTCTATTCAAAGACGAAATCATTGGACAAATCATGGCATGTACTTGGGTTAGGCTATAACCCGGGAGTGAGCATGGACGAAATCAGAAATGCAGGAGTGATTCATTACAATGGAAACATGAAACCGTGGCTAGACATTGCGATGAACCAATACAAGTCTCTCTGGACTAAATATGTTGATAACGAAATGGAGTTTGTGCAGATGTGCAATTTTGGTCTCTAAAGAGAGAACGATGAAAACAAACAAACCGGAAAGAGGAAAAAATAGGGAGAAGAGGTAACCTCGGATCGATGTGTTTCTGTCTTTCTCGGCATTCTTTAACTGATGATACGTTTATCTTTATATAGGGTTACAAAAAAAAAGAAGCATTTTGCTTGTTATTTCTGTCATAGTTTTGGTCTTTATTTTTATTTTGTAAACTCTTCACAGCAATATGTTCTCCCAAGCTACAATGTCTTGTTGTCTTTATTTCATACTTGTCTGCCTTAAGAATCATATAGAAGAAACTCTAAAGGTTTTTTTTTTTTTTTTTTTTTTGAAACTCTAAAGGTTTGTTCTTCCCTTTCTAGAATGCTGCATAATACAGGTAGGAACGTATAAAGTGTAATTGCAAAAGGATTTGGTTTGGTGATGAATTAGGATTCCGTTGAAGTGAGAATTCACTATTTGGGTTTACCCCGGCTTAAATCAAATGTGATGTGTAAAACGAGTTTGGTTTTCAAGTTTTCAAACAAAAACACACAAACACACGGTATTTGAGGAAAGACTATATATTTTCTCTGTATGAAAATCAAATTCCAATGACCAATATGATGTCAAGAGAAAACAATTCAAGATCCAACGACTACTACCACCCACCCTTTTCTTACCTAACGCAGGAGTGGCCAATTTTGACAATACTTTAACAACAAAAAAAGGGAAAAGGAGAAAAAAATATTATTACTTTGGTAGCAGTGGTGCGAATCAGACCGTTCATTTGCTATATATCTGCTACAAACAAACATCACTAATCTCTGCAATTTTTACTCTCCTCCTTCACGTCTTTTCCTCTTAATTTTTTCTAGGAAAATTCTCAAATCCATCTCCGCGATACGAACAGGTTTGTTTCTCCGATCATACTCTCTCTCTTTTTGTTTTTTCCCCAATCAATTTTGGTTTGGTATCTGATTGTTCCAATCACTTTTCGATATAAATGATGTGTACCGAAATTTCAGAAAAAATTATTTAACTTTTATGTGATCCAGCATTTTTGTGTGATTCCGTTGAAAATTCCCATTATGTTGTTTAGATCGGTGTTTTAAGTAATCGAATCTTCGCTCTTGTTGTTAGTGTATGCCACGATCGTGATCTTTTTTTTTTTTTGAGATTTGTCATGTTGATTTATTGATTCTGTGTTCGAAGATCTTGGGGATCTTATTTCTGGTTTGTATCGTTGCGTTTATTTGAGATCAATCATGCATGAATCTGTTTTGTTTTACATACATCTTTCTTAAATTTGTGATGTATTTATTTGTTTGGCAGAGAGAAGAAGACTTAGAAAAATGGCTGTTCAACCTACAAGAATAGGTCTAGCTGGACTTGCTGTGATGGGTCAGAACCTAGCTCTCAACATTGCAGAGAAAGGCTTCCCAATCTCTGTTTACAACAGAACTACTTCCAAAGTTGATGAGACCGTCGAACGAGCCAAAAAGGAAGGCAATCTTCCTCTTTACGGCTTCCATGACCCCGAGTCTTTTGTCAAGTCCATTCAGAAGCCACGCGTTATTATCATGCTTGTTAAGGCTGGTTCTCCCGTTGACCAGACCATCAAGACCCTCTCTGCTTATTTGGAGAAAGGTGACTGTATTGTCGATGGTGGTAATGAATGGTATGAGAACACTGAGAGGAGAGAAAAAGCCGTGGCGGAGAACGGTTTCCTCTACCTTGGAATGGGAGTTTCTGGTGGTGAAGAAGGTGCTCGTAATGGCCCATCTATGATGCCTGGAGGCTCTTATGAAGCCTACAAGAATATCGAAGACATTGTTCTCAAGGTTGCTGCTCAGGTTAGGGATAGTGGTCCCTGTGTGACTTATATCGGTAAGGGCGGGTCTGGAAACTTTGTCAAAATGGTCCACAATGGGATCGAGTACGGTGATATGCAGCTGATTGCAGAAGCTTATGACGTCCTCAAGTCTGTTGGTAAATTATCGAATGAGGAGCTTCACAGTGTCTTCTCTGACTGGAACAAAGGTGAGCTTGAGAGTTTCTTGGTAGAGATCACAGCAGATATTTTCGGGATCAAGGACGATAAGGGAGATGGGCATTTGGTTGACAAGGTCTTGGACAAAACCGGCATGAAAGGCACAGGAAAGTGGACCGTGCAGCAAGCTGCTGAGCTATCTGTTCCTGCTCCCACCATTGAATCCTCTCTTGATGCGAGGTTCCTTAGCGGGCTTAAAGATGAACGTGTGCAAGCAGCTAAAGTCTTCAAGGCAGGTGGGTTTGGAGATATCTTGACCGATCAGAAAGTTGACAAGAAACAGCTAGTCGATGACGTGAGGAAGGCTCTTTACGCATCCAAAATCTGCAGCTACGCACAAGGCATGAACCTTATCCGTGCCAAGAGCATAGAAAAGGGGTGGGGATTGAAGCTAGGTGAGTTAGCTAGAATCTGGAAAGGAGGCTGCATCATCAGAGCAATCTTCCTAGACAGGATCAAGCAAGCTTATGACAGGAACGCAGAGCTAGCTAACCTCTTGGTGGATCCAGAGTTTGCGAAAGAGATAATCGAGAGACAGTCCGCGTGGAGAAGAGTCGTCTGCTTAGCTATCAACTCGGGTATCAGCACACCGGGTATGTCTGCGAGTCTAGCCTACTTTGATTCTTACAGGAGAGAGAGATTGCCGGCAAATCTAGTCCAAGCACAGAGAGACTACTTTGGTGCTCATACATATGAAAGGACTGATGTGGAAGGATCTTTCCACACCGAGTGGTTCAAGATTGCAAGACAATCTAAGATCTGAGATCTCTCATCCTCTTGTATTCTTCTTCTCCTTCAATAATAAGTTCCACACAGTATGTTTCTTTCCTCAATGTGTGAGATACCTTGGCTTATTTATGATTGTAGAACTGAGTTTCTCATCTTTGTGTTTCTTTTTCTTAAAAAGATTAAAACTGAAGTCTTTGGTTATAATTTTTTACTTTTGGTTTCATTGACTCCTTTTTATTTGGGTGTTTATGCGATGGGCTTAGTAATTTGGTCGGCCCATATAAACTTTTCCGACAAAGTAAGTAGATACGTCATCATTCTGCCATTAAACGTCATTGCAATTATCTCGTCTCCAGCAAAACGGGAAATCAAACTTCCGATGATCGTCGTCTCCCCGTTGGGAATAATTCGTTCGCAGGGAGTAACTCTGTTACCGAATTCTCGTACGGCCTGCGAAAGTTGAAGACTTTAACAAAATATATTTTTACCTTTCGCCAAGTGTTCGACGAATTGCCTCAGCGACTTCGTTTCCTCTTGAACGACTGAAACTGATCTCAGCAGCTATGGAGGAGAAAGACTGGGAAGGTTCTCCGCTGAGTGAAAACGAAGCTGGTTTACTATGCTATGATGACGAAGAATATCAATTTGGTGGTCCAGCTCCCAAATTACAATTCAGGTGGAGAGACTTGATTCAGGATATGATTGTCCGTGTTAAGCTAATTGTTCTTAGTTCTTACAATCAATTTCTTTCTTTTTGTGCTTGCAAATTATAGAGTAGGATCCTCCAAGGCTCGTTGGAATGCTGAATTAGGATTTAGGAATGGCCGAAGTTGAGGTCAAAAGGGGTAAACTTTGGACGACAACTGGAATTATCCGTACCGGAAAAACATATTGCTTCATAGAAGAGGCTCTGTATGTGGCAAACGAAACATTACAAGTTTGTTTTTAAAGATTGCAGTGTTTACTCAAATCACCTGATGAAGTTTCTTCCTTTTTCGAATTGTCTTCTTTCTGATGCAGGTATTTGAGTGAAATTGGAGAGTTGCAGCTCTTGGGTGATGAGGATGACGTAGTGATTTCATTGAAGGACTTGTATGGGGAAATAGCGGAGGGAAAATATGGCTGCTGTTGGGAAAACTACGAGGTTTATAGATACTTAAAGGGTCTTGGTTACATTCTAGGCAGACATGGAGTTCCTTGGACTACAAAATATGCTGTGAATACTACACCAAGTGATGAAGATGAGTCACTTTGTGCTGCAGAATTTTTCCAAGACAGAGACTCTGTTACCAAACTCCTGAGTGATATGCATATCTGTGATGCAAGACCGGTGTTTGATGTGTATTTGCCAAACAGCCAGTTCAAGAAGTCTTCTCCTGGTGAACCGAGCTTTGTCACTTGCTTCTCGGGGTAAGCTGTTTTCGTTACTTCAAACGACAAAAGCAAATTTTCTCATAACAAGTCTTAGTCAATGTACTCTATCTTTTGTACAGAGACTCTCCACCAAGTAAAGAAGAAATTAAAGTCCTGCAAAAGTGCATAGTTTCACCATTGATGTTCTGTCATATCGCTCAGGGCCGTGCCACTTTCTTTTCCTTCAATTCCATAGACCTCCTTGTCTTACCATAAATGTGAGAAAAGAAAACGGAATGCTCTTGTGCCATCAGACAAAGGTGACAAAACTGAGTGACTGAGAGTTTGCATACACTTGGAGTGACTTGGCTGACTCATTGATAAGGTAATATGTACAACTTTATGTTTTCTACCGGCATAATAGGAATTGTAAAGGGATCCAAAAATATGATTGACAAAAGCTTCCTTGAATGAGATTTTTAAGGCATATGTTTCTTAATTATCTCTCTATAACTCACTTTGTGCTACATCATGATTTTAGTCTCTCAATTTTCTTCTTTGGTCATCTGCCATTATTATGTGAATGCAACTGCCAATATCTTTGATTTGCAACCCTGATCTCTAAACACGTTAATCTGATAATCTAAGAAGTAGCTTCAGTTAGACACTTTTGGATCAGTGGCTCGATGAAAATCCGCCTGTTTTGTGGTCCATAGTAAGAGGAATCTATGGCGCTCTAGTGGAGTGTGGCTTGCTTGAGCTCTATGCAACTGATGAAAAGAGTTTTTGCTTTTTAAAAAGTCTGGAAGACGCTTTTACCATCCCTTCTCAACTTTATGGCTGGGACTCTTTTTAAGTTGATCAGGAAAAGTGCAGTAACCTTTTTGGAAAGGGTCGTCACTTTGATACATTTCACGTGAGGTCTCGATCCCATTACTATATAGTATATACTGTATTAACTCTCAACTAGGTCTTATATTAGTTTTTATTACTTCTTATATGTCTGACGGTTTCTATGATTCCACTTAGACTATCACTCACTTTTATATAAATCTTATGATGTTATAGGAAAATTGTATACGATGCAGAATTTCGTAATTTGTCCCACTATTGCTACATTTCATTTCAAGTTACAAATTTAGGTTGTGATGTAAGCTCTTTATTTTGGTTAAGTAATCACTGTTTTCAGATCTCTCATAACTTAGGAAATAAATACAGTACTTTTGCTACACATATAGGTTGTGATGTATAATTGAGAAGAAAAAAAAAATAGGTTGTGATGTATAATAATGTTGAGCTCTGTGAACATTTCCAGATGGGAAACAGTAAGGCTTGGTTAAATGTCGTGCTTTCTTTTTCGTTGCTCTATCATCCTTTACTGTCAGCACATACCATAAAAAGTGAGAAAGTATAGTCCTTTATTCCAAAAGGTAAAGAGAAAGAATTATCCTTCTTTACTTGAATTTGGCATAGGCATCAACATCCTATGCTAGTTGCTGGTGTATATTAGGGTTCTCAGTATCTTCACTATCTTACTCCCACTTGGCTGAATACGTTAACTTATGATTCCCGTTAACCGAAAATGACAATTAATGCTGATTTGCATGTTGGTTTTTGGAGTTTCTTAAGTTTGTGTGGACAAAGTTGTTCTATGTTATCAGTTTAATTGTTTAAATTACAAATCATGTTATTCTGAATAATCCTTCCTCAGGGAATGAGTTGGCATATGTGGAATTGACCTGCGATTTACGTGTTCTTGTGATCTGGAAAGTATCAAGAAACAGAAGATTCTACAGCCAGAAAATAATCGAAAGGTATTTACTTTGAACCTACTAGGCGTTGTCTTTCTTGTGAAGTGACAACTTGAAATCCGCTTTTAGTTTTCTACTTACAGCTACTCATAGTGATGCATATCTCTTTCATGTGGCACCAATTCAATTAGATATGATAGGCACTGTTCCATATGATAAGATTTCACCAATTCAATTATGTAGCGAGATGTTGCTTAAACAACTGCAGCTATAGGAACATATCTGATTAAACTCGTACTAGTTTGACAAAAGTCACAAAACTAAGGACCCATATGCAGTAATAACTTGTAGAAATCCAAACTAGAAGTAATTTACAGCATGCAATCTAGTCTATCTTCGCCATAGGAGTTTAGAAGGAAGGGACAATTCCATATCCAGTCTCAGACATTAGCGATGTTGAGAAGATTTCTTCAGCCTCAGCTTCAGTTTCTATCCTCTTTGCGAATCTGCCCTTGATCCGTGGTCTTATCTCTGCATATGCCTTTCTTGAAGCATATCTTATTGTCTTGTCAAATTTCCTTGTCTTCTTCTTCTCTCTGTATCTCAGGACCCTAGCCTCCCTCTCCATTGGAGTAAGCTGTTGCACCACCTGAGTAGGAGGACCAGATAGTTGGTCTATCGTCTCTTTAGTAGTTCTTGGGTGTTGGACTGTTATGTCACTTGCAGTTGACTCTGGCACAACACTGATGTCCATTGATGAAACGGATGCCTAATGACAGAGACAAAGACAGTTTCAATCTTCCGAGGTTATAGGAGCAAAGAATCAATGTATAGCGAAGCATACTTGTGATGACACAGCATGCATACTGATTATTGTGAACTAAAGAGCTGGCAAGTGTATAAAAAGCTTACGCTATGGTTTAGGTCCTTTAAGGAGTTGTTGTTGTAGTGAGCTCCTGAGGAGAATCCATAGTTGATACCCAACTGAAAGTTTTGTTGGCTTTGTTGCAGGTGACTTGTTGATTCTTCAACTTGAAGCGGCACAACTCCATCTCCTCCAAAGCTCCTCTGGTAGTGAGTGTACTGATTATCTTCGAATTGGTTGTCCATGCTGGAGCTGTAATCCACAAGATCAAGGTACTCAACACCAAACAAGAACCCATTATTCTGATTACCGATGTTTTTCCCTGGATTAGGGAGTAACCACGAAGCAACCTCTCGATCATCCTCATCGTTATCAGCATCAGTCTCACTTGGGGCCATGGAGCTGCAAGAGTTTGCAGATAATGGAAGAATCGGAACTCGCTGATGACGTCTAGCTAGTGGGTTTGCGGAATGAATCTCTGCATCACAAGCTGTACAAAGAGACGCAGCGTCTGCTTTACACAAAAACGCAGCTGGGGCAGACTCACATGACTGACAGACACGAACACGTTCATGGCGAGAAGCAACACGGTTGGCTGCGTGAACTCGAGCATCACAGGTGGTGCACAAGTAGGCAGAGTCGGCTTCACAGTAGACAGTGCAGGCGGCTGAACGACAAGTGTCACATGCTCGTGCCCAAGTACCACTCTCATTACTCTCTTCTTTCAACATTTTTATAACTAAAGAAGAAGGTATGTGTTTTTTAAGCAATGATTGTTGGCAAAAGGAGAGATTGTAATTAGAAAGGAGGGAAGGCTAATGAGACTATATCTAGGTGGTGAGAGGGGAAAGATAGAATCTTTGGAGATATACACGTGGCGCAGAGTTAGTGGTTGTTAAAAGTAGTTGGATCATCTTGTGGCTGTCTGAGTTTTGAACAAGGTCATGAATCATCAAAAAAGTTTTTTTCTCATAACCTTCACAAAGGAGAACAAATCTAGACCAAGTAAATCTTCTGTAAGTGAAAACATCTCTTCCTATTGTAGCTTTCTCTGTAGGACCCGTGAGCTGACGTGGATAAGATTCTCAGAGATTGCTATTTACTTTTACTGTTTTGGTTTTTTTTTGAATCTTTTGGTATTTTAGTTTTTTGCTTTTAAGCAAAGATGGAAACTTTTCTTATTGGAACATACATGGTAAGTAATCAGGTAGTGACCAAAGATTATACAAAGTAATACATAAAAGTGAAACTCATTTTGGTTTTAAATGTTGTTTTGCAGGTGGATGAGAAGAAAAAGCTGACATGGCAAAGTGGTGAATCTAGAGTGACCAATGAGAATGTGACAAATAAGCCTTTAGTGAAGAGATTAGGATGCTCATGAGCCACAAGTTATAATGTTATATATTAGCTTATATCAACATCACTTCCAGTTACCAAGAAATAAATCTTTTTTTTTTTGTGAATTGTGGAGTAATGTTGATAAGTTGAGTTTTTCAGTTGTTCACTGAAACAATATTGCCAAAATTGTAATTTAATTTTTTGGGAAATTATTAGATCATGAAATGAATATTTACTCCCTTTGTTTTGGTTTTTTACTTATATCAACAAATATTATATATATAATATATCTAAATCAACTATAACTCATTTCTTGTTTCAATTTGATAGTCAATCATGCATAAATCATCATTTTACAACAACAACAACAACAACAAAAAAAAAACTTGGATGGGCTGTACTCTGTAGTAACAAGAAGATATTTTGGTAACTTATGGACTGGACTGTATATTCATAGTTTGTACAATGCAAAAGCCCATTGGGCTTGAAAGGGTTTCTTTGTTTCAGGACTGTTCCGTTCGATTTTGAGTTTGACATAAATCCGAAATTTCAAAATTCCATTATTTTGAATCAAAGCAAAGCTTCCCCGAGACGCACGATGGTTCCGCCATTGCTGAAGCTCGACTTCACCCAGGGTCCAAGAGCTGGCGATTCTCTAGGGTTTAAACCCGGATCCACTATCCGAATTGGTCGAATCGTCCGTGGTAATGAAATCGCCATCAAAGACGCCGGAATCTCCACCAAGCACCTCCGGATCGTTTCCGATTCCGAGAACTGGATAATCCACGATCTTGGTTCTTCCAACGGCACCATATTGAACTCTGACACTATCGACTCAGATACGCCCGTCAATCTTAGCCATGGAGACGAAATTAAGCTTGGTGAGTACACTTCCATTTTGGTGAACTTTGGGAGTGATGTTGTTCAGGCGCCGCAGGAGCATAAGCTTCCGCCCAGGCCAAGGAGGAACAACAAGCGGCTTGCTGCTTCGGATCCGGATCCGGATCCTATTGAGTCGGTTCAGGAGAAACCAAAGCGCACGCGTGGATCGTCGAAGCAAGAGGAAAATGAACTGCCCAAGAGTACTAGGGCTTCGAGGAAAAAGAATCTGGACGATATCGCCGATAAAGAAGAGGAATTGGATGTGGAAATTGAGAAGGTGGTCAAAGCTAGGGTTGGGAGGCCTCGGAAGAACGCAGGCAGTGCAATTGCGAAGGAAGAAGAAGTTGTGGAGGAGAAAAAAAGGGTTGGGAGGCCCCGGAAGAACGCAAGTAGTGCAATTACGGAGGAAGAAGAAGTTGTGGAGGAGAAAAAAGGCAACTCTAGGGCTCGGAGAGGTAAGAACAGTGAGATTGTCCAGAAATCAATCAAATTGGAAGTTGAGGATACTCCCAAGGCAGTGGAAATCTCAGAGGTGAAAAGCAGGAAGAGAGTGACAAGGAGCAAGCAGATAGAAAATGAATGTTTTGGATTGGAGGTTAAAGATGAGAAGAGAACTACAAGGTCTACCAGAAGCAAGACGACTGAAATTGGTGGAGAGTCTTTTCTGGAGTTGGAGATGGTCCTGAACCAAGCCCGGAAAAGCCGTGCAAAGAGGAAGAAAATGGATGAGGAGCCATCCAAGGAGACTAGAAATGATGATGCCGGAGAAGAGGTTTTGAAGAACTGTCATGTTGAAGAAGATAAGGAAAATGAAGCTCAGGAAGGTTGCAGTGGAAGAAGTGATGACATATGTGATCAAGAAGATGAGAAGGAATGCGATGGATCTAAGAGGGTAGAGCAGGTGGAGATTGAGTTAAGGAAGAAAAGCACAGTAGAAGGCCTGAAATGCACTGATAAAGAAGATGGAGAAACAGAGAACTCACAAGATATTGAAAGAGAAAGAGAAAATGAAAATGAAAAAGAAGCTCAAGAAGGTTGCAGTGAAAGAAGTGATAAAGAATATGAGAGGGTTGGTGGTGGGGCTAAGAGGGTAGAGCAGGTGGAGATTGAGTTAAGGAAGAAAAGCACCGTAGGAGAAGATGACCTGAACTGTACTGTTAGAGAAGATGGAGAGACAGAAAACTTACAAGAAATTGAAGAAGAGTGTCACGACGAGGAAAGTGACTGCAAGGTCGAGGAGGCTGGATTTGCGACATTAGATGAGGAAAAGGTTGGGCAGGGATGGAACAATAAGAAAGTAGAGAGGGTAGAAGTATATTTAGAAAAAATGAAACTAAGAGAATGGTTTGATGCCATAGAGGTTCAACTGCCAAAACAGACAATTGAAGAAACAGAGAAGATGATTGAGCCCATGAGAAGTAAGAGTATGAGAGTTCACAAGCATATTGCAGAGCAAAAGGAAAAGGGCGACTAAGTACTAAGTTGATTTGATCCCATTTTGCTAGCTTCATGATATGTTCTAACTTATACCTGGGAATACTTTGATCTCATTGTTAAGTTGCTACCGGCTTAGTGTGATTTCTTCAGGTATGGTAGTAATCTTGTTAGAAAAAATTGAATGACAAAAGCTTCCTAGAAAGCATCTGTATCTATTACTCGCTTTGTGCACAATGTAGATCATGGTTTTGTGTTTATGACTTTGTTGGAACCACTAGTTTTTTGGAGTTTCTCTATTATTATGTCACTGCAACTACCAATATATCTTCAGTTTTACGCTTTTGGATCAGTGATCGATGAAATTCATTCATTTTGTGGGGCAACTCATGTGGCTTGCTTAAGCTCTATGCATATCAACATGTGAGAGTTGCTACAAATCGAAATATATACAAATTGATGAAGAAGATGAAAACACAGAACAGCAAACAACAAACAACAAACAACAATAACAAATAAATTGACAATCAAGAAGCTACAAGAACCGTATCGAAGCTTTAGTTTTCCTGTTCAAAAAGGGCTGACCCTGCCAGCCAGTTTCAGCAAGAACTCTGGAACAAGCCGTTTCCTCGGTGGCGCAACAGCATCGTTTCTCAATGCGTCACTGTCATCGGCGTGTATCATAGAGACTATATGATCAAATAGCTCATCTTTACCGCCTCTCAGAGGATCCTTGCAATGCAGTTTGTAATGTGTTTAGACAACATTGAGCTATGTATGTAGAAAATGATCTTTAATGGTTGTTTGCTTACCTGAAGAAATAGGTCGGTATGAGTTTTACCCTTGTACATAACTAGCTCAGCTTTCACTTCAGCAGCTTGAAGAGCATCTGTAAAAGTTTTGCTGCAAAAGAAAGAACACTTTTCTGTTTTAGGAAGAGGACTAAACCAAATAACAAACTGTCGAATGCTTGATTTCATATATGTAGTAAGGGTGAGCTAACCTTGCTTCAGGTGGAATTGAATAATCTGCGGATCCATGAAAGAGTATAATATGAGGTAAGAGGGCTGCAGCTTTTCTTACATTCAGGTCTTTCAATCTTACTTCAGGGGAGAATTGTTTAAAGGACTCTTCTCCTTCCATTATGCTGCAAATTAGTGAAAAAGGAGAGTCATAAGTCACGGTTTACATGGTATTGAAATTACAATTGATTTAGGTTCGGTTTATGGTATTGAAATTAAAAATGATTTTGGTTCGGTTTACATTGGTTTGAGAAGAAGAAAAAACAAAAAAGTCACGCGATGTGTTTTTCAGAGAGGAATGCGTCGATTCAAAAAGTCATGATTTGGAAAGGGGTACACCCACAGAAGTGCTCTCACTCGCTCAACGCGCACAAAGTGCGAGTGGGTATGAAATACAGCCTTCTGATTGGCTTAGAAACTGAAAAAAAAATGAAATAGTATACATGTTGCTAGCTCCTCTTATTATTTATTTTTTGCGTATTCTCTCAATCTGATGAAAGTTGTTGCTTTTTTAGATACAATTGATTCTATCCAAGGTTTTGGGTTATTTGGAAGATGCCAAGTTAGATTGATCAGATGGTTTACCTTAGGAAAATTGAACGATACAAGCCTCGGTTGTGGAAGTGTTCAACCAGATTAAAGAGATTGTACCTGTTCAAGTTTACAAATGGTGAGTAGATTCTGAATTACTGGATAAGAAACCCTTTGAAAAACGTTTTAAGCTTCATAGTGTCACCAAGTTTAGTAAATTACCCTCCAGATAAACCAAAGTAAGCTTTAATCTGAGATACACTCCATGAGATGCTCTCCCCTCTTGATTCTTTAATAGCTTGTTCAAAGAGAGCACAAGAAGAGATATGTGCACCAGCCGATTGCCCCATCAGATAGATTCTACACACGCAAGAAGACACTGGTTCAATCACAAGATCCCATGGAAGATAGAAACAAAAACCAAGTTGATGAGCTCCAACCTGTTAGGATCACCTCCAAATGCAGAGATGTTATTGCAGACAAATGAGATTCCTTGAGCTGCATCACTTACCATATCACTAATTGTCCCCTGAGGAAAGTTTCTGAACCAAAGACAGGGGATTGCTTGGTCAATGCATTGGATACAGGCATATGATTAACAAAGATAAATTCCCAAATAGCTCCAAGCTGATATAGATTTGATAGAATCCAGGACAAGTAACACTGGTAAGAAATTGACTACTTTGCTTACCTGTAATCTAGACATGCCACAATTATGTCCCTTTCTGCTAGCTGTAGTCCCAAGAGAGAACCCCAAGCTTTGTAACTAAAAGGATAGGCAAGTATGAAACTATTGAGTGTGCGACTTTTATCTTGTGAAAGAAGATGTATCCACAAAGGACGCTAGTGTATTATTATCAAAGTTAAACACGATACGAGGCCCACGAATTGCTTACCCGATAATCCAAGCTCCACCAGTAACGAAAACTACAACCGGCTTCAGGCCATCACTCGTTGGCGGTATGTACAAATCCAGCCTGCCAGAATAATCGAATAAAATGTACTAAATACCAATCATTGAAGAAGGCAAGATTGCAGAGACTGAGATACCTATTCCTTGGATGACCTCCATAAACTATACTCCTCCTGACTTGAGATGAGAAAAAATAAAGATATGCAACTGCACAAGGAAATAGCAAAAGCTTTGTTAGTGTACAAAAAACAGCTTGTTAATAAGACAGAGCAAAGAAGATGGGGTAACCTTGAAGGAAACCAGGCATAAGGAGCATTGCATAACAAGCAAGAGCAAGTAATCTTGTGATCCACCGGTAACCTACCCTGAACAAAAACTTACAACAATAAAACAAAACTTTCCTTACAGAGATTCCGACAAAAAAATTGAAACATCATCACATGTCCTAAGATTATTAATTACCGGAAAACTCATTTAGTTATCATAAAACTGTGGTAAGAATAATTCATCGAGAAGACTAATTGTGAGCTCTAGAAACAGGACATGAGATACGTCTCGGCTAAAAACAAATAAACGATGCCATGAGAGGAATGAAATTTACCCGAGATATCCAAGAAGGTTGAAGCTAAGTCGAGTAATGAGATACGTCTCGGCAGCTGCATGGCCTATGTCGCGACCGAACGACTGCTGCCGGCAAATTCGAGGCGAACCGTCCTCAGAAGAATTCCCGGAGACTCTTCTACGAACATGTTCCGGTGAAGATAATCTGTTGGAGCCGTGAAGCAGCTCCATTTCCTCGGAATTCGCTGACCAAGCCTCTCTGTTTTCAGACATCGGACGGCATCGTTCCGGAGACAACTGCATCTCCGCCGTGAAAGTAGTCGGAGAAAGATTGGATCTCGAATTTTGTATCCTCCTCCTCCTATTCGTGTCTTGTGCTTTTATAATTGATCGGTTCTTGTTTTTTTTGTTTCAATTTTCAAATATTTGAAAAGCTTTCACTCATGTGCGGCTCTCTCTCTTTTTCACAGAGGAATGTCAAAACGACGTCGTATTCCGGTCCTCTTCTCTACCAATTTTTTTCCTTCCTAATGAGTATTATTAATGTGAATAAGTTACAGTATTCTGATTTGGTTTCTTTAATCTAGTAGTGATTACGTACTTTGAAGAGTTCTTTTTCTTATTTTGTGTATTAAACAGCAGTTTAAAGGGTCCCGCTCCATATATTAAATTGTGATTAGAATTGCGTTCGAACACAATACGCTATTGGTGGTTTGATGTCTCGACACTCGTATTTCGTATAGTTGTGCATAGACGCCACGTGGTATTGCTTGCTGGTACTAGACTTTGGGAACGTGTTCGGTGATTTAAGCGGTGGCACGCGCACCAATGAAGGGAATATGAATCAATGATTAAGATACCTTATTCCCAAATTTGGTTTATCTAAATAATACTCCTCTCCCCCCCCCAATGTACATTATTTTAGATTTCCTTTTTTCGAACAAAAACACTCATCCACATGTGTAAACGACTCACAACCAATCAACTATAATTTCTTTAAATAATCACCCTTTCAATATATAATAATTTTACACAATGAAACCGATTTTCTAGGGCCAGATGATATTTTAGATGATTTTTATTTTTGAGCAAAAGTTCTACAATCACTCATGGAATCAGATATTATAAAATTTAGAACATTTTCATCGGTAATTTCTCACATAATTTTTTATTGACTAAAAAATATAAAATAATAATAAAGTATGAGAGAGATAAGAGAGAGATTGAGAATTGTTTTTATGCAGAGAAATTTTAGAGTAATGATTGAGAGACTATATGTATATGTATGTGTTTATAATTGGACAGAAACTAAATCATAATAAAATATTATTATTATTATTTTTTTAGAAACTTTTGAAGTATCTCACCAATGAAAATGGCAAGGTGGAAACTGGAAAGGCAATTAGTCACATATAACTAAACTAGAAACCAAAAGTAATAAGAGATTTTTATTTCAGCGATAGCCAAAGGAAAACGTTAAAAGAGAAGAAGAATCTACTTTACGCTGAATATGAAATTAACATGGATTGTTGAAAGCTATTTAATCAATCTTCTGGTTTTTCAAAAGGGTTTCAAAAGTCACCTCTGCATTTTGTTTCTTTTTATCACCTGAACCACCATCTCTGAACGGCACTGACCGGAGTATTCAAGAAAGGAGCGTAACGTTGGATAATCGGAGTCACCGTCCTCCCTATTCTGCTCCACGTGCTCTGGTGGTAACCAGCTGTTACCGGTGCTTGATACATCAGCTTCAATAGCTGCCACCAAAATAACAAAACTCAGTTCATGAGAACAACTCTCAAGATCCAACCAACAATCCTGCAAACAACCTAGTAGATCTTTGTTTTAGGAAGAATATGAGGAAAAGGTTTTTGAACTTGACAGATTTTATAACAAGAACACAAGATTTTTAACCAAAAAAAAACAAAACACAGTTCTCATTACTATCCTGATGGTCTTAGCCCATGTAACACTTTCAGTGACAGAAGATCATCAAAGCAACAAAAAAGGTGTTATTACGGAAATGATTCTTCCTATATGTTCACTTGGATCAAATTAAACAAAGAAAACAGGGGTTCTACTTGGGAATGTTGAGCCATCACAAAGAACTGATGACTACAACCAAAAGATGATACGTACCTGCCAGTACATGAACGTCTGTATAATGTTACGTTGCCATCTGCAGTAAGTAAAATGACAATTTTGTTCAGATAAGTGAAACCAGCTAATGCAAAGCTGGGAACTTAGTGAGAATATAAACTTAAGTGCGAAAATAAACTATTATCGCTTCTAACAGGTTCAAAGAGCTTACGAGAGCAGAGAGATAATCAGAAGGAAGCCAATGGCTATCTCAGCCTGCGATGACAAGATGTTGAGGGTAGTAGTGTTTGACTCCACCCACACACAAGGGTCTTCCAAGTACTTTCTGATAACCATTACAGAACAAGACACATGTACAACATAAGCATCAGTAAGAATCCACACATGGAACCTACTACTACATTCAAACCTGCTAATCAGCTCGATGCACCTACCTGTATATAGTGGACCGACCAAAGTTACGCCTCAAGAACTTGGCTACTTGTTCAAGTGCCCGGCACAAGATGGGAATCAAAGCAACTGCAACAGATTGATAATGAGACTAGTCATAAGAATGTACGTGATTTGAAGACATTCACAAAAGAGTTTTCAATAAATTCTTACACTTGAGACAGAGATGTGAAGTGACGAATGTAAGGCAGTAGATGAAGTAGATGAAATCCTTTGCTGCCACAATTGATTGAAAATAAACTTGCAGCCCTTGCATATTCCATGCCCTTGGCCTCTGCAGATTATAAAATTACAATTCATAAGTAACAAAAATTTCGCATTGCATGATCACTAGAGAGAAAGAAAACATGAAATTCACATGGCGTACCCCGTATAAGGAGTATAAGGAATATAGAGATGAGCATGCAGTTCCCATGAAAGATAGACGATAAGCCCTATTTGAGAGGTTCTTTGGTATTAGAGGTAGCACTGCCAGCACAGCTATAACAAAAACCTGCAAAAATGTAATGGATTTAGAGACATGAAACGGGAGATAAGTTACGTGAAGCATTCCAGACAAAAAAGCATTTGTCACATCTAGTTCATGTCTAAGTACACAACAAAGATTCAGCAAGACAGGAGAACATAAAGACAGACAATACACTATGCACCATCTCATTACTGTCCGTGAAGTTAAGGAGTGAACAGCAGATTGCAACAACAATCCCAACTCACAGGGCTAACAAGAGCTAGATCTTTTTATTAAACTTGTGCAATAAGAGGAAGAAACTGCAACTGAAAAACTTTATCTTACCCAAGCATTGACTGAAAACTGAATCGTCTGCTCATCCCAGCGCATTGAACTTGGGGTTGCACCAGTCGTAGCAGATGGCCCAGAGGTTCGAGGAACCGATCCTGAGGCACACAATTAGGTAAGTTTTTGGTAGTAATAAGAAAAGCTCATTTGAGTTCAAGAATATATCAGACAAAGAAAGTTGACCTGAGTTCCGTGAACGAACTTGTTCATTTGCATTAGAAGATGCAGTTGAAGATGCAGATGTAGCAGTTGGCCTGGCAGATTGTGAAGACGAAGATGAAGTCGACATAGGCTCCACAACAAGATCAGGATCCTGCAAAAAAGAAGGACATGGCAAGCACCCTAGATTTAGAAACAAATCCAGATTACATCTTCATAGGGAAGAGCAAAGATGAACAACACGAAGGCTTCACATATTATAAACAGGACCTAACGAATATTCAATGAAAAGCCCTACCCTCCGCTTAATAACCTAATCACGAGGAGATTCGGACCCAAGGACTAAGCAATTTAGCAGAAAGAACATCAACAACCACACTTGTAAAACCTAAGATTCAAAGTCCACACTAAATCCCCAAATCAGTAGCGCACACAACACAAAGTCAAACTCGAAACTCAAAGTAATGAAGAAAATGGATAAGCAAATTCAAGAGTAGGGAAGATAGTAGTAAGTACGATGTAGCGTTGGTAGAATTTGCGCTTGAAATGGTCGACGACCTCGGGACGAGAAGCCATGTGAGGAGGGATGAGGATATTGGACCAGTAATCGGCCCATCGAGCGTCGTTTTCGTAGTCGAAGGCAGCCGCCGCAATTTTCTTCAACCGCTGGGAATCTTCGCCGCCTTCCGCCATGGATGAGATCGCCGGAGAGAGAGATTTGGATTCGACTTTTTTTGTATGGGTTTTGTTTCTTTGGTCCACTTTTCCTATACTTTACTTACTACTAGTATCTGTGGACTTTTGCAAGAGCGACGACGTTTTGGCAATCAGTTGTTTATGATATTTAATATAAAAATAACTACAACTTTGCAAAAGACTGGAAACTTTGAGGGTTTGTATGCAATTTATCCAAAGAAAGAAAATGAACAAAACAGAGCATTGGGAAAGAAACCCTAAATCGTGAGAACAGAGAAGGACTAGCGTGCGAAGAACAAGCAGAATATGACACAGTTATATCTAGCTCAATCACTGTTTTCAGCATTATGTTCTATCTTGTTAAAAGCTTTAAAAAGTCTTGTATTATTTGTCGTGTATAATGTTGTTTATCGTACAAGTTAACTGAACAGAGAGATTACTTAAATACAGACAGTCCACTATGCGTAAACTAAGTTATCATTAGCTGTTTCTATATCGTAGCATCTATAAAAAAACATCATCATCATTATCTTCACCAATATCAATCCAACGATCGAAACCTGAAAAGAATCAAAACTAAAAAGATGTCTGCCCTTCGGCTAAGAAACGCAAACACTCCGGCTCCGGAGCTCGACGAGTTATCCGATCAGACACCGTCAGAATCCCGGGTGCTCAAGAGACAGATGTCAATGTCTCAGCGAGCCATGTCAAACACCCTGACGTCAGCAGCCAATCTCTCAAACCTACTCCCAACGGGAACACTCCTCGCGTTTCAACTCCTAACGCCGGTTTTCACTTCAAACGGCGTTTGCGACCACGCAACGCGTTTCCTAACCGCCGTTCTCCTTTTCCTCTTAGCCGCGTCTTGCTTCGTCAGCTCCTTTACCGATAGCGTTAAAGCCGACGATGGAACTATCTACTTCGGTTTCGTAACGTTCAAAGGCATGTGGGTCGTTGACTATCCTGACCCGTCCGGGTTAGGTTTACCCGATTTAGCCAAATATCGGATGCGGTTCGTTGATTGGATCCACGCTACGTTGTCGGTTTTAGTGTTTGGAGCGGTTGCGTTGAGAGACAAGTATATAACTGATTGCTTTTATCCGTCGCCGGAGGCAGAGACGAAACATGTCTTGGACATTGTTCCGGTGGGTGTTGGGGTTATGTGTAGCCTTTTGTTTATGGTTTTTCCGGCGAGACGCCACGGAATTGGATATCTTGTTACCGGTAGCGTAGATCGCCGATGATTTATAATTAAAACCAATTTAGAAACGGTAGCGTTTGCATGGTGGGTTGACTATTTTCGTTTGTTTTCTTGTTTGTAAAGTTGTATAATTTGTATATATACGTTATGACCATTATTCTTTTTATTAAACTAATAAATTTTAATTTTGTGTCAAATATATATAATTTTCCTAATTCAAATAGACTTTATTTATTTGAATTCTAAAATCATTGCATGGACTTTTTGATGTAAAATACATTAATGTATGTACGGTTGACATGTTACTTGGAAAACGTTGACTATTTTACTTCATTTGTACCATAAACTTATATTAGATCCATATCATTAAATATTCAATGTGTTAATTAAGATCTGAAATTACTTAAAAGCTTATATCTGATTATGAAAACCGTGCCAAAAAGGGAAGAGATCTTTCTAAATACCACATCGTAACCAAACATACTCGTATATAATTACAAATGAACAAAAAGGGTTTAACTGAGAAAATTTAGATTCTACGTACTAGTATTTTAATCTCTTTAAATCTCTATTTTTCAACATGTCTAGTAAAAAATCGTTCCATGAATCAATTGGACCTGGCAAACACCAATGTACACAATCATTATACAAGATAACTTTATCTTCTCGTTTATGTCCGAATCTGCTCGGATGTCCATCTGGTCTTAACAACATCATCTGTGTGACATCTAGTAATCTCAAATTTAATCCGTCATTTCTGTTTTTGTCTCTGTTTGCAATGCGAAATTCATCGAGTTGAATGCTGTGTGTCTCTAGATTCATACCATCTAACTCTGTCTCATTGCTCCTATATAAACACAAAAGAAACCCAAAGGAATATATAGACGTTTCTATTAGGATGTGACGAATGAAAACTCAAACAACAACAAAAAAAACACAAAACTCATAATATTAAAGTATTCTAGAAGAAACTAATATTTTAGAAAATGTCGGATGAACAATGTATACCTATATGGTCGCGTTTTCAAGCAATTTCCACCTTTGTCCCATTCTCCACCTTCGAAATGTGAAGGAGCAAATGTCCTCAGAAACACTTCTCCTTTAAAATTCTCTAATCCAAGAATTGTCTTGAATGTTGTTCTCAATGCTCTTCTATACGCGAAATGTGCCCCGACATTTCTGACTCCGGGAATGTAGCAATACAAACATCCTATCCTTTTTTGTTTGTCGAAAAGGAAGAGTGGTCGGAAAAACCATTGTCCAGATGAGATGATTATGTAATCGAACTCACCGATTTGGGAAGCCCAAGTAGGGTCAGGTTCGTCGAGGTAGAGATTGTAGAATGAATTAGGACCTGTCGGACCGGTTTCCGTTTCTTCAGCGCGAACCAAATGTGTTGTCCAAAATGTGGCGATCGTGAAGTTGTACGTTTTGTATTTCCATCGTTGGAAATTAAACTCCTGTTGTGAGTCACCCTCAGGATGTTCCACCTGAAATTAATATCTAAACCAAGGTTACTTTTGCATCAAGTAATGTATTAAACGAGTAAGTATTGTCATAAAATAAATAAAAAAGTTGGATAAGCATTGAGAGAATTGGTACCCGAGAGAGTAGGCAGATCAAAGACTGAACGTGGTTTCTGCTAACGGAGTCACCAACGAACGCCATTCTTGTTCCTCTAACTATTTCCAGAAACTCGTAAGGATCAAACAGAGGGAGATCACATTCTTTAGGTTTCCATCTCCATTTCATGAAACCTAAATCAGGTCTTCCATACTTGATGCAGTTTTGGTGTTCGTGTATCGCCCTGCATGTCGTGTTTGTGTAGTACGGGGCTTTAGGGTTTGGGATCCACTCGCCGGAGAATATATCGCATTTACGTTTTCTCTTTTTCCGGCGGTGCTCTTTCTTAGGAGTTACTTGATGATGACCATTCGATGATGAGATGGATAGACGATCATTGTTATGCAAAGATGATGACTTGGGATCATGATATGTGTCGTCGTAATCATTATCATACGACGATGGTTCTGAATCTTCTGTCTTATAACTATCTGATGATGATGATGAATGGTTATACCTAGATGGAGAAGATATTGCCGACGACGATGATGAATTCGATAAATGTTTGTATGTTGATGTTGAATAATAGAGAGGATAACCAAAAAAGAGATAAAGGATTGGAGCTATCGTAAGTAGAATAAGAGGAAATATCACTAGTCCTATTCGTAACTTTGTCGCAGGAAGTTCCATCTCCTTCTTCCGAGAAAGTATCATTTAAAAACAGAAAAAGAATAGTTTTGGGATTTCTGTTTTATGTTCAATGGATGAGAGAGATGTTTGGAAGAATTTCGATTATTGGATTAGCATCAAACAAGGTTACCAATTGATTGGGACATTGCTAAAAAAAAAAAACGAATGAGTCGTTTGATATATATATATATATATATATATATAGTGAAGTAGAATGTTATAAAATATTAGATAGGTTAACTATCATATCTTTCTGATTGATATACACGATTTTAAGGCAGATAAGGATATTGTGTAGTAGTTTGTAGTTAGGATTATACTGTAGATCATATATTTTAGAAATTTTGTTTAGCATTTATTCGAGATTTTAGATATTATATTTCAAAGTGTATGCCTTTAATTAGATACCAAATATGTCGAATGGCTTAGGATTACTTCTCTTTAAGTATAAGAAGATCGTTTTAAAAGAGCAATTTAGGTTAATAATATATCTAAGAGATTTGTCAAATTGGAAGGTACTACGAACCAAAAAGCAATTGACTTTGCAATGTAAACACACAAAAAAACGTACATTTCCAAAAATTTCAGATACAAAGAAACTTGGTATCAATGGATTTGCTCTCTAACCGGTCTGTCTTGGTTTGGT
The DNA here is from genome assembly GCF_000001735.4 of Arabidopsis thaliana. Taxonomy (NCBI): domain Eukaryota; kingdom Viridiplantae; phylum Streptophyta; class Magnoliopsida; order Brassicales; family Brassicaceae; genus Arabidopsis; species Arabidopsis thaliana. The sequence continues at coordinate 502,876 of NC_003074.8, forward strand.
TTAGCTGAGAGTTTGATAACCTAACGGTCCTTGTAAACCGTCTTGATCTGGTCCGTTTCTTCTAGCCAAAGATGGCATCCATGGGAACATCTTGCTGAGTTCATTTCCTAACGTCCTTGGCCTCGCTTCCTTATCATTGATCCCGAACTTCGCTCTCTCTATAGCTTCCATTATATCTTCCCGTGCCACCGCTTCTCCGCCTGAAAACAATCAAGAAATCGCTAGTGTCTGTTAAGCCAAAAACCGCAGCTTCATCCCAAAAGATCAAACCTGGGAAGCAACCAGATCGAATAACTACTTAAATCAAGAAAGGGCTGTTAAAAGATCACTTAAAGACTGACCTCTACGAGCAGCAAGCAATGCAGCTTCATTGACAATATTGGCGAGATCAGCACCTACAAATCCGGGAGTTAAAGAAGCAACCAGATCACATATGAGAAATGCATCTTCTTCTAAAGGAACGTCTCTCAGATGTATGGCCAAGATTTTCCGACGGCCTTCTTGGTCTGGTTCTGCAACCAAAACTTTTCTAGAGAACCTTCCAGGCCGACAAAGAGCCGAGTCTAACGCTTCTGGTCGGTTAGTTGCTGCAATTACAATGACTTTCGTGTCTGACTCGAATCCATCCATCTCAGTAAGCAACTACAAAGGAAGTATATCAGCAATGGAGTCTACATGGTTAAAAGGGTACTAAATGTTGATTCTTTACCTGGTTTAACGTCTGGTCACGTTCATCGTTGAAACTCCTACCGCGTTTTCCTCCAACCGCATCAAGCTCATCAATGAATATAATGGAAGGTGAGTTTTTCCTTGCTGCATTGAAAAGATCTCTGATTCGCGCTGCGCCTCTTCCAACAAACAATTCAACAAACTCACTAGCGGAGACAGAGAAAAATGGAACTCCCGCTTCTCCAGCTACAGCCCGAGCCAACAAGGTTTTACCGGTCCCTGGTGGACCGACCAAAAGCACACCTCTCGGTAATCTTGCTCCTAGTTTTTTGTAGTTTATACTTCCTTGAAGACATGAGACTATCTACAAAGAAAAACAGAACACATGGAGGTTGGACTTCAAACTTAATTCTATAAACGTTGCATTTACGTATCTTTTTACCTCCACGAGCTCGTCTTTAGCAGAATCAACACCCTCAACATCATCGAAGCCAACAGTGGGATTTTTAGACCGTCGTTTCTTCGCAGGGCTGTTAGATGCTGAGAGTTGCCGATAAAGAAGCCACATAAGAGGTGTCAAAGGAATCCACAGAGAGATGATTGTTATCAAAGTAGTTCTCATTGACATCAATGCGGATTGAGGAGCTGAACTATAAGTAATGCCTTTCTCTCTCATTAAACTAAGAAGAAACTTCTCATCATGATCGACTTTTCTTGTCACATACTTCCACACAGGAGGCAAAGCTCGAACCTTTCGCGGAGTATCGTCTTTCGTAACAGCTTCTGTCACTGTGCCGCCATCAATTTGGATTGCCGGATCTTCTAAAGTTTCAGACTTGTGAACATCATCAACAACCTCAACATTCTCATCAGTGTTGTAATAGATTCGACGTGAGCCTTCTTCGAGCAAAACCTTTGAAACAGAACCACCTCGAAGATTCGTAACGAAATCTGAGTAAGGAACAATGGATGGGGACGGAACAGCAGTTAACCTCAAGAACAAATAACACAGTCCAAAGATTAAAGCCACACCGGTGGACAAGATCACTCTTTTGAGATTCTTTTTCAAAAAATATCGAAAATCTTCCATTGATGCTCTGAAATCAAATCTGCCAAGTCTCATTCTCACTAATCGTAATCTAGGTCGAAGCCTAAGAGAAAACCTTCTTCTCTTCCCTTTGTTTCTACCATTTTCACCAATACGAGTCTCCTTATCTCCGTAATCACCAGTCACAAGTCGCTTAATCTCGCTATTACAAGAAAATCTATTACGAGAATCGCCATGAACTCTAATAACCCCTAATCTGGTTTCACCAATTTCCATAAACCCACCAAGTCTCCTGCAACTAAACGATTGAGTCCTGATTCTAGAGACACAAACATTAAGCTCACTACTCCTCGAAGACACCTTTCTATTAAATTTCTCCGGAGAATAACCTCCATTGAATCTAAATCGATTGCTACAAAGAACATTGAAAGTAGCCATGGATTCTCTATCCTGGAATCCGAATCATGCGTTGATCATTCTTGTGCAAAAATCCTAAGAAAACCGACCAAGCGCAAGAGTAGACGAACGTGTCATACAAGTGAAGAAGATTGGAATTAGAAAGGCTTTCGTCTTCAAGCTGATGACTCTGTTAAATTGAAAGGATAAGAAGAGTTCGCAAAAGCTCTTTTTTGGTTGACAGATAAAAAACAAAACACAGAACAGGAAAAACTGTATGAATAAGCATTGGGCATTATAAATCGAGTCATGGCCTCATGGGCCTTTTAGCTATTGGGCTATCTTTCATTTTGGGCTTATTTTAAAAAATAGGTTACTGATTTTTTTGAATTGGTATAATTAATTTGACGCCTATATATATATATATACCCAATTAAATTGTTTTGTTCCTAAAACTTTATGAATCATAAATTCATAATCGTCGTGATAAAGCCTCTAATTACCCAAAATCGTGCTCAATTTAGAAAATAGAATCTTTTAGTTGTCACCAAACTTAGCAAGTTGGCATAACCACCATTTAATCATAATAATACTCTCTCGACGGCGTCGTTTCGTGCTGGCTTCACTTGAATTATTATTTTTCTGGCTGGACTCATATTTTCTCCGGCAAGGAAAAAAGAAAAACATCACTTTCTTCAAGCGGATGAAAAATTCAAAGATTGAGTCACCACCACCATAGTAATATACGCGTATGAGTTCCCAGATGTGATCTCCATCCAACGTTGTATTTCTTTCGTTTTGGTTATCTTCTTCGGTTCCATCGAATTCCAACAATTCCCATCGAGGAATTTGGTTACGAATCTTTTGATCTGACTAAACCTAGGTGAGTTTTAATTTCTCCTGGATTTTTTACGATCACGTTTCTGCTGATTATGATTACTGGTTACAGTTTTTGGACGATCGACGTTACTAGATTTAGGATTTTACTTTGAGAACCTGTTTATACTTTGATGGTATAAATTTCACTATTGGGATATATTGGTCTATGATTGTGTCATTAGGGAGCTTGATCACAAGGAGACTGAAACCAATGCTAGGAGGAGTCTCTTCAGGTTAGTAGAATGAGTAGAAAAAGAACGGAAAATGGCAGTGAATCAGGACCAGCCACTTCTCATGTTCCTGTGGATAGATTCGGGTTTCTCAAGCAAGAACATGCCAATTCGCCTGAGCGTTTTAGCAAGTCTAAAACTACATCATCCACTGATCATGACAGGTATGTCCTGAGGGAGCGAATAATTTTAAAAGAATATGATTGAGAGAGTGAGAGTGTGTTTTTGTTGTTGGCTATCTATAGAGAGGAGAGAAAGGTGAGAAAATGGAGGAAGATGATTGGGGTTGGAGGGAGTGATTGGAAGCATTATGTTAGGAGAAAACCTAATGTTGTCAGAAGGCGTATACGAAAAGGGATCCCTGATTGCTTACGAGGTCTTGTTTGGCAGTTAATCTCAGGAAGTCGAGACCTTTTGCTTATGAATCCTGGTGTTTATGAGGTAATCTTCGCCGTTTATATCCTTACATTGTTTCTTCTCTGAGTCATATTCTGATCATCTATCGATTTTCCTATGAAGCAATTGGTGATTTATGAAACATCTGCATCAGAGCTTGATATCATTCGAGACATATCCCGTACTTTCCCATCACATGTTTTCTTTCAGAAGAGACATGGACCTGGGCAAAGATCCTTGTACAATGTCCTTAAGGCATACTCAGTTTATGACAGAGATGTCGGATATGTTCAGGTCTATCCTCTAGATATTTCCCTTGTTTCCCATTTTTCTTTCTTTTAGTATGGGACTAAGATTCATGATTCTAATATCTGCAGGGGATGGGGTTTATAGCCGGTTTGTTGCTTCTCTATATGAGCGAAGAAGATGCCTTCTGGTTATTAGTTGCATTACTTAAAGGAGCTGTTCATGCTCCAATGGAAGGACTGTATCATGTGAGTCTTTTAATTATTAGAAGATTGCAAGAAAATGTTGTATAGTTGAATGAAACAAAAAGAGTATTTTCTGCGTGAGTTAGAGTTTGTGACCACGTTTTAAAAAAGTTCTCTGTAGATTAAGTTTATAACGATTCTGGTGAGAGTTTTTCGTCATTGATTATGAATCAACTATCCAATTTAAAAGGCTACTGTATAGTTCGTTCCTTGATTTAACAAGGTAATGTCTTTGCCGCACATTTCATCTATTTCTTAAGAGTCAGTGGTTTGTGTGTAATGTAGGCAGGGCTTCCCCTTGTACAGCAATACCTGTTTCAGTTAGAAAGCTTGGTAAAAGAGCTAATTCCGAAGCTCGGAGAACATTTTACTCAAGAAATGATTAATCCGAGTATGTATGCAAGTCAATGGTTCATCACCGTCTTCTCATACTCATTTCCTTTCCCTTTGGCTCTACGGATATGGGATGTGTTTCTCTCCGAGGTAACTAAATGCGCATCCTTAAAATCTCTTTAACGTTTGTTGTGATCAAAGTTTCATTCTGTTATCTTCTATGGTCATTGTTTCTTAAGGGTGTTAAAATCGTGTTCAAAGTGGGCTTAGCATTGCTCAAGTATTGCCAAGATGAGTTGGTGAGTGAGGTTTATTTACGAGCTGTAAGTTAATTTCGCAAAACCAACCTTTTTAAAAAAATTAACTCTGCAGGTAAAGTTACCGTTTGAGAAACTAATACATGCTCTGAAAACTTTCCCGGAAGACGCAATGAATCCGGATACCTTGCTTCCATTGGCTTACTCTATCAAGGTTCTCTTTCGTTTTCGAAAAGTTAATGTTCTGGTAAAATTTCCATGATAACTCGGGAGAGATATGAAAGAATCAGATTCTCGATATCGACATGATTAACTTGATAGATAATTTAATCTTACTTGTAGTGATTAATTGAGGGCATTGATGTTGTTAAATCTGATGGTATACTTGAAAAACGCTCTCAGCTTTCTTGAATAATCAACAACTGTGTTTTTTTGTTTGTTCATGGCAGGTATCAAAGCGTTTGGAAGAACTGACACTGGAGTATCAGAAGACTAATGCCAAACCGGTTCAACCGTAGGAAATCCGGTTGGCAATAACCTGAACCAGAAGTTGGATTCGAATTCGTTTTCTCATCTTATCTTTTCTTGTTGGAATATATTCTTTTTTCATCATATTGTCAAGTTGGGTGGGAATTTCTTATCAGAAGCTCTCTGATTGTTTTTAGCAATTTCGTGGAAAAGAAGAAGGCATGCTCCAGCTGATGTATAGATAGAGAGAGAGACCAGTGTTCCTAGAGAGATATCACTAATGTGAAAAGTAAATCATATTGTTTAAAGGTATTTTTATTCTTTAAGGTTCATGGTACCAAACTAGTCCAAAATCTCAGAATTTTAAATACGACTTATGGTTGAACAAAAAAGATTTGGAATAAATAATTACACACTGGTCAATAGTGATTGGTTATAATTTTGATACATTTTATTTGTTGATTTTTGACAAATGGTGGACATGAGTCATGAGTGAGTCACGGGGAGGCCCAATTTTGTCATGTAGTGGAGCAGTTGAGAGCCTTTGAGAAATAGAATTTGATTCTTTTAGGCCCCACGGCTACGCTACCGTGACAGCTCGCCTCGAGTTATCCGCTTCAACGGCACACGTATCTTCTAAACACGTGTCAATCTTTGATTGGTTAATATAGCGTGTTGGCCCATCTCTGTTTTATATTTTGTTGTTCCGCAAAAGATAATGTCAAAAAATAATAAAGAAACAAATCTCTAAAATTAAAATAATTTCTACTTGCGGCGAAAGGAAAAAGCAAATTTGTTAAAATAGTTGGGGCTATTTATCTGCGGTCAGGAATGGAGATGCTCGCACCTACCGATTCCAACGTAAGTAAATGGTTGAAGGGTAATTTGGGTAAAAACCTCGGAACGGCAAATTGGAAATAATCAACGGCTCAGATAGCTTCACGCGATATAAACGCTAAGGTATAAGGTCAAATACGTAATTGTCAGGGAGCATAACCCTAGTACTTATATAAAGGCACTCTTTCTACCTTTCTTTTCCTCCTCACGAACGCATCTCATTGCTTCATCATTACCAAATCATCAACTTAATCGTTTCTCTCAAATTTAGGGTTTTCTCTTTTCTCGAAAGTCTTGCGGTTTTCTGAATCATCTCTATCTGGTGAGTCTCTTTTTTGAATTGTAGATCTGCGTTTTCTCTCTGTAGATCTGTTCCGTCGTTGAGGATAATGTTTTTTAATCGGTGAATTCTGGGTTTTTTTCAGGTTTGAGGGTTTCGTTTGATATCTGGAGAAAGGGGTTTCTGGAAACAAGGAGTTCATAATTCGCGATCTTGATCTATCGATCTTCATTTATATATGTAAGTATCTCTCACGATTGACGTCGTTCTTCGATTGATTCATTAGCCTAGCTAGGTTAGATAGACATCGTTCTTATCGTCCTAGGTTTTGGTATAAGAGATTGATATTCGCATGCATGGTTAGGTTGACTTATACCTGAAACCAACGACTTGGTTTCGATTTTTGTTTTGTTACATGTATGATTGCCTATTGTCTTAGGCTTTGTTTTTAGTTATGGATCTGCTATAATAATTGGTTTCTACTCATCATTCGAGATATACAATTGAAAATTGAATGGTTCTTATGGTTTATAGATTCGTATTGTCCTGATAAACATTGTTGTGTGATCTTTTGAATACCTGGTATTTTTATTTTTCATCTGATCTTTTTCCTTTGGATTTGTTTTGTCTAATACAGAAAAGCGTGAATGAGATTATGATGGAGTCGAAAGGTGGTAAAAAGAAGTCCAGCAGTAGTAGTTCCTTATTTTACGAAGCTCCCCTCGGTTACAGCATTGAAGACGTTCGTCCAAACGGTGGAATCAAGAAATTCAAATCTTCTGTCTACTCAAACGTGAGTTTCCTCTATAATGCTATATCTGATTTCTTCAATCTCTATGGTATCCATTATGTAGTCTCTTCTTAACTATGTTTTGCTTTTTGTTGCAGTGCTCCAAGAGGCCATCCTGAGTACCAGCGTGCACCGATCTTCATAATATAGTTATAGCTTTCTTTACTTTCCAGTTTATAATTTTCTTCTTTCAAAGCTCCTTTTCTGCTGGTTCCCGGATCCAATCGTTCTCTCCTCCTACTACAAGTCCTGTCGCTCACACAACAAGGCGAGATGGCCTTATCTGCAATCGGTTTCGAAGGTTACGAGAAACGGCTCGAGGTGACTTTCTTTGAGCCAAGCATCTTTCAAGACTCCAAGGGACTGGGACTCCGTGCTCTGACCAAGTCCCAGCTTGATGAAATTCTTACACCTGCTGCATGCACGATCGTTTCATCTCTCTCCAACGATCAATTGGACTCTTACGTACTCTCTGAGTCCAGCTTCTTTGTCTACCCCTACAAAGTCATCATCAAGACTTGCGGTACCACTAAGCTCCTCCTCTCTATCCCACCACTTCTAAAGCTGGCTGGTGAGCTCTCTCTGAGTGTCAAGTCTGTGAAGTACACTCGCGGCTCCTTCCTCTGCCCCGGAGGCCAGCCTTTTCCTCACCGCAGCTTCTCTGAAGAAGTCTCTGTTCTTGATGGGCACTTTACTCAGCTGGGCTTGAACAGCGTAGCCTACTTGATGGGCAATGATGATGAGACTAAGAAATGGCATGTCTATGCTGCCTCTGCCCAGGACTCCAGCAACTGCAACAACAATGTCTACACTCTCGAGATGTGCATGACTGGTCTGGACAGAGAGAAAGCTGCTGTCTTCTACAAGGATGAAGCTGACAAGACTGGGTCAATGACTGATAACTCTGGAATCAGAAAGATCCTTCCCAAGTCTGAGATCTGCGACTTTGAATTCGAGCCCTGCGGCTACTCTATGAACTCAATTGAAGGGGATGCAATCTCCACGATCCATGTGACCCCTGAAGATGGGTTTAGCTACGCTAGCTTCGAAGCTGTGGGTTACGACTTCAACACCCTTGACCTTAGCCAGCTGGTGACAAGGGTTCTCTCTTGCTTCGAGCCCAAGCAATTCTCTGTAGCTGTGCACTCGAGCGTTGGAGCGAACTCATACAAGCCAGAGATTACTGTAGACTTGGAAGACTATGGGTGCAGAGAGAGGACATTTGAGTCTCTAGGAGAAGAGAGTGGAACAGTGATGTATCAGACGTTTGAGAAGCTTGGTAAGTACTGTGGATCGCCTAGATCTACCTTGAAGTGTGAATGGAGCAGCAACAATAGCTGCAGCAGCGAGGACGAGAAGGACGAGGGAATCTAGCAGAATTTTTCTTCCTAATAACTATTTTCGAGCTTTCTGTTTTTGTTCTTTCTTTTTAAAAAACTTATTAAGTTCTTATGAATAATGACTTGTGAAGTTTGAGTTCGTCTCCTTCACAAGCAAGTTGTATTGGTGTTTTCTACTTTATGAATATGGGTTTTATATACCTAAAGACTTGTTATGTTATTATTCTTAAATGTTGCTGCTATGATGATTACTATTATCGATTTTTACTATTATATTTGTTTTTTTTAACGATTCGTTGAAAAATAAACGAGATTGACACTAATGTAGCAAAATGTGCAATATTATCTTCAAAACATTACAAAATTCAGTTGTCTTAATCTTTTTATTTCCGATGACAAATTATGGTTACGTAAATAGTACTATATTAAAAAAAAAAGAAAAAAAAAGACGAAAATAAAACAAAAAGGGAGAATTTGAGTATTAAACCAAAAAAAAAGGGAGAAGTGGACTTTTGATCAAAAGAAGAGAACAACTTGCATGAGTAAATTAGTTTTAGAGCTGACTATTTAAAATTTTAAGAACTAAAAAGAAAGTGGTAGTATAATTTAACAAAAGGATGATGACTCATATGAATAATAGTAGGCAAAAAAAACTTCAAAACCACAATTTCTTGTTTTCACTTAGAACCTTATTCTGCCATAATTACGTTTAGTTAAATTAAGAAAAAATTGCTTAAAACGACAGTACAAGAAGAAGGAAACATTTTCTTTCACTCAAAATCCTATTATCGCGCAACAGAGGAGTCTAAGTGAAATAATACCGTGTCGTTTGCGGATCAGAAATCGAGAGAACCACGTATGTGTCTTTTATGTCCTGGTCAAACGGTTATCCAACACGTGGATCCCAAAACTAGCCACCGACTGCAGCAAGTTTCTCGAACCGATGCACGTGTCCTCGACACGTGGAGACTCCCAAGCACGTCTCTGGGTTATAAATAGCAACCCAATGCTCCAATCATTTTCCATCATCAAACACAAAACAATCAATCAAAAACATAAAATTCAAAGTGTAAGCAAAACCAGAACGAGAGAAAATGGACAACAAGCAAAACGCGAGCTACCAAGCCGGTCAAGCCACTGGCCAGACTAAGGTCTCTCTCTCTCTCTTTCTTTTGTTACACATTTCGTATCAATTTGTTGAAATATATGTAAAAGATCTCTACATTTCTAAATTCATATAGTTTTCCCGCAAATACTTACGGATTACGATAGGGTGTTCTTTTTAGACAAGGTTGATCTAATAATGTATAATGTTAAACTTATGTGAATATAGGAGAAGGCCGGTGGAATGATGGACAAGGCCAAGGATGCTGCTGCTTCAGCTCAAGACTCCTTGCAACAGGTTCAGTTTTGATTCTTTCATTTCATTTTGCTCCCTTGTAGTAAAACCATAATATTGAACTTTTAAATCAAATTGTGAATTGTAGACTGGACAACAAATGAAGGAGAAGGCGCAAGGAGCTGCTGATGTCGTCAAGGACAAGACCGGCATGAACAAAAGCCACTAAGCAAGCACCTTGGACTTCTTTTCTAATTAATTCCCCTCTTCGACTTGTGTTTAATAAATTTGGGGTTTTAATTCTCATTCCTGCTACTTTCTGATGTTGTTTCCTTGCGTCCATTTGGATCTTTATGTAATCTTATCTATCTAGTTAATAAAAGTATGCTTTTTAATATCATGAATGTGGAAGAAAAAAGGGAGTGGGTTTCAGTGTTCAAGTATAAAGTAACAACTAACAACTTCAAAGAATATTAGATCAATGAAAGTAAGTATCAAACAATGTATATATCTTATAGTGTTAGTTTGGAAATTTTATCCAAAATGAAGATAATTTGGAACGTTAGATGAAGTTTTGTTCCTCAAATAACTTTGGAACCTTCAGTTTTTTATATATCATTGGAAATTTAGTGAGAAAACATGATTGGATCAATTCTCTTACTAAAACATTTCAAGAGTATAAGGAATTATTGATTGAGCACAAAAAGACATGGTCATATTTTCCTAATCGCTGTGGAGGATAAAATTATCTAAATAAAAAAATGTTGTGGCTAAAATGAAAATTACAAAAAGTTGGAGGATGACAGCTTAAAAATACTCGACCTTCCGTCTTGGTCAGAGGTTTAGTCTAAAGCCCTAAACATTTCCTCTCTCTCTTGCGCCATTGCTGCTCCATCGTTCCCATTCGTAAAAATCCAAACTTTTTGTTCAAAATCAAGCCAAACTCTAGTGTTGTTGTAGCTTAGATAGACATTAAGGATGAGGTATCAATGGCGATCGCTTCTTTTCCGGAGCTACCGTTCGTCTCCTCGTCCATTTCTTTCTCATCACTCGCGGTTCCAGGTAATCTCCAATTCGACTCGATCTTTCTCTTCTTTCCTCCACGAACGTTTTGGAGTGCAACAAAGACAGTGTCTTTTTGCCTTGCGATCGCCATTGGCGAGCTCTGTTAGCCGACGCTTTTCATCTGAGTCTGCGATAGAAGAGAAACTTCCTGCTGAGACTGTTGTGATTGATGTTTTTAGCAGATTGAATGGTAAGGATGAGATTACGAAAGAGCTGGATTCGAATGATGTTGTGATTAGCCATGAATTAGCATTGAGAGTTCTGAGGGAACTTGAATCAAGCCCTGATGTTGCGGGGAGGTTTTTCAAATGGGGTTTGGAGGCTTATCCTCAAAAACTTTCTTCCAAGAGTTATAACACGATGCTGCGTATTTTTGGTGTTAATGGATTAGTTGATGAGTTTTGGAGGTTGGTTGATGATATGAAGAAGAAAGGGCATGGTGTTTCAGCTAATGTTAGGGACAGAGTCGGTGACAAGTTTAAGAAAGATGGACTAGAAAATGATTTGGAGAGGCTGAAAGAGCTATTTGCTTCAGGTTCTATGGATAACTCTGTTGACAAGGTTTGCAATAGGGTGTGTAAGATTGTGATGAAGGAAGTGTGGGGTGCTGATGTAGAGAAACAGCTAAGGGATTTGAAGCTCGAGTTTAAAAGTGATGTGGTAAAGATGGTTTTGGAAAAACTTGACGTGGATCCGAGGAAAGCTTTGTTGTTCTTTAGGTGGATTGATGAGTCTGGAAGTTTTAAACATGATGAGAAGACGTATAATGCTATGGCCAGGGTTTTAGGGAAAGAGAAGTTTCTTGATAGGTTTCAGCACATGATAGAAGAAATTAGGAGTGCTGGTTACGAGATGGAAATGGAGACTTATGTTAGGGTTTCAGCAAGGTTCTGTCAGACTAAAATGATTAAAGAAGCTGTTGAGTTGTTTGAGTTTGCAATGGCAGGTAGCATTAGCAACACACCCACCCCACACTGCTGCAGTTTACTGCTCAAGAAAATTGTCACTGCAAAGAAATTGGACATGGACTTATTTACAAGAACTTTGAAAGCTTATACTGGGAATGGCAACGTTGTGCCGGATGTTATGCTGCAACATGTCCTCAAGTCTTTGAGAAGCGTTGATAGGTTTGGACAGAGCAACGAGGTGTTGAAAGCGATGAACGAAGGTGGATATGTTCCTAGCGGTGATTTGCAGAGTGTGATTGCATCAGGACTTAGTCGTAAGGGCAAGAAAGATGAAGCAAACGAACTTGTGAACTTTATGGAAGCTTCTGGAAACCATTTAGATGATAAAGCAATGGCATCTTTAGTTGAAGGGCACTGTGATGCTAAAGATCTCGAAGAAGCTTCAGAGTGTTTCAAGAAGATGATTGGGAAAGAGGGAGTCTCTTATGCAGGTTATGCATTTGAGAAGTTGGTACTTGCTTATTGCAACAGTTTTCAGGCAAGAGATGTATACAAGCTTTTCAGTGAGCTAGTGAAACAAAATCAGTTGAAACCTTGGCACAGTACATACAAAATTATGGTGAGGAATCTGTTGATGAAGAAGGTAGCAAGAGATGGTGGGTTTGAAGAAGCTTTGAGTCTTCTACCTATGATGAGAAATCACGGGTTCCCTCCTTTCGTGGACCCGTTCATGGATTACTTATCGAATAGTGGAACAAGCGCAGAGGCTTTCGCTTTTCTGAAGGCTGTGACTTCAAAGAAGTTTCCATCTAATTCAATGGTTCTGCGTGTATTCGAAGCTATGTTGAAGTCTGCAAGGCATAGTGAAGCTCAGGATTTACTGTCTATGTCCCCAAGTTATATCCGTCGCAATGCAGAAGTTCTAGAACTTTTCAATACCATGAAACCTGAAAAATGTTCTTTAGAGAAACCTTTGCCTGCTCCTGCTCAAATTGAAGCTTAATTCATTATATGTTGTTTTCTTTTGTTTCTGGACGTGGTGATTCAAAAAGGACAATCACTTACTCGACTCTAATCGCTATAATTTTCTTCATATAGCGGCGATGTGGGACTTTTGAAGATTGTTAGTAGCTTAAATGGGCTTATTTAGAAAAAGGCCTCTGCCTCTTTTCCATCGTAAGCCAGTTTACATTACTAATCTTTCCCCAACTTAAGATTTTATCATTTGGTCTTGTGGGCTTTTTAGCAAAAGGCCTATTTATCAATCTTGTTGTCTATGTTGTCTCTTAGCTTTGTTTTTTCTCTATTGACCTTTAATCCAAAGAGTTTACAGAATTCATTAGTACTCTAAAGATTTGGTATTTTGTTTCTTATAAAGTACACATTATGTATTTACATATCGGACAAAATAAACACATATACATATGTGTATCGTAATAAATAAATTAATCATGCGAACAAAGGAGCATCATCACACATCTTCTAATGATGTAGATCCTCCCCTTTTGTTCTTTCAGATATTTCCCGAGTCTTCTACTTTGGGATTTCTTCTCCTTTCTCTTCAAGCTCATGATGCTTTCCATATCCAGTTGTGTCCCTAAGAAACCAGTTGATATAACAATGATTGTATCGGAAATACTAAAAAGTTGGTGAGACTTTACACCACGACGAATCCCTCGAAAAAACTTGGTCTAGATTGTTTCCGAGCAGGAATCTTCTATGATATTAACTATTAATTAAGAGAGTGTGATATTGTGAAGAATAAGAGAACTTTGGAAGATAAGTGATTTAATGGAGAAGATACTTGTTCGAGTGAGTTTTTATAGGGAGAAGTTATTGTCTGCATTCTACAGTAACTTAATAAACAATTAATAATAGGTATACATTGGACCCTTAAATTTATCTCTAATCAACCATATAAATGATTATATTGTTCGAGGAAATTATTATCATTTGTATGTGGTTTAGTCACGTCACCAAACTCTATATAACAATGTGAAAATCCACCAACAAAGATACATTTGTCGGCCATTTGGTTGCATAACATATTCTTTTATCCACTATCCTAATAAGTGATAAAAGTAATCATTTTAATTAATAAAAATGGTATTATATATCGAACTAAAAGCAAGTCTTGTAAAGTTCTTCAAATTTAATTACGGCCTCTTAAGATTTGAGTAACTTTTTCGTTCGAAAAGACTAATATTTTGGGATTGATAGTATACTATATTTATTTTCTTTGTTGGTGAACACATTGACCAAATTAGTACAACTAGAGCCATTTTGCTTCAAATGAAATGAACATATCCCATAAAATGTGGATACATTGAGTCATTTTTACTCGCAAATAAAAACATGACCATTTTATAACATTTGATAGTTTATCTATGCTAAAATTAGCTGGCAAAACTTATATAAATAAATTAACTTGTTATATAACGTTCTGGTATATACAAAAAACTAAGTAACTTATAAAAGTAAACTTCTTAGAGTGCGGATGCATATAAAATTGAAAACCGAAGTTATCAGAGATCAATATATAGTTTCGTATGAATCTCATAGTCGCCAAAAGTGCATAAATGCGCAAGTGGATTTGATTTCCTCACCGTAAACACAAAATGCCAAAGATGATATGATATGTATATAGGACTTCATCGAAGCTAACATAACTGGAACAAGATTATATTTTTAATTACTTGAAATTTGCGATTATGAGCTTACATAAAAGTTAATATTATGGCCAAAACATAATCCCACATGTCTTTTCTCGTGTTCCATCACCAAATTAGCCGTAACTTGAACCTGGCCCTTGCTTCTTAAAAATTATTTTTGCCTAACTACTGTATTATATTAGCGCATCAATTCTTGGAAATTGTTTTTGTCTCCCCGAATATATTATATCCCGATTTTCCCTATGCCATGCTTCAAGAGTAGAACATTTTGAACTTATCATTGTTATATGCATGTCAATATTTTTTTGGTTATATGTTCAACTACACAAACACATACTACGTACTTGTACATTTTTATATTACCAAAAATAGATATATGATATGCGTATTAGCATAGAGGACACCACTCTTGAACTCTTGTTCCCTCACTTTCCATTTAGTTATTTATAAATTTAGAGGTAAGATAACAAACTAAAATTGAAAGGAAGAAAAATATATACAAAAAAAAGCAATCAGAAGAACCAATGTACAGTAGTATGCTGCACGTGAAATTCGCATGGGTATGGGTTACTGTTTGGCATAACCTAGACAACCTTCGTTCTCTTGTCCCCTAAGTACTGATACAGACTATACAGTAGTATTATTTCATTATTAGAAACCATTCATGATAAAAATTTACCATATGATATAGCTTAATTAACAATGAACTTAAACACAATTAAGAATCATTAACCCGTATCTTGGTCTTGGATGACTCAAAAGATAGTGTTCGTAATTAAAAACTGTTCCGGTGCAACGCATCGAGAACCAGTTTCGACTTCGTAATCTTGGTTTACTAATCATTTGAATTAAGGTTGATTGGTTTCTTGCTAATGAAGCATCCAATATCTTGGAGCTAGTAATCTAATCAAGATCCTTACACATACAAACATGAAACATTAATGTATTATATATGTTCACAATTGAAACTTTTGAAGCTGTGGATTTGGGGGAAAACTTATAACACTGGAGGTAATTGTGAACACTGAACAGTCTTTAGTTATGGGCCTATTCTTTTAGTCCATCAAGGGGGTTATGGGCTATGGATTGGGTCCTTGAAAGTCTAAGTGTAACCAACTGCTATTTAACCAACGCGCATCAGTTGCGCGTGTCGCTAAAATGTATGGACTAAAAGCGCTGTTTCTTACCAAAACACTTTTTCTTTAATTTCTCAGCGCGTGAAACAGGGATGAACAGTTTGGTTTTGTATTTTCTTGTACCTTTTTTTCTAATCTATTTTCGCATTATCAAAAAGGGTGAATTGCAAAACTAACCATTTTGGATAAAATAAAAAAAAAACAGAGAAGAGATAGCAACAGCCATTAAATGAACCAAAATCTCCATGTTACACCACTGTCACAAGTGATGCCTACATTTGCATGCACTCTTTGGGCCACTGTAATCATGAGTTCTCTAAATGCAGGTGAATCATTCTTGTGAAATCAAAATAAGCAATACAATCTGTCTTCCTTACCGTCAAATTTTATAAAATATTAATAAATATTATTTTGAAATTTTCACATATGAGAGCTTTTAATTTTCTGATCTGAAAATCCTTTTTTCAGTCAATTTAAAATACAGTGAGAAATAGCCAAACATGTTAAATCAATCATTCTTGTCAAGATAATCAATTTCATTATTATTAACTGTCACTATACAAAATTAAAAACATGAAAAAGAAACCAGAACTAATCGATCATAACCTTTCGAGAAAACAATGGAACATGCCAAGTGAATTTGTTTCCTATATATGGATTACACCCAAAAAAACAAAAGACAAAAAACTAAAACTTTATTGTGAGGTGTCTCTAATATATATGTCAGTCATCCAATTAAGATTCAACATATACTATCTTACAAACTTTCGAGATAACTTATTTGAAAATACCCAATATAATGAAACAAATTTAAAGATGACAAAAGTACTACAAAAAGTCAATATTTTAAAGAATAAAAAAAAACTCAACCATCCCTTTTAAATTCATATATGTACATTTCTTCCCTCTCTCCATCATCCTTAGCTTTACCTTGGCTCTTTATTTTAATTTCCAATGGTTTTGCGTGGCGAAGAGCTTGAGTTTAATCTAAGAGAATGGGCACGACAAGGCCATTTAACTCGCGAAGATCAAAGTTCTAGAAGGTTCTCTGCCTCTTGTATCCGAAGCTTCCGAGAAGACCACAAGTCTTGTACAACAAACGTCACCATCTCTAGTACTGCCTCTTCTCCGGGTTACTCCCTCAAAGGTAATAGCCTCTTTTGATGCTAATTACTTCTTAGAAAAACGTTTTGAAAATTGAATTTTTGCGACAGATGAGATCGATCCATCAAATTATTCCTTCAGTAGTGCACTCAAGGGTAAGTCTCTTCCAATCCTTTTGTTTTGTTTAGCTTTTCAGTTTTCATGATTCTCAACTCAAAGATTGAATCTTTTGAGAATTTTGACCTATATGAATCTAAGTATATGCTAATTTCAATGACTAATCAATAAATCTGATGGTACGTCGTATAGTATAGAAAAATGTAGCAAAAAAAGACATTTGTGCCAAAATCATTACGTTTCGATAACCTTTTCTTGAAATTTGCATCAACAGCTACGTCATTATATTACACTTGATTAGTTTGTTTATATTCATTGATAACAATAAAAAGAAGCTCTGTTATGATTATGAACTACAACAGAGAAAGGATATAATAACCTTTTTGTTTGGTCTTTCGTTTGATTTGCTTACACAGCATTGCAAGCAAAATCAGTGTACAAGAAGAATTGGGATTGGTTGAAACCAGAAGGAGTTGAGCTAAACTCGAAATGGAACGAAGCAGAGAAGTATATATGCAATCCTTTATCTGGTGAAGTTCCTTTGGAGTGTTTGTCTTCTAAAACCCTAAATTCAAGATCTTTCAGAAACTTATCCACCAAGCATGCTCCACTCATGATTTTACCTTCTAATTATAATCTCAACATTCCAAGAACGGTTAATCCTAAAGTTAGAATCATTCATGAGGATCCTAGATCTCCCGATCCTGTTCTAATTCAAGGTGATTAGTAATGATTTCATAAAGGTAGTTTTTTTTTTTTTTTTTTTTTGTAACTAAAAAAGAGTTTGGGGCTGGTTTATAGCAGATAAGAAAGTTGTGGGGTCTAAACGAGATGTCGTGAGTGCACAGGGAAATGTTAGTGCAGCAAAGACGACGCCGATCATGGAGAGATTAACGAAAAGACAGGTGGGAGCTGATGATTCGCCTGTTGAGTATGCACTAAAGTTGAAAGCTCAACAAGAGGTACATTATATACGATTTTGCTCTAATAATTCTTGGTTTTAGCATATTGTGAAAATGGGTAAAAATCAAATTATTTTTTTCGTTAAAGAAAAAATCAAATTTTTTCCCTTTCGAAATAATTCGGTTTGAAAGTATATAGTTTTGCCTTTTGAAACAATATTCTTGAAATATTTTATTAAAATAATCTTTATCATATTAAACATATTATTAAATATATGACAGTACTCGTTACGTATAAGTTATGTATACTAGATATATTAATGTTTGAACTAAATTTTGTAAGGACATATTACTCATTAGTTAAGGCCCTATGAGAACCATATATTAACTTCTAACAATGATTATCAAATTTTGGTACGATTTTGCATTGGGCCATTCAAAATATTTGAAATCATGCAAATTACGTACGTAATAATTAATTGCATAAAACTTTGAACTCGTTTGTGCAATTAAACTCTTTCACAAAACAAGAGCAAACACCAATACATAAATGTGCAGTGTATAATGTTTTTTTTAATCATAGAAGAGACAGCGATAAGACTCCACGTTTTGTTTGTTTATATACAAAATATTGTATCCTTGTTAAGACGTGATACTAGTATCCATCATAGAAAACAAAACAGTATCATCCAACTTCGATATTACAATTATTTCATGAGAAATCTTCATTGGACCCCATATTATGATTTTGTGTAGTTTAGATTGAAAAGGCTACTTAAATATGTGCACGCTTGTATATTTATATATCACTGGTTGAACAATTCAACCAATATTTTTTGTTTTTAGAAACTATATAAATTTGATAACTAGTGATTATCTACCTGATTAGTTACTATGGTTTTGGGTTTTGAAGGATGTGAAGTTAGAAGAAAATGAGCAAAATATGATGACAAAAGAAATTCAAGAAGAAAAGAAAGAGAAGAAGAAGAGAAGAGGAAGTGGGTTTTCCTCATGGATAAGGAAAATGCAAAGACAACCAAGAAAATCCAAATGCATATTTCTCATTTGTCTTCCTCATCTTATCAAAGCTTCTTGAGATTCAAACCAATCATTTTGGGATATTGGTTACACAATATTGGAGCAATGTATGCAAGATCATATGCCAATTTCTATCCTTTTTTGCTTGTATATTTATATATATAATATGGATTTTCCTGATCATAGAGTTTTTTATTGAACTTATTAATGTTTTTACTGGCACATGATACAATTTTTTTTAATTGATTTAAAAGATTGTAAAACACAAACTTTTGTTCAAGGTTTTCAACAAACTAAAATGTCTACATCTCCTGATCAAAATTATTGGAAATTTTTTTCCCTAGAAATCAAAATTATTATTTTTTCTAAAGATTATTTGTAGGGAAAAAGTAAATTTGAAATAAGCATGTTTTCCCTCTTTCTTTGTATAGATACACTCTTCTTTTGCCTTCCTTAGTAAAAATCTATTGATATCTTCTCTTCTCAAGTTCTTCAGTGACCAGTGAGATTGAGTGTCAAATATCATCGGACTTCCATTCTACAATGGCAAGAGTGTGGCGGCCACCGCAAGCAATCGATTTAGCTGACCATTTTCCTTCTTCTTCTTCGTCTGTGTGATTAAAGCTTCCTTCAGGCGGAGGAATCTTTATAGGCAACTCCAATGGCTGTCCTGTTGTTACTTTCCTTCCATAACCAAGTCTACCATGATCTCCTCTACCAAACTGATCGAAAAGAGAAACATAATCACAAGGATGTTTCAAACTAAACCTGAAAGCAGTTTTTATGGTTTCAAGGACTGACCGAGAAGATTCTGCCATCTCTTGTCAAAGCAACTGAATGTGTTCCGCCACAAGAAACCTGAATTTTTTGGAAAGAAAGAGAACTCAAGATTCTTAAATGCTTTACATGAATGATATTCTCTTCAGCAAAGAATAGAGATCTCTCATTGAAGCTTAACGCTTTAAAACCTGAATTATATCTTCTTCAGCTAGAAGATTAACTTTCTGTGGAACCATTTTGCTGCTCTTGTCATTGTCACCAAGCCCGAGTCTTCCATGTTCTCCTCTTCCCCAACCATACACCTAAGAATTAGAAGACCAAACACATAATATAATAACGGAAAAAGGATCTAGCACACAGTGAGAATGAGAAGGAAAGAAAACATTTTTGAGCGTAAGATGATTCTAACCTCTCCTTTATCAGTTAGAGCCGTTGAATGCCATCCACCCGCAGCAATATCGACCTGCAGATGCGTGTAACGAAGGACAAATTGTCAAAGCTTATAATCAGAACCACTCTTCAAAGGTTTAATAAGTAGAAAGGGAATCAAGAAAAGGGAAATGAAGCAGAACCAAAGTGAGATCATCGAGGCCTTGGACTGGAACAGGATGAGATGTTGGCTGGGTGTCACCGGTTCCAAGTTGTCCGTATTCGTTATTACCCCATGCCAATAATCTCCCATCTTCTTCAAGAGCCAGATTATGAAATGCTCCAACAGCAATAAGACGGACATTTTCAAGACCTTGAACTCTTACAGGAACAGATATTTGTTTTCTGCAATTTAGAGGAAACCAAACCAAACATATTAGTAATAGCCTTGGAAGTTAGAACGCACAAAATGTATACTATTGCTTTGAGTTTAATGGTTCATTATACATGTCACCGGGAGGCCACGGTTGACCCCAAGTCCACACATGACCTTCGCGTGTAAGAACCACCGAGTGAGTACCACCTGCAGCTACCTTTTAAGAAGTTTAGACCTCGAATGAATTATCCATAGATCACCATTTAGAATTAGAAGACGAGCAAGTATACCTGTCTGACTGTAAGTTTGGGGGCACAACGCTTAGGGATCACAATATCTCTTCGTACGGGCCTACCCATCTCGTCTTTTAAAGGCTCTTCACCACATTGTCCATATTCATTCCCACCTATGTGCATTCCATAATAAATTTTCAATATGATTCACCAAGCAAATCAGATAGAGTATGAAAAGGCATTCTCTTACCCCACGCATATGCTCGGCCTTGATCATCAACAGCTAAACAATGCCAACCACCAATTGCTGCCTATCATCCATTACAAAAGAACACATTCAAAGGTAGAACCAGTAGTTCAATATGATATTCTATAGAAACCATAATGGATCAGTAGAAAGAAAGATCAAACCTGAGTGATCTTGACATTGGCAAGGGCCTTGACTCGACTAGGGATGTTCTCTGTTTTTGTTTCTGGTTGGTGTCCTAATGTACCTCTTTGATTCCAACCCCATGTAAACATCTGAGATCAGTTCAAAGAAGCCGAAACATAACTTAGCGAAATAGAGGTTTTAAATCTTATTTGTGAATTTAAACCTTTAATTTAGCTATCAAACTACTGAAATAATGACCAATTCCATGATAACACAAACAAAACCTGTTCAAGAAAACAACTTTGAGCTATAGGCTAGCTTCTAATCAAGAATCTCAACTAAGAGACTTTTCCCACAAGATAAGAAGACACAGAGCTTCATTGGTTATGATTAATAAGCCAAACTATGTGTTTTTTGGTTCCTTCAAATTTTACAAGAACTTATAAAACCAAACTAAAACAGGTCTCTCAAATTTTACAAGAACTTATAAAATCATGTCCCCAAATGCAAAGAGACCAATCAAAACAAGACAAATCTCATTATCATGATATTTCGGATAGTACCGTGCCATCATCGCAAATGGCGAGGGAGTTACGGCTACCAGAGACAACGGAGCGAACAGAGTAAGGCTCGAGAGCTTCAACGACGCAAGCCCATTCCTTTTCTTCGTTGGTACCAATTCCTAGTTGCCCATCTTCTCCAGAGCCCCTGGAAAACAGACAAAAGATGGTAAGAGAGTTTAACAAGAGTAAGTGAAAAATCGAAACTTTGATAAGTAGATAGAAGAGAGGTGAAGAGTATTCGACCAGGCTATGATTGAAGTAGCTGTAACCATTAGACACAGAGAAAGAGAGAGGAGAGAGAGGAGAGAGAGAAGGTGAATGCACAGAGAGACAAGCGCAAAAGCAAAGCAGTGGGATTCGAGGGGGATGGTAATAATAGGAATAGCGATGTGTTTATATGTTAAGTGTATGTGTTTAATTATATTTAATTCATATTATTCCTAATTACTCAATACATTGATTTCCGTATATTCGTATTTCTATAAACATGCTCAAAATATTTACTGATAATGTGTGTTTGGAGTTATTTTTAAGTTTACAGCAGATTACTATTTTGAATAAAAAAACTTCTTATACAAATGTACACATGGAAAACATGAATAAAAAAATGGAACAATAGAAAAAGGATAATCTGTCAAAAGAAGAAGAAGAGAGGAATAAATAAGGAAAAGAGAAATAAATGAAATGTAGGGAAAGAGACTTATGTGTTGAATTGTCTACAAAAAGATTTTAAGAGTTTAAAGCTTTTCTTTTCCCTGTATCAGATTTTTTTTTTTTTTTTGGCTCAACATCAACTTTCATTTACCAAATGATTACATCCAATTAAAGGTACATAACATTCCCCTCTATCAAATTGGACCCAAATGCAATGGTTTGATCTAGTATCACCCTGAAACACTATCGGATCCAGCGCTACCTGATCGAGGAACCATTGCATTTTTAAACCACAATGAGATAGATAATACTCTACAAATCAGAATATTATCATCTCTTTGACCACCTACAGAGACTCTAAGCGACACGAGAACAACTACTAAAACGGAAGAGACCAAAACCTAGTCTGGAGACAACCAAACATTTAACCATTGAAGAAAAGTGGAAGGCACAATCGTTGCTTTGGTTTCCACGCTTTTCTCTCTCACTTGAAGGCGATTTCTTCTTCTCAGATCTAGATCTTTAGGTTCAGTTGCTCTTCACTCTCCGGACGTAGCTGTTCAACGTCGGTCCAGGAGTGAGTCTTTGCGTTCTCTCCGTCAACGGTGGTGTGGCGATTTCCCTCCGATGTGGTTGTGGCTCAAGTTCTGGCGGAAGAGGAACCTGCAGCGTTTGTCTCACGTTTATGGACGTCGTGAGTGCTTCGGGTCCTCCGGCTCATCCGTCGGTCTTGAGCTGCGCCCACGGCGGAAGTTGGAGGGCATCTGGTGGGAGTGTTGTTTGCTTGGTGGTTAACTGCAGATCCTCAGGATCTTAGAGGGCGGTTGTGAGTTACGGATCTGAAGGCTTCGGTTGAGCCACCTTCCTTTAGATTTGTCACAATTTTGCATCCATCGAGCCGGTTGAAACGCAATAGCTCTGGGATTTCGGATCTGTACCGGTTTGGGAAGGAAGGGTTACCGTCCAGTGTATCGGATTGCTTCTTCAGAATCCGGTGCCGTCGATGTGCTTGTTGGGGAGACTAGCTTTCTGGGAGTCTTGTGGTGGGTTGGTGCGCCGGTGGGGTTGATTCGAGGACGAAAACCGGTCTCTTTCGTCGGAGTTTCTCGAGCATCGGTTGCGGCCTCGAAACTGTAGGGCTTGAGCCCGCCGGATCTAATGCTCCGGTCTCTCTGCTAGCTTCCATCAACAAGCGGCGATCTTCCTTCTTTGCCGACATGTTTTCCGATTTGCTAATTTTGTAACTGGATTTGATGTTGTTTTTGTTGCGGCCCAAGGTCATTTGGGATGAGGATTAATAATATTTAAAAAAAAAAAAAAAAAAAAAAAAAAAAAAACCCTAGTCTGAAGTACAAAGTAAATCCATACTATTAGTCCCTATTGATCAGAATGTAATCCATGTCCCAATAGCATTACCGCCCGGAGGCGCATCATCAGAAAGGCTCAATATCCCCGGCTTTCGTTGTTCCGGTCTTAAACCAAAAGCGGACCATATATCCGACTGACCCGACCAATGATACAAGATTGAAGATTCTTTAAAAATGGGTTAACACAAATTCTGTTGCGTTAAGCAAAAATCAGAATACCCTAATAAGAACTAAGTAAATAATACACTGATTATGATAATTTATGACGAGTTGAATGGAAAGCAATAATTCAAAGTTTTGTTTCTTCACTTCCTAAATACTAACAAGCAACGAAGCAGGAACCAAAGACTCAAACAGCTTTAATAACCCAATAAAAAAAAAAGGGAACAGAGATTTTTGGAGAAAATCAAATAAAGATCTTTCTCTCTGCTTCTACAAATCCCCTAATCATATCATATGTTTTTGGAAAATCCATACCATACATACTTAGAAATGTCTCTCCCTCTCTCTCTGGTCACTGCCCTGTCTCAGCTGGTTTCCCCTCTTCCGGCTCATGTTTTGACGCCTCCTTGATCTCATCACCGCCCGCCTCATCCTAAAAATCAGCAACACAATCAGCGTTTGAGAGAAATTTCTGAGTAAAAGAAGCTTAGACTGCATATATAAGAGTTTATAGGGAAAAGCAAAAGGAGGAAGACAAAGGTGTACATTGATGTCAGAGTTCCAAAGGGTCAGATTGTCACGGAGAAGTTGCATTATCAACGTACTGTCTTTGTATGATTCTTCTCCTAATGTATCCAGCTCAGAAATGGCCTCATCAAAAGCCTGTCAAAACAATTGAGAGAATATCATTAAGCAATTTGGTGCTGGAATAAGTGTTACAAAGTCTGGAAGCATCATAACATCCCGTATGACAAAATACAAACCTGTTTTGCGAGACTGCAGGCACGATCAGGTGAGTTGAGAATCTCGTAGTAGAAGACAGAGAAGTTAAGAGCAAGTCCCAGTCTAATCGGATGAGTAGGAGCTAAATCAGCAAGTGCAATATCCTACATTAGAAGAAAAACACACATAAGCATTCATCATGACAGCTCCTTTACTGGTCTCAAGCAGCAAAATAAGATAGATAGATGTTGAAACTTAAAGAGTTTACCTGAGCTGACTTGTAAGCAACCAGAGTGCTCTCAGCAGCTTCTTTCCTCTCAGCTCCAGTCTTAAACTCAGCAAGGTACCTGTGGTAATCTCCTTTCATTTTGAGGTAAAAGACTTTGGACTCGGCCAAAGATGCAGTGGGAACAAGGTGAGAATCCAGAAGATTGAGTATTCCATCACAGATTTTGCTGAGTTCAGTTTCGATCTTTCCTCTGTAGTCCTTGATAATGGAAACATGATCATCGTTTCCTCTGCTTTCTTCCTTCTGTTCAATGGAAGATATGATCCTCCAGGAAGCTCTCCTAGCACCAATGACGTTCTTGTAAGCAACAGACAAGAGGTTTCTCTCTTCGACAGTAAGCTCATCGGTGTCAACAGTCTTTGCAACTTTCTCCATGAACTCAACCATTTCCTCATAACGTTCAGCTTGCTCAGCTAACTTGGCTAAGTACACATTCTCTTCCCGAGAAGACGACATCTTATGTTATCACACACTCTTTTAGATCCTGTTTTCAAAAATTCATTTCAAACTTCATCAACATCACAGTAGCTTGGCTATATCAACATTATTCCCAACAAAACAAAAGAAACAACAGATAAATCGTCGAGACCAACAAATCAAGACAAAACGAACACTATACCGATAGATACACCTAGAAACCTAGAATCTATCAAAATCATTCGAGATTTTGCCAGATCTCCAGATAACAACGAACACAGAGAAGATTAAGTCCACAAAACGAAACGAAAACATGAACGAGCAACAGAGAGACGATTTCGTCGAACTATGAGCAAAAGAGAGACTAGATCCGTAGCTTACCGAGAGGATTTTGGAATTAGGGATTTGTCGAATTCGAAGGTCGAGACGCGAAATGAGGGGGAAGTGAGAAATTAGGGGAAAAAAAAGGAAGAAGAGATGGGCTTTGATTTTCAGAGAAAGTAAAGAGAAAAATAAGGCCCAGTAATAGTATGACAAGTGTCTAACGGTGTTGACCCGTTAAAGACTTTAATGATCGTGGAAAATAAATAATTTAATTGGGCCTTGACTCCGTTACTAGAAAAATAAAAATCAATTAAAGTATGCCGTGCATTGTTGTTGATTTGACTTTTAATTGCGTTTGTTTACACATAAATCTGGTTCCATTTTCTTAAAATTCTGAAATCTTTATCTTGTTCTGTTTTCGCTAGAAACCACAATCAAAACATTCATCATGTTTGTTTGATACAAAAGATAGAAAAAAAAGATACATTCAAAATTATCTAAGACAACAAAGGATAACGAGTAAAAAATAAATAGTATTCATATGCTAATACTCAAAACACGAAAGGGAAAGTAAGAAAAAATTGAAAACAAAAGATAGTCTTGTTTTAAGTAGGCTTCCTCATATTTCTTCCTGCACGAATCACTTCATCCACTAATAGCAACTGCGAAGCAATCACCGGCCTGCAATACAATACCAAACAACCGTTTTAACAACCTGAACTCAACCGCAACTGAATTAAAAGACTCCATTATACAAATTTCCATTTGGTTCTGCACATACCCTGAATTGATAAGTTGGCGTTTCACCGAGTAATTGTCGAAAATGCCGGCAAGCTGAGGGTCGACGGGTTCTCCATCCTGTAGGTCTAGTCCCACGATGTTTCCTTTGTCATGCTCACTCTGTATATACATCGAAACTCAGTAGATAAACACAAACATAATTTTACTTGGAGCATAATCGATAGTGGCAGAAGAGGAAAATACAAGAATAATACCGTTAGAGAAATGATAACGTCTTGAGTGTCAAGCCCAGCATTTTCAGCAAGCGTCTTAGGCACTACGAGAAGGGCATTAGCAAAAGCTTCAACACCGAGTTGAGCGCGCTGCAATTTGCCCACAATTTACATTAGCAACCGGAAAAAAACAAGAATTGGTATTGGAGCAAAGGAATATTGCTTTCTACTCACCCCTTGAACGGTTTTCTTGACTTCATTGATTAAGTGTTGTCTTGCTGCAACTTCAAAAGCTCCAGCTCCCTACAGAAAGAAACAGATGTCAATAAACCACATGCGCCCAAAACCAAAACAATCACACTGATATAGCAATGGATTTGATCTTTGTGGAGAAGAAGGTACTTACTAATACGACACACTCATCTTCTAGGGTATTCTTAACTGATCTTAAACCATCACGGACAGCGTCCTTAATTTGAGCAATAGTGTGGTCATTAGGCCCTATAAAGAAAACCAAATCATAATCATAGATAATCAATGACCACACATATGAAGATAAGCAAAATTGATCTTCAAAACTTAGCTGGCAAGAGATAGAAGTTTGGGCATTTGTACCTTTTATGAGGATAGTACATGAATGAGGATTCTTCACTTGCTCAACAAATGTGTACTTCTCCTCTCCAAGAACGTGCTCATATACAAGTCCAGCCCAACCAAGACAATCAGGGGTCAAGTCATCGACAGAGTTCACAGCTTCTCCACCACATGCCAAAACCAAACGTTCCATGTTCCTCCTCTTTGCCCTTCTAAGGGCGATTATCTGGAGATACATATATACATATATAAGGAACAGAAAGATAATTCTCTTGTAACAACTTGTAGACACAAGAAACAGAGCACAAGACAAAAAAAAACAAGCTTGGTGGAAGATCCAGGCATTTAAGAGATTCTAGGTGAATACTCTTAGTGGATAACCTTTTCTCTATTTGGTTAAAATTTCAGTTCACTTGATTTCACAATCTTCGTCTACATTTTTTCATGCTTTTCTCACAATCAGATGCCGGAAAAAAATACAAAGCCAATCATAGCTTACCCCTTCTCTAGCAAGAAGATCCAATGACGGGGGATCAATACCCTTTTGATTTAGGATAACAAAGCTGTTATCATTACCAGCACAAACCTGCATCAGAAAAAGAAAATATAAATAAATATCTGAAAGAATAATATAAATAAATATCTGAAAGAATACAGCATATAGCTTGGAGGTAGTAGTTTCAAACTCACCTTGTTCTTCAGCTCAATAATTTTCTGAACTCTTTCATCAACGGAACGTCGCTCAGCAGTAACCATGGCTTCCCTCTGCTCCGCATTCGAGTAGAAGAATCCTGCATTAATTTCACTGATATATAGACAAAGTTAGGCTACACAATCACTAATACACGGGAGAATTCTTCTAAGTTATAGTCTTTCATATCTATTCAATTAATCAACCAGAGATTTGTCTTATGTACCTCTTCTCGTACTCTAATGACACATTGCAAGTCAGGATGTGACAATTCTCCGCACGTCGCTTCATGTCAGGGTGTCTCGAACCATGATCAAGAACAAGCCCCTCAACCTATTACAAGAGAAATAATCCATGTTACATTCACACCGAGTGCATTAAGATGATATATTTGATTCACGACCACTACCAGTAAAAAGATTTTAATCACATACACAAGTCATTTTAATAGAGTAAATTCCGACTGAAGAAATTTACTGTAAAACAAAGGCGTACCAATCGTGTGTCAACATCAAATTTATGGCGCATGTGCATAATCTCAACCATAAACAGATCAATAGGTTCCTGAGGCTTCCGAATGCAGAGAACCTGTTGAATGAGGGAAGTAGCTAATTAGAAGACAAACGGCTTGCAAACCAAAATTGATCCATAGATTAGTTCTCATATATGTGAAAAAGCAAGATGATATTCAATGAGAGCTATCAGTAAACTTACCGAATTAACAACAATATCAGTCAGTTGATCAGCTAAGCCTTCATACAGCTAAGTAAGCCAGAAAAAAAAGACCGTCAGCAAGCGAAGAGAAGAGTTGGTGATAACAAAAAAGATATAAATATCAGCAAACAAAGAATACCTTAGTTCTTAGCGTTGTCCTGGCAACCATTTTCAGAATCTCTTTATCAGGCTCATCACCCATAACCACAGGTGTCTTGAAAGTGTCGAGAAACTGGAGAGTGGCTCTTTTTGCAATCTCGAAACCATCAACTAAGACACGTGGATGCATTCCTGAGACATAGTAAACCTTTCATAAGGACCATTTCTCACTGAGATTAACCAAAACATGACAAGGTAGCTGAAGAAGAAAAGTATTATATGTTAGCCATGACAAACAGATACAGAAAATGAATGGCATCAGATCCAACTGATTATCTAGAACAGACATAGCGAAGCATAAAACTACCCTACTCAAAGTATAATGCAGAGAAAAGCTAGTTTGGCTAACCTTCATCGATGCAACGCTCCGACTGTTTCATAAGCTCACCAATGAAGATGACAGTAGAAGTAGTACCATCACCACTTATGTCATCCTGAGCAACAGCTGTCCTGGCAATCATGATGGCTGTTGGATTTTGAATTTGCTGAAAAGATAAGCAAGTAAGCACTGTAAGCAACCGGTTTAGTGTCATTCATTAGAGCAGGATAGTCACATTACCAGTCCCAGTCTAAAGATTTGTGTCTATTATTTCTATCACAATCTTGAAAAACAGCCTAACCTAAACCTAACTAGGGTTTAACATGACTTCGACCAGAACCTACCAAATTCCATTTCTGAAAACAAACAAATAGGCACAACCCTAGCGTTTTACAAACAAGCTTATTGACAAAATTCACAAGTAAGAAGAAACATTAAGCTAGATTATTCTAACCAATCAACAAGATCTACCATTTTTTCCATACCAAAAAAAGAAGATCTACAAATTTTTGTTTCTTTATCGGACTTACCATTTCCTTCAAAAGCGTGTTGCCATCCTTGGTAAGCTTGATATCTCCGGAACCACCAACAAGCCTACACACCGGAGTGATCGATAAAATGGCATGAAAATTCAGTAACAAGTGAAGAGACGAATAAACAATAGATAGATCCAGCAAGAGTGAAGAGACTTACATCTTGATAGTTCCCTTAGGACCGAGATTCGACTTGAGTACATCTTGTAAACCCTTAGCGGCGTTGATGGTCATATGAAGCGCGGCCGATTTGTTGAGCACCTCAGCATTAGGATTCAGTACACGCACAGACATTTTCGATGCTGAGAGATCAAAAGAAACTGGAAAGAGGAGTGGGGCTTTTAGGGCTTTTCTTCTCTGGGAGCTTCTCTCTCTTTTATTTCTCTTTCAAATTTCTGAGTTCTGTCAAGTGAGGGCTCGGAGGACGATGTGAGGGAAAAGAAGCCTCGTAAAGTTCCATCGAACGATGTCGTTTTGTCAGATGTGGAGAACTCTACTTGGGCCATAGACTTCGGATTTTACAAGTTTTGGGCTTCTGGGATATAAGACTTTTCCACAAAATAGTCCAACGAAGACCAAAGTCACTTTTTGTTGTGTATTCGCATACATACAAAAGAAACGATTATAAGATTATCGAGTTTTCCTTTTTTTTTTAAAAAAAATTATTTATAATTTAATAATTTTACTATTTAGGCACATACAGAAATAATACCTGTCCCCAATTCAACAAAAATAACTGGAACAAGATATTTTGTAAGGACTAACGACAATACAAAGAAAGAACACATGACAAACTTCATTTTAAACTGAGAACTGAGCCATGAACATGGACAAAGTGACGAGGTCATGGATTTGGCATCCCACACATATATAGCTAAAACATATGGACCAATGCGAAAGATAGAGAGTAGGTAAAGTAATCTGAAGAAGCTTATTCCTCGAATTCATGCATGTGATCTAGAAGATAGTTTGCAGCCAACTCTTCATTCTTGTTGCACGCAAAGAACACTTCCAACACCAATGCTCTCTCAAATCCCATCGCTTCAAGCTGTATTTATCAATGTGAAACCGAGTTCATCGATTATAAAGAGTGATACAAACTTTCTTTTTCAGAGGAAAGATCAAAGTTCTAGAAGTAAAAAAAAAAAAAAAAGAGAGAAAATAAGGAACAGACCCGTTCAATGGCTTCACGTTCCTCATGTGTGACTTGAATCGCCTGTGGCTGTGGCATTCCCGCCGCCATTTGGCCAAGGAGGTTGCCACTGAATTACACAATGCACAACAAATTATCCAAGCACAGAATAACTATTTAGGTAATCAAAATCCTCCCAACGTTTTGCTGTTGATATATATGTTACATATGAATCATTAATTCATAATCGTAAAGTCATCATATGCATACCTTTCTCCCCCTCCTTCAACGGGTTCATTGATTAAGCGTAAGAAGTCAGCTTGGTGGTCTTGAATCAACCGCATCAAGTTTGGGTTCTGTTTTCCCAGTTCCTGAAGCATGGGCTGAAGAAAAAACGCAAGGACAAAATTATTTGAAACAATATTTAATGAAAACCGACAGTGATTTCAGTTCTTCTGTGAATTAGAACAACATACCTGCAGAACTTGAGGGTTTGCTTGCACCATTGCTCGCAGAGCTTGGAACTAATATATACAAAAATAGTATTTATGTTTCACATTGATGTCTGATAAACTCTGTAAGCAAGTGTACGAGAAAAGAAAAAAACAGCTTATACCTGTTGGCTGTTGCGCAAGAAGTCAAGTGTTCCAGCACCAGGATTTCCTCCAACATTTGGCAAGCCCTGTCAGAGATAAAGAGCAGATTTTAGCTGCACACCCATCTATAATCAAGAGTTTAAATGAACCAAATCTGCTTTCTATCTCAAGGTGTATTACCTGTGGGAAGAGATCTAACGGATTTGCATTAGGACCACTTGCGGGTGCTGCTGCAGGTTGTTGAGTCTGTGCTGGAGGATTTGCAGGCTGTCCGGCACTAGCTGGAGGACGGGCAACTGGTGGAACTTCAGCTTGCTCAGGGATCCCCTAAGACATGAATTTCGGTGTTTAAATATGTATTCTCTCACTTAGTAGGTAGCCAATCATAATAAAAAGGAAATCTATTCTCGGCATAGTGATTGATTAGTGACCAAAATCTGCCTCTTAAGTTGCATGACGGTACGAAAATAGAGAGAAAATAATTGAACTCACAGTATAAAGATATTCCACAGCTCTTTCAGGGTTGTTAAATGCAGCACGAAGTGCAAGGACAACAGTCTCACGATCCCAGGTTCCTCCACCCATGTCAAGAATCTGCTGAATGGTACTCTCTAAATTACTTCCAGCGGCTAGATTTGATGCTGCTTGTCCGTAAACATCACCTTGACTTCTATTTTAATCAAAACAAATAGGAAACAGAATAAGAGTAGGTCAATTTCTGAGCTGCGCAGAAGACTGAAACGAGATGCTAACCCCACAGGAGCTGAGTCTGGTGCAGGAGTGCTTGATGATATAGTAGCAGGTACAGGTTCAGGTATAGGGGTAGTCACAGTTTCAGTTGCAGCTACAGGTGCAGGTGTCGGTGTCGGTGCAGGTGGTGGTGGACGTGTTGGTGCAGGTGCCACTGGTCTGCACAGTTTTCAAATTGGGGGCAAAATATTGAAATTAGTTGTAGAATGTAGCCACAGTTTTTTCAGATAGATTCTAGGAATTTTTCAAACAGAGAGTACTTGTCTCGAAAACTCACGCTGATACAGAAGCTGGAGTCTGAGGGGAAATTGAAGGCTGTGATGTTGAGGGAGGTATCGACTTGGCCTAAACCAACACCAAAGTTAGATCATTCAACAAACAAGAAAATACATAGAAGCATTTGACACTTTCGTTTCATTAGTTGCAGAGGCAAGAAGTTTTTCCAAAAATCCCAAGTTGCAGCATCTGAGCCTTTATAATGATGTCATAACAACAGAACCAACTCACCTGCGATGTGCCAGCAGATGCACTAGATGCTGCAGCTGAAGCAGGTTTACTCTATTACATGTTTAGCACCAGAGAGCATAAATCAGAATCGGGTAATCAAAGAGCTAAACAGAAAACAACAGAATTACTTATTTATTCCCCAGATCCAAAACGTACCTTGTTCATCATAATGACAATAAAACTGTTCTCAGCAACTTTGTTTTCCTCAATAGTTGTCTCATCTTTAAGCACTTTACCTTGGTGAATAAGCATCTGTTTTGCAGCAGGATACACATCTGCGCCCTGCACACTCTCTATGTTCTTCTTCACATCAACAACCTGAAATTAGATAAATTACCAGCACAAGTCCAAGAAAATAGTCAAGCGCATTGAAAAATAAAAATGTCAGTTACAACTACAAGACTACAACTATCAGAAATGCATTCACAAAAAAAAAAGAGATGATAACAGGATGGAAGTATAAAATCCAAACGAAATCTTTTAAAATGGAAATGTTGTTGCACAACTCTCAGTTCAGTGACAGACTGTAAATTCCCCAATTGGAAAACACTTAGGAGAAGCAGAAGGTTAATGGATCCAAACATAGTAGTAACAAACACACTTCAAATGCAAATGAAATGAGCTCATTCCCACTACAAGCAGTGAAATTACTAAAAAAGATGGCCAAACAAACCCATAGACAAAGATTGCTGAATTGTTTAAATTCTCTTTAGAAACCTCCAAATTACCACATTCCACTTATAAGAACTAGCTCTCAGATCACGAAAGAACAGAGAAACCTCTAAAATCGACCAAATCAAATACTCGATCGAGAAACTTAATTGAGAAAACCGACTCTACCGAGAGAACAATAAACTCGATCGAGAAACCTCCTCGGATACGTAATTCAACAGTCTCAATTGACAAGTAAGGAAACTATCTGTAGAAATTCGCATACCGAATCCTCGGGTTTTACTTCGATCTCGAAGTGAGTCCCCTTGAGAGTTTTCACAAATATCTTCATCTTCTCTCACCGTCGAAATTCTCTTCCCAGTGACCGATTACTCAGGCTAAAATCCCGTTCTGATTGATCACCGCCGGCAAATAAATTCGGGAAAGAGAGTAGGTAGGCGAAGAAGGTACTACAGAATCTGGCCCCTACCTTTGCGTTCCCTCGATATCTCCACTGGATCACACCCGAAGCACATGGCTTGTGCTTTCAACTCTGCCAGGTCAGCCGCCATTATCCTATTAAAATATGCCACGTGGTATTGACAATTTCCTTAATACAGTCGTGAAAGGATAGGCCCAAAATATCACTTATTAAATGATAGCAGATAGGCCCATAATATTTAGAAATAAATCAACTTTCTTTTTATAAATTTTTTGCTTTTATTCGTTAAAAAATAGATAATATCTCAGCCAATTCTTGAATTAATCTCTGTAAATAATTTTGTACATATACTCTATTCTTTTGTCACAAATGGAAAGTGAACATTAAAGGGGGAAATAGAGAACTATATATTAAAAAAAAGTTACCGGCTCGACTTGAAGATCATCAGAGCCGAGCCGAATAGAGCTGATGGGGGCAAAACTTCTGAGTATAGCTAAAACGGAGCTTAGAGCATAAGCTCAGTCTTACACGTGCTCTCCTTCTGACACGTGCCAAACACGCCGATCCTTCTCTTCTTAACAGGTACCACATGATACGCACGTGACACCGGTTCGAGCCTTAAAGTTAGGTCAAGCTTTATCTCGCCGGAGCCCTTCACAGCCGGAGGCGAGAATGCCAAAACCTCAGAGACATTGCTCTCGGATTCCTTGCTCTCTCCTTCATGAGCAGCCACTATTTCAGACTGATGACTCAACGACGAATCGTGACTAGCCTCGTCAGACTTTCCCTCCGATTCCGCCTGTATCGCGACGGTGGAGACCCGCTTAGCACGGCGAGTTTTCGCAAGTTTCAAATCGGTTGAGCCAGTAGCCGCGGCGGCAGAGTTATCATCCTTGGAGATATGTCGGATGTCGTAGATCTTAAGAGGCGGACCTTGGCCGATCGTCGCAGCGTCTGTGGCGATCTCTTTGACCGGTTCTCCTTTCATCACAGCCTCCACGGCGTCTTGACAAAGCTGCCAATTCCCCGACCACAACAAACCCACCGAACCATAGATCGGATTCACAATCCTCCCACAAGCTTCGTGCAACAACGATCGGAAAATCCCTGCAAAAATATTTGATCTAATTAGGTTCAAAAAATGACCTAAGACGAAACGGCATCGTTGGAAAGTATAATTCAAAACTGCCATCAAAAGGTTAAAAGAAAAACCACTAACCAGGACGAAGGTGATTGGGACCGGCGTTGATGAGGTTCATGAGTCCAGCACGGCCATAGAACTTGGCGAGAAAGACAGTTGCGTTAGCTTGCGCTTCAGGCGATTTGATCCAAGCCAAACACGGCCTTATACTACAATCCTCACTACACCCTTTCCGAAGAACTCTGCATCCATTACAGCTCATCCGCATCTTTGGTTTCGATTATCTTACAAGTACCAACAACTTTGATCGTACAAAATACAAACAAACGATTTGGAACTCTTTGACTCTGTTGTGAAAGTTATTTCTGAGATTTTGTGGGAGGTGTTAATGAAGATTCACTGATTATATAAGAAAGACGATAGCTTTAAAGGATTGTGTGCGTGTAAGAAGCCCCTGGATTTTTGGGGGAAGCGGAGAGAGATTATAAAACCAAGGGAAGAAGGCAGAAGACAAAGAAAACAAGATAAGAAGAGCTGTTTTTCTCTAAAGACAAGGGTTGTTTTGTCTTTTAATTACAAAATCCTTCCTTTATTTTCCCAGAACCGCCGCTGTTTTTCTTCACCCTGATTCAAGGTTTTGCTTCTTGTGTTTCTTCCCCAAGTTATGTTTTTGTCCCCACTCTATCCAATGCGCGTGTCATACACGTGACATATCAAGTTACCATTTTTTAATTACTAGTGAATAGTCTATAAATTCTGGATTATACAATCTAATTCGTTCTAAAACGATTTAATATGGTTGTTGATTAAAGTATCTGACCAATTCAGAGTATCTATGGAGTAGGATTTTGGTTAAATTGTCTTAAATGTGTTTGAAGAGACTGTGATAAGACACGTGGCCTCCACGCTCGCGAGTAAGAAATTTGGTCGAATCGCCACGTAAGTCATCCAGATGGGATTTGAGTCATTTGAGGAGCATTTGGAAGAACTGGGGCCCACACTTAGCTCCTGGTTTTCTGGAAAAGAATCTGTTTTAACAATACTGCTTTCAACTATGTCCAAAACTATTGACTGGTTTCTGGTTTTATGGTTTCCGGTTTTTGATCTTTTCTTCTTCTCTCCCTGTGGGCGGATCTTTGTGACTCTCTCTGTTAGCCGACGCTTTCGTAAAAAACGTAATCTTAAATCATCTTTTACTTAATAAATTTTATCTTTAATCACCTTTAGATTAATTCTTATTTTCCCCACCTTATAGTTTAATCCAGACAACCAAAACTCAGCTTTGATATTCTTTCTTACGTAATCCACTTAAATTTAACTTTGTACCAGATTACATTACAATATTGTGAGACCCATTTTGTAGCACATTTGATTTGAGTTTAGTGGATTCTGTTATGTATCCTCTTATTATTATAAGGGAAGTACAAATTGAATTTTGTCTAATTTGATCTTAATTTTTATTTCAAATTTGGATTTTGTTCTTTGTTATTCAAAATCATTAAGGGTAATTTGGTCTTAACAATCTTCTAAACTTTATATGATTCGATTAAATCTAAACCGTTCAATAAAATTAATTCCCTTCAATCTAAACCGTTCAACAAAAATAAATAAATAACAAGCAAAAAAAATTTAATCACATTTTAACACATTCTTCTTATCACTAAATAACAACAAAAAAAATCCAAATTATTTTTTAGTTATGTTTGATTAAAAAATTTATATTTATAAGTTTAGGATATCAAATTTACTCAAATATTTAGTATAAAAACCAAATAAACCGATTGCCCGCGGTAAACCGTGAGTTAAATCCTTGTTTTCTATTAAAAAAACATGTACATTTAACAACAAACCACGTAGCAAAAAGACAAAAATGTAGCGTTTCATACATCAATTCATATTCATGTCTTTGGTTCAAAATTTAATGAGTTGTAAAAAATAATTAACTAGTATTTCCGATTGGTATTATGATTCTACTGCAATTCATATCCATGGGTTTGGTTCAAAATTTACTAAGTTCTAAACGACATTAACTAGTCAAATACTATTTCCATTCATTTAATGCGTCCATGAGATTAGTGTTCTTGTTCACGACAATATTGAAGGAATCTTCGTTCGTTGAATAGACCGTACGTAATTCGTAAGTGTCAAGTTACGTAGTCAACGCTGATGGCTCCGTTTCATTCGCATTATTTTCCGTTTCGTTTCTCTTGTCCATTCCAGAGAGACAAGACAATTAGAATCTCTAAAGACGGAAGCTTGTTCGAATAATACAAAGCATTTTGAATTTATCAAGATTACAATTTACAAAGACTTGAGAATCTCCAAAAAAGAAGAATGGTTATTATACACAGAAAAGAGAACAACACTCCCAAATTGGTTTAATATGTTACAACGAGACTTCAGAAATAAGAAGTTAACACATAAAGTCTCGACCTTACCTCTTAATTACGGTAGATACATATATATACACAACATTGAACCTCATCATAATCACAGAAAACTGCGGTAAAAGCTTGAGCGATCGTTAATCTTCCTTTTCCTCTTCTTCTGCAAAACTATATATACTTCTTCAAAAAATGGAGTCTTTGAGTCTGGATTTTATGTACACTTTGTGAATCCTCTTTGTTCCTTCTTCTTCTTTCTAGGCCATGGCAGGGATACTTGAGTTTGGGCGGTCCCTGTTCAAGCAATCAAACCCTTCTACTCTAACAGTTGCTGGTTTCACCCCAAACTTCATTCTACCACAACCACTTTTAACACGAGATGCAGATGGGAGAAGAGGGGAGAGTGAGGGTGAGACAGTGTTGAGTTTCTCATCTCCAAAGCGTGCATCTTGAGCTAACGGGTTTGCTGCTCGGCTAGGGGGAGACCCAAGGAAAAATGGGGGTGATCTAGATGATACTGATTCCTAGAGAAAGAAGAAGACAAGAAATAGATCTCAATACACAAAATGTGGACAGTAGCTTTACAGTTTCAACAAAAGATCAATCTTTATATGCTACTATATAGCTAAGAATTGATTCAATGTGCAAACCAACTTATAGAAAGCAGAACAAGAATCATATATGGAGAATTGCTTTGGAAGTCACAAAGATAGGTAAACCACTTGAAGCAACTATGTAACTTAGCTTTGATTTCTATACAGGGAACTCCAATTTCAACGAATATGTTCAAACAAAGGAAGACAAGTGAAATGCAATAGAAATTGCTTCAATGCAACATTTTTGAAACAGAGTGAAAAGAAAAGACAAACCTTTCTACGAAATATGTCCAAAAGATCTTCCCCGGCTTTAGAATCACATACATCATCAGCTCCTGAAAGACTGTCAATCCCCAAAACAAAGCAAATCAAGACTTTGTTAAACAAAAACAACAATATGATGTTTTGTGGACAAAGATAATAAAGGAAGAAACTTTATACCTAAAATGTAATCTAAAGGGACGAATAACGTTGTTTGCACGACGGGGCTTAGGGCAAACAACAGAGTCCACTGGATGAGAATAGATAGGAACAAATCCTCTCGATTCTTCACGAGACAAGAATGCATTCTGCTGAAGGCTACAATGATTCATCTTTTATCCACAGAAGAACACCTAATCTGTGCATCAAGTGAAAAAATTAGGTTTTAAAAGAAAAAAGAAGTGAAAGATGTGTAATTTAAGACCCCAATGGATAAGAAATCGGATTTACTTGGTAAAATCTGAACAAATTTGCCCTAAATTCGTCCAGAGTCCCGTTGAATTTGAGAGAATTGACAAAAACTCGTTTGGTGATCATATCGAAATTCAAAGAGAGAGATGGATATAAAAAGGGTGTTTAGAAGCAGAAATGCCAACTAATACATTGACTAAAAGAAACCAATTTCACAGAAATAGATATCAAAGAATACACAAAGTATTGACGATACTAAAAACAGAAATTTTTCACAAGACTAAAGAAGATGAAACAAGATAAAAAAAATTATAAACCTTAGATCTGTAACAAACTGTTTACAAGGTAGATAAATTCCGCCATTAACGGACCTTAAAGAAAGAGGGAGAGAGAAACAAACCTGATTGTTCAAGACGAAACAGCGGCGATAAGGGTGAGGGAAAGAGAAGAAGAAACAGAGCGGCTATGTAATGAATGCACTTTATAAAAATGTGAAGTAAGGTCGGTTTTTGTGTACTAAAAACGATATCGTTTTATGAGATGATAATTATCGCCTATATTCTATGGAGTTATTTAATGGGCTAGTCCCAGGAAGAGTATACATTGGGCCCATTGGTTTTAACGGCCCATTTTAAGTATGATTAGATCTAGACCGTCCAAAATAGGGATCTCAAAAAACCCTAAATATTTAAAGCTTTCCTTCACCAGCATTGTATTGCCTCCCTGGAACACCGAAGCTCTGGATTAACCTATTTTCACCTTCTAAGGTTCTTCGTCGTTCTTATTGGTACGCTTCAAAAGCCTTCCTTTCTCTGTAGCTTTAGTTAAAATCCAAGAAATGGGTGTTTTTGTTGGAGGCTAATCGACGTTTTTGTAATTGCTCTCTCTCTCAGTTTTTTTGGAGAAATATATTAGCTTTAGTGAGAGGTGTAGTTCAGGGATTACAATTAGTTTGATCTGCTTAATTTTGTGATCATTGGACTAATAAAAAACTTCCTGTAGGGTTTATAAGCTCTCTTGCTTTGATGCACTTATTAATGTGGTTAATGTCTCTTATTTGGAAAATTAGATGGTTGAGTTGCATATAGCTCGCATAATTTAGCTGAGGTAACTGAGTATTTCGGTTTTGTGAACTTAATTATCAGTAAATTGGGAATTTCAGTGAATGCCAGACCTAATTTCTGGGAAATTGATCAAATTTGTGGATTTAGTTACAAGTTGAAATACCGTTTGCTATGTCACAATCTAAAAAATGATAGGCTAATTTTTGTGTCTTTTATCTTGTTACTGTTGTAGATCTGTGAAGATGTATTCGGGTCAGAACAAGATCCACAAGGATAAGGGTGTTGCACCAACAGAGTTTGAAGAGCAAGTTACTCAGGTTATTGTCGTTGCTGTCTATGAGTGTTTCTTTTTGTTTTATTGGTTGCTTATCGATTAGAATGTTGTTTTCTTCTTATTTACAGGCTTTGTTTGACTTGGAGAACACCAACCAGGAGTTGAAAAGCGAGTTGAAAGATCTCTACATTAACCAAGCTGTGTATGTACTTTGTTTTCTCGCTTGGAAGGATTTTCATTATGGTTCCCTTACTGAACTATCTCCTTTTTCTATTCTGTGTAGTCAGATGGATATTTCTGGCAACCGCAAAGCTGTTGTGATCTACGTTCCATTCAGGCTGAGGAAAGCTTTCCGCAAGATTCATCTTCGTCTGGTCAGAGAGCTTGAGAAGAAGTTCAGTGGAAAAGATGTGATCTTTGTTGCTACCAGAAGAATCATGCGCCCACCAAAGAAAGGCTCAGCTGTTCAGAGACCACGCAACAGAACTCTTACTTCTGTCCATGAAGCCATGCTCGAGGATGTCGCTTACCCTGCTGAGATTGTAGGAAAGAGAACCAGATACCGTCTTGATGGCACCAAGATCATGAAGGTAAAAACGTTTACAAATTCATTAATCTTTGCCCCGTGCTTAAAACTGTTTTATAACATGTCTCATTCCTTTTTAACTTTGGGCAGGTATTTTTGGATAGTAAGCTAAAGAACGACACTGAGTACAAGCTGGAGACAATGGTGGGTGTGTACAGGAAACTTACAGGGAAAGATGTAGTTTTCGAGTACCCAGTCATAGAAGCTTGAAGAGATGAATGTTTGTTTCATTCTTTTTTGTCGGATAGAGAGCTTTTGATTCTGTTTGGGAGTAAAACTCTTTGCAAAGATTTTGTTATTTCAGCATTTCGCAATCTCTTCTTCAAAGTTCGATTTATCGATACAATTCTTTTTTCCTACTAGCATTCATAGTTTCAAAAACAAAAGTTTCAAATAATTCCAGGTTAAATTTATAATTTTTGAGCACAAAAGTGGTTTGACACTTGCATTAAAAAATCGTACAATAACTGAAAAAGCAAACATTTGTGTACTGTGTAGTTTTGACTATAGAGGAAACAAAAACCTACTGTTGATTCCTGCTCTGTACAACTTCAAGTCAGATGAAGACCTCAAGTGAATCTCGGTATCTGCAGGAACAAATAAAACATCTCCCATTGAAATCCCATCGGCTGATGCTTCTGTAGACATTCTTCCTTCACCTTGGAGTACAAGCAGAAGAGAAGGGCCTGGAACAGAGGGAAACACCGTCGAGGCTCCACTGGGAAGATCACACAGATCAACTTCAAACTCTTCGAAAGGCGGCAGGTATCTTGTTATGTATGGTCGAATCCTTGTTCCCTTCAGGATTTCCGGATATCCCTGAAAGTCAGAAATAAGACCTTAGTAACCAATCTTTTGTAAGTCTTGGAGTACACTTTGAGTTTGGTTTAGATCTTTACCAGTTTATAAGAGAGCATTGAACAAAGTGTTTGAATATCCAGAGGCTTGGAAGTGAGGCCAGCTCGTACTACATTGTCTGAAGTCGCCATGACCTCAAGGCACTCACCGAATAAGTATGCGTGGGGCTCGTTTGCACCAAGATACAAGGCTTCGCCAGGATTGAGCTTCACATAGTTGAAGAAGAATGCAGATATCACTCCAATATCATTTGGATATTGCTTCTCTAGCTTCAAAACCAGCCGTTCCTTGTCTGTCAATTGGCGTTCCTGTGTATATTGAGAAGGTTTCAGCAGTGCCATTCACAAGGCAATTTAGAGAAGGAATCATCTGAAAAAACAATCGAAATTAGATGACTGACCTGACTCTCCATATGCAGTCGGCGTTTTAATTTGGATACAATTTTCTTTGTTGTATCGGCGTCAGCAGACATTAGCAGGGTGAAGATTGTTCGGACAACAGATTTCACTTTTTCCTCATCATGTTCAGTGATACAGAAAACTTGGTTTGCTTCTTCACTCCCAACAAGTTCTTCAATCTCCGGAATAGCTCGAATGACACTCTTAAGCTCCTGTAACATTATTACAAGAAGAAACATAAATCCTTCAATTCTGAAATATAAGCTAACAATCCTAAAAGTTTGGAAACTGAATAACATACATAAGAGACTTCATAGAGCTATTCTCCAAAACCAAATTGTTTCTAAAGTTTTGGTAATATATCCAGAGAAAAAACGAGGAAAGAGCGAGTCATGTGCAACAACACCATGAACCAACATAAATACTTGTTCAGCGAATCCAATCTCAAACCTTAGGCTCAAACTTATAGCAATAGAGAAGGAGACACTGCAGTCATTTACTACTCATGGAATTTGGACTACTTGTCAAAATTGGGAAGCTAGGTGGGCCATTGCATAGGTTCATCTCTTATGTTAAAAAAACAAAAAAAAGTAAGATATGATAAAGTATAGTGATAAGATAGCAATGTGATACCTGAAGAGGTATAAAGCCACAGAGAGCCTCGAATTGAGTATAGGCCAAAGCCATCTCTGGTTTGTGATTGTCGTCTTTATAAAGATTAGGATGAGCTTTGTGCATTTTCTTTGCTAATTTCTTATCTGGATGTGCTTGAATCGACAACGGCCTTGCCACCGACAACACCTACCAAATATTTTACAAAATTTAATCACATTTCTGCAACACACAACATAAAAGTACATATTCAACTCCAAATCAGACGAAATGATCAAAATCAATTCATTGAACTATGTATAGATGTTTGTACCTTGAACAGAAAGGGGAGATCGCAACCCCATTTCTCCAAAACCCTATTTCCAAGAGATTTAGGGTTTTCGGTGATCCAGGATCTAAGGGTCACGCCATTGGATCCATCAGCATCCTCCAAGTAACTCGGACCAGACTCGTGAGTCCCCATCCATAGCTCGGCGTAAGGTCGTGTAGGATCGATCTCGTAATCTGAATTCGCCGCATAAACCCTGTAAACGAGTGAATCCGATCCAATTTTGCCCCAATCGTAATCCTTAACAGAGCATCTCAATCGGCGAAGCCGTCGTCGATCCGCTTCACAACCGCCATTAGCCTTTACGACAGTAGCGATCTCCATTACACCAAAAAACTCACGATTACGAATCTAAATCCGTTTCTCGGAGGTAAAAACAAAATATCTCAAGCATAAGCTAAGCGCCCATGTCAATGGAAGACTCAAAGCTTTTCTCTTTACCCCCGAATCGTGGATTTTTTTATGTTTTATAAACAGAGGAAGGTATGATTGTAAAATCAAAAGTATGGGGGTCAAAAGTTGGAATAAAATATAAATGTAGGGTTGCGATGTTTAACTTAAGAAAGTGCAAAAGTGACAGATGTTCAAAGAAATCACGTGTTTTGCCGACGGTATTAACGTCCGTCC
Source organism: Arabidopsis thaliana (assembly GCF_000001735.4). Classification (NCBI taxonomy): domain Eukaryota; kingdom Viridiplantae; phylum Streptophyta; class Magnoliopsida; order Brassicales; family Brassicaceae; genus Arabidopsis; species Arabidopsis thaliana. Next base: position 545,782 of record NC_003074.8, read on the forward strand.
GTTGGTTGTGGGCCGTTTGCTAGCTGTCCACGTGGACTCTAATGATGACTCACTCTCACGTCTTTAAATTATTTTGTACTAGTGTAAACTAAACCGACAAAATGTACCAATATAAAATGTTCTAAACGTTCTCATTTTATTACGATAATTCCAAATTCACTCTTTTATCAATAAATATATCTAATGTAAGAAATGATAAACTATAATTTAAAAACATGAAAAATCTATTCAGACCAATAAATCTTCATTTTTGTAGTGTTGTAAACGTCATACATCCGACATCAAACAGTAACTAAATAACAGAATTGGAATTTTCAAATTGTTTAATATTTATTTAAAAAAATCTGTTTGAATTACGGATAAAATAATTGAAATATTGAATATTTCTTAATAAGTTTTATAATCTTAATTGGCTATTTTAAAATATTTGGTTTGGGTTTTACATTTTGGGCCAAATGTTATTAGCCCATTAAAATAAAAAGGGTCCAACGCCGTTTGTTTTGTTCTGACGGCGCGTGACTGTCGTCCCATTCCACGTGCGGGCACGTCATCTTATATACTACCAAGTACAACTGTACAAGGACCAAACAACCAGCATCTTTTGTCTCCCGTCGGAATCTAAATCAACTCCTACTTCTTTCTCTCTTTCTTTTTGCAACTCCCCCTTAACTTTTAGATTTTTACAAATTTCAACCCTATAAAAAAATTATGACACACCCTTACCCATATGAATCACACTTACTCATAGGCACATGATATTCTCTTTGTCATACTCTCCACTAAATCTCAAAATTTTGAGATTTGTTGTTATAGACAATTCATGTATTCTATTGTTTAACTTATTTCAGTTCAACCAAAATTTTCATTAATTCGAATATTAAAAAAAAAAAACTAGTAACAGGCCATTCCAAAGAGTCTGTTATCAAAATGTGTTTTGGTACTATTATGTTGAATATTTCCCACCTTTCATTTTCATTCATAAACTTGGTGACGTGGATTTATTTTGATATACAAGTAAAAGGTTCAATTTGTAAATATAACAAAATATTGGGAGCTATTTCGATAAAACCAAAACAATGGGCCAAGAATTAAAAATTTACCATGAACATGAGAGAGTGAGAGAAGAAGATCGATCAATCAATCATCAAACTCTCTGTGTGCCACATGCATTACTACTGTTGACTTGTTCAATAAAGGTAAAGTAAGATCAATCCGGCGAATCTTCTTTCGTTTTCCGGCACCGATCTCGGTGGATCTCCGATTCACATGGCGGCGGATAATGCTTATCTGATGCAGTTTGTTGACGAAACCTCTTTTTACAACCGAATCGTTCTGAGTCATCTTTTGCCGGCGAATCTATGGGAACCCTTACCTCATTTTCTCCAGACATGGCTCCGAAATTACCTCGCCGGAACCCTACTATACTTCATCTCCGGTTTCCTCTGGTGCTTCTACATCTATTACCTTAAAATCAACGTTTACCTTCCCAAAGGTCTCGACTTTCACTTTTGTATTCACTATTGCTTAATCGCTTTCTATGTTATCGATTTTTCAATTTAAAGGAAGAGGGTTTCTTCGTGTACTGTACAGTAATTTGGATTTGATGTGGATAGTTCATGTTTGCATTTATTGATTATTTGTGCATATTCTCCATCTAAGGGATTGAACAGTTAGTGGCTTATATAAGTTTTTGTGCAACCAATGAGAAGTCGTACATCTTTGAAGTTGAATTTTCTACTTGCCATTTAAGTCCACTTAAATTGTTTGTTGAAGTGATTGTCTACTTTCAGACACATTCTTTTTCTGCTTCTCTGAGACTCTGTCTTAGTTTGAAATCTTTTTTGGTCTGTTTTGCTTCAGATGCAATTCCTACAATAAAGGCTATGCGTTTGCAAATGTTTGTGGCAATGAAGGCTATGCCATGGTACACTCTTCTTCCAACTGTCTCCGAGAGTATGATTGAACGTGGTTGGACCAAATGTTTTGCTAGCATAGGCGAATTCGGCTGGATTCTGTATTTTGTTTACATCGCCATCTATCTTGTTTTCGTTGAGTTTGGTATTTATTGGATGCACAGAGAGCTTCATGACATTAAGCCTCTCTATAAGTATCTCCATGCCACCCATCATATCTACAACAAGCAGAATACACTCTCTCCATTTGCCGGTAAGTGTTTTCAGTTTGTTCTTCTTTAGTTCTTGTAAAAGATTGGTAGCATTTAGTTTCTTACCAGAAAAGACTTTGTCAGCAGCTGCTTGTACTCCAAATCACATTTTGCATTCCTTATCCATAAAGTAACCAGAAAGGCTAGAATTATATAAATGTCAGCTGCATTACTTCACATATGTCAGAGAGACTTCTGACTTAACCAGAGTTTAGATCTTTGTGTTTCTCTTCTGGTCTCGGACTGATTGGAAATGACGAGAAGTTCTTTTATCTACTTCCCTGGAGTGTATCTTGGTTAATCCAAGGATGTGACATCTAATATTACTTGTAACTTCCTTACGTTTTTGTTTACAGGGCTTGCATTTCACCCAGTAGACGGGATACTTCAGGCTGTACCGCATGTGATAGCGCTGTTTATAGTGCCAATTCATTTCACAACTCATATAGGTCTTTTGTTCATGGAAGCGATATGGACGGCGAACATCCATGACTGCATCCATGGCAACATCTGGCCAGTAATGGGTGCAGGATACCATACGATACACCACACGACATACAAGCATAACTATGGTCATTATACCATATGGATGGATTGGATGTTTGGCTCTCTTAGGGATCCTCTCTTAGAAGAAGATGACAACAAAGACAGCTTCAAGAAAGCAGAGTGAGAATGCCCACTTGGGTTTTGTTCTTCTGTTTTGTCTTGTGTTGTTGTTGTTCAAAGTTTCAGCCTTTCTTGTTCTTTTTCTTCTTCTTCTTATTCATGTGTCTCTCTCAACCTTTCCAATTATATTGTTACAAACATTTGCTGTCTAGTTTAAAACATGTAAATGTTTGATGATCTTTGCAAGACTCCATTTTTGTTTAAGGTAAACCTTGAATCTCATAGATTGTCGATTGTTGGTATTTCCATTTTCAGGTACGGTTCTGTAGACTGTAGTCTTGCTGACCAGTCCGGCTTAACCACCCAAATTTCAAAGATCTACAACAATCAAAATGCTGGCTGGCCCAATATATAGATGGGCCAGTTAATCCGTCTAGCTTTACTCTTTAGACCTACCTTAGACAGTTAGACACCTGCTAATTAATGAGTTTCCTTTTTCTTGTTCAGCAAGTTACCTGTGTTACTTGAGAGTTGAGTTAATGGTAGTAAACGCAATTTAACCCTTATAAGTTTAATCGTATTCAACGAATGACCCAGAGACTTTAAATAAATCCATCGTAACCCTCCACTTCAAAATTCTTTTTAAAAAGTAGCAAATCATTTAAATATTGTAAGTTTGCTTCATTCGAAATTGTAGCTACAGATCTCAAAGCTCCTCCTGTTGGCCATATCTCTCTCTAACAAACGCATAGTAACACTTGACCACAGTTTGACTTCTCGGCGGTTTCATGGCGGCGACTATGGCAGATTATAATGATCAGATCGTCAATGAGACCTCTTTTTACAACCGAATGGTTCTGAGTCACCTTTTGCCGGTGAATCTATGGGAACCTTTACCACATTTCCTCCAGACATGGCTCCGGAACTACCTCGCCGGAAACATACTCTACTTCATCTCCGGCTTCCTCTGGTGCTTCTACATCTATTACCTTAAACTCAACGTTTACGTCCCCAAAGGTTACTTTTTTCAATTTCGATGTTCTGTTTTGAAACCTTTCTTTTGTTGATTCCTTCGATTGTATCGCCTGATAGATTGTGTTATACGTTAACCTTTTTTCTTACTGTTACTTTCAGTTCTTGTCTTCTACTTCTCATTTAATTAGTTTTAAAGTTTAATATTTTTGGCTAATCCACATTTTTTAAGTTGAATCTTCCATGAAATTTGAGCTCAAAATATACCATGAAATTGAAATTTGTGGTTCTTAGTTCTATTTCTTGCTTGGTTTCTTCTATTTTTGTGGTTAGAATCCATTCCTACGAGAAAGGCAATGCTTTTGCAAATATACGTGGCAATGAAGGCTATGCCTTGGTACACTCTTCTTCCAGCTGTCTCTGAGTATATGATCGAGCATGGTTGGACCAAATGTTACTCTACACTTGACCATTTCAACTGGTTCCTCTGTTTCCTCTACATAGCTCTCTATCTTGTTTTAGTTGAGTTTATGATTTATTGGGTTCACAAAGAGCTTCATGACATTAAATTTCTCTATAAGCATCTCCATGCTACCCATCATATGTACAACAAGCAAAACACACTCTCTCCATTTGCCGGTATGTCAAAGCTATATGTTCTCAATCTAAATTCAAGAGCTTGTATCAATGGTGACTTCTTTACTTGATGTTTTTCGGGTTTTCAGGGCTCGCATTCCATCCGCTGGACGGGATACTTCAGGCTATACCGCACGTGATAGCGCTGTTTATAGTGCCGATTCATCTCATAACACATCTGAGTCTTTTGTTTTTGGAAGGGATATGGACAGCAAGCATCCATGATTGCATACATGGTAACATCTGGCCTATAATGGGTGCAGGATACCATACCATACACCATACAACATACAAGCATAACTATGGTCATTATACCATATGGATGGACTGGATGTTTGGCTCTCTTATGGTTCCTTTAGCAGAAAAAGACAGTTTCAAGGAGAAAGAAAAGTGAGAATGTTCAATGCTCACATGTATTCTTCATATGTTGCTCTTCTCGTGACTCTTATTAAAACCTTTCTAATCACTTTGTTGGAATTAAAAACATGACTGCATAATTTGATGCAAAGTTTCAGACTTTTATTGCTAAAAATCTCTGATGATTATTAACCTCAATTATATAATTGCTGGATGAAGAGTTTCAAATTTGGACTAAATCTGAAGGGTTTAATAGGTCAGTTGCGGTGTCAGTTTTACCACAGACCACAGTAATCTTTGAATCTTCCAAACTTGTAAAATAAATAATTATACTCATATGGTAGGTGAGGTTGCTCAAGATATGATGACATGTAAGAGGCAAAGTTTCCTCTTTTGTCGGTTAAGGTTAAGAATTTGAATAGCAAGAACAAATCAAAGTTTGAAAACATAAGAATTTACGAAAATTAAAGACCTAAAATTTATTATTATCTGAAACGTGTAGACGCATACTCTCTCTTTCATCCGCCATGGAAGTATAAGACACCTTTTTTCGCAACCCCACACTTTTTTCTTTTTGGCTAAGCATCAAACAATTCAAAAGGCCGAGTCGATTCTAATTCAGATATAAAAGAATTCTCCTTTTTGCTTCTTTTTTTTCACACGAAGCAAATCGACTAGAGTCTGGTAAATTTTCTTCTGTAATTCATTTATAAAAAAATCTTCTTTTGCATATCCATGGGGGAATAATTATAAAGGTCGTTACTTTCCACATGGGTTTTTTTTTTGGTAGATATAGCGAAACATTTATATTGCCCACTCCCACTTGTTTGTGTTGATTAGATTGTCCCTAGGAGTCACTGTTATCGCTCTTTCAATTACTGTAATGTTGAATTTGGGTTTCATCTACTAACTAAGATGAAGTTTCTTGTCTCTTTCTGTCTCCCTCTTTCTTAATTCCTCTCTACTTTTCGGTTAATTGCTCCTCTTCAGCTAACTTTGGGGCTTTAAAGTGATAGGATGGCTCGCTTCAGTTTTCCTTGTTTTCCAAATTTTGGGGGTTTTAATCAGGTTTGTTGATTCTTGTCAATGATTTTTTTTCGAAAAGATTTATAATTTGGTGGGTTTTACTTGAATCTCTCTACTTTAGATTTGATGTGTTCCTTCAAGGTCTTGTTTGGTTTTATCCAGGTCCAAGTAATTAGGTGAAGTTTGCCTCTCTCTTTTTTTGGATCTCATTGGTCTGCAATAGTCTCAATTAAACCTTCTAGTTTGCATATTACCAGTTGAGTGACTCTTGGTTCCAGATTCGTTTTTGGTGGTCATAGTCGCGAGTAAGAATCTCTTTTGAATATTCTCTGTTATTCTCTTTTTGTGGTTGTGTGGTTCGACTTCTTTGCAGATAAGTGATATCTTTTGGTGTGAATCTTATAAAACTTTTGTTTCCAGCTTGATTAATTGAACATGCGACTAGTTATTATATTAGGTGGTTGATATAGAAGAAAGGGCTTTCAGATCTTACAAAAGCAAATACTTACGGCAGATTTAGCTTACCAATAATTAAGTTTAGTTAGCTTAGCAGGAACCTTTTGCTCCTTTTATTCAGTTTATGCAGGCATGTTTTAGTTGCATCCATACATTATTAGATTGGCTTGAATTAACACAAACATCATGTTTTTAGCCTTACATATAGCCGCAGTTCTATACCAAACCAATCAAATCTTGTGTTATTTCAATCTAAATTGCATCTGCAATCAAATCGATAATTTGCATGTTCAATCGAGTAAAGTGCATTTGGTCAGGACATTTTAGGACTGGTTTTTCCTTAATCTTGTTAATTGACTATTACGGGGTGGTATTCTTTGTCTTTCCCTGTTAAACTTATTGCATGTAAGAGAGTGTGATTTCTTGGGATGATCTTAGGCTGTGACAAATCGGGGGCCTGAGATTTCAGAAACTGCTGATAATTGGGTCTCACCATCTGACATTCCACTCATAGAACCTAATAGTAAAGAGGTACCCCTAATTGTTTTTGTCTTCTTGGCGAGTCTAGTCTATATCAAAACCTAATCTTGTGTTGCAACGAGTACCATAACTTAGACATCAAGTTTCCATAAATTTCCTGTTTTTACACAATTTTGGTCGTTATTGATGAGTTGAATCTAGGATAGCACTGTGATGCAGCAGGTAAATTTTTGTAGAGAACTCAATATTATACTACGAATAGCTTTTCTAATGAGTCCATGAAACTATTCTGACCCACAACAGCGATCTCTTACTGATTCTTTACTTTTCACACACTACCAAGTACCTTTCTTACTTAGATTGTTGGCTTTTCCATCATTGTGTCTGCATTGAAATATAAAGATATAAAAGGAAAATTATTTGATTATGGTGTATTTTATGCCTCTAAGCAGCACAGGATGAGAGAGGCACAGCTAGGCGGTCACACTCTGAGGTCCCATGGAATGACTGTTGCAAGGACTCACATGCATGATTGGATCATTCTCGTGTTACTTGTTATTCTCGAGTGTGTACTCCTTATAATCCACCCATTTTATCGCTTTGTTGGTAAAGATATGATGACTGATCTAAGTTACCCGTTAAAGAGTAACACCGTACCAATTTGGTCTGTCCCGGTAAGCTTCCATTAAGACAACTTCTAAGTTCTAACATTGGCCTTAGACGTTTTTCACAATATAAATTACATTTCTTTTCTTTGGAATGACAGGTATATGCGATGCTGTTACCTTTGGTAATCTTCATCTTTATCTACTTCCGTCGAAGAGATGTTTATGATCTTCATCACGCGGTGCTAGGTTAGAAACTTAGAATTTCTGAAGGAGAGTACCGTTTGCTTCAAAATGTCTTCTTTCGCATATATAATTAACAGTAAAGTTGGCCTTTCTTGATGTGCAGGTCTCTTATACTCTGTTCTGGTGACAGCAGTACTTACCGATGCAATAAAGAATGCAGTTGGTCGACCACGTCCTGACTTCTTCTGGCGTTGTTTTCCAGATGGCAAAGCTGTACATGTTTCAATGAGTTTTTACTTATCTCGTTTTAAATCTTGTTCTGCCTCTTGAATCTCGATTTTGCTTATCAGCTTTATGATAGCCTTGGAGATGTTATATGCCATGGTGATAAAAGCGTCATAAGGGAAGGTCACAAAAGCTTTCCAAGTGGACACACGTCATGTAAGACCAAGTTACTGGTTTATAATTCAGAACTAGAAAGAAGCAAAAGAGTAAAAACTGTGGGGTTGAATTGTTTTTGCAGGGTCTTTTTCGGGTCTCGGATTTCTTTCGCTTTACTTATCGGGAAAGATTCAAGCATTTGACGGTAAAGGCCACGTTGCAAAGCTATGCATAGTCATACTCCCTTTGCTATTTGCAGCTCTTGTCGGCATTTCCCGTGTTGATGACTATTGGCATCATTGGCAAGACGTCTTTGCAGGAGGCTTGCTAGGTTTGTTTTCACTCTCTAGTCACAAAGGTCAAAACTTTTTCCCTTTAAACATCATTCAAAACTTATACCATTGTCTGAAACCGCAGGTCTTGCGATCTCTACAATCTGTTATCTTCAATTTTTCCCGCCACCATATCACACCGAAGGTGCAAACGAACTGTGGATTCATTTTATGGTTTGCTGAAAAGAAGTATTATTTTTATTGTGAATTGATCGAAAAAGGTTTGATATATTTTTAGGTTGGGGACCATATGCTTACTTCCAAGTGTTGGAGGCTGCGAGAGTGCAAGGAGCAGCGAATGGAGCAGTGCAGCAGCCGCCGCCCCAAGTTAACAACGGTGAAGAAGAAGACGGTGGGTTTATGGGTTTACATTTGGTGGATAATCCGACTATGAGGAGAGAAGAGGATGTAGAAACTGGTAGAGGCTGAGATGAAGAAACTCTGAAGCTGGTTTGGTTACTTGTTAGGACACTTTCTCTTGTTCTTTTGATTCTTTGTTGGACAACTTTAGTAGATTTCTCTAAGATAACTAATAGAGTCGTTTGGTTTTGGTTTTGGTTTAAATGGATGACCGGTTTTATGGTTCCGGTATTGGTGGTTAAAGTTTATGTTTTTCAAAAAAGTTCACTGGATAAATGTAGCTTTATTTTCAATATTTTAAGGATTGAAATCGGATTTGAACTTAATCGAAACTCGTAGTCAACTTAAACACAAGAAAAAATGATATCTAAACTATCTTTGTGCTTTGTTACAAAACAAAAACTACATCTTTTACAACTATAATCAATGTGTATATTCGTATCCAAATAGTATGATATTTTTGTGTGCGTTGTTTATTCATACACTTGTGGACTTTACCCTACACAGAATTTTGAGATCATTTTTGGTTTGAAACTTGAAAAAATGTGTAGATAGTTTACTAGTTAGTACTACTGTTGTTGTTGGGTCACAATCAAAACACGAAGAAATTTATAATATATATATATAAAAAATCAAGGATGCTTTTTAAAAATATTCTTTTGTATTTGTTTCTGTATGGGTGTTGAATACTTCCAACTCTCTAATTAAGTATTGCATTTATGTTTCGTGTTCTTTTCTAATATTGCAAGTTTTGTAACGTTTGATTTTCTAGCTATTACATATTCAACTTGGTAGATAATAGACACGACACGAGTAAGCCAACTTTCTTGATCAAGCCGATTTGTTTTTTACAAACGGCATGCGTTACCAAACTTTATTATGTACCAAAAACGATCCGTTAAGAATATAAAAACCTAAACATACCATCCTTGTGATGTTTTGTTTATTGTAAAACCAAACAAATGTGTTTTCATGTGAATTATGTACATTTAAAATTATAACAAAATTTATGATCTTTTGTATGTATAACATGAAATATTTGAACGCCAATGCAAACGGAAAGAAATTATATTATTTGCGTTGAGATTTATGTCTTTGCGATTACGTTTAATAGATCTTTAAGACTAACTAACCCAAATTAATATAAGTAATAAGGACTCGTCATATATATTTATCATATAAGAATAATAATAAATTATAAGAGCTGGCTAGGGGGTGACATGTTTAACACTCCATCTTTTGTCAACTCACTATATACTCCTCTCTCCTCCTAACACAGAGGCACAAGGGCAAGAAGAAAAGAGAGAGATAGAGATATATAAATGAAGATGGCTCTTCTCTTGAACTCGACGATAACGGTGGCTATGAAGCAGAATCCGCTGGTCGCGGTATCTTTTCCGCGGACTACTTGCTTGGGATCTAGTTTTTCTCCTCCTCGTCTTCTTCGAGTTTCGTGTGTTGCCACAAACCCTAGGTGAGTTTTATCTTTTTAGATCTTCAATTCGTTTCCTTGATCAAGTTTTTTCTTTTTCTTTTTTCTTTTTTTCATTTGGCTTTATACTGGTTAATTTCGTTGTATATGTTTAACTCATTGGTTATATTTAACTATTTGTCTAATTGGCAAATCCTTTCAAAACCAAATCGAAACGGTACAAAACTGATCAAAAAGTTAGTAATTTTTTTCCATATAGAAAAATGGCACTGAATAGTGAAAGTGAACAACATTGAACTTAGAAATACTTCAAATTAATCTATAGAATTGATTGTGTTATAAGAAAATCCTACAATCATTTGCACTCAAACGGAAAAATCGCATGAAGTCAGGTAAACTCATTGGGTTTTAAATACTTGCATATTAACTTATGTTATACTATTACAATAAGACACGAACCTGATATGAAAATAACAATTTTCTTACAATGAAAATGTTATAGCAAGACGAGTGAAGAAACAGACAAGAAAAAGTTTCGACCCATCAAAGAAGTACCAAACCAAGTGACCCACACAATAACACAAGAGAAACTGGAGATCTTCAAATCAATGGAGAATTGGGCCCAAGAAAACTTATTATCTTACCTCAAACCCGTCGAAGCTTCCTGGCAACCACAAGACTTTTTGCCGGAAACCAACGACGAAGACCGATTCTACGAACAAGTAAAAGAGCTAAGAGATCGAACAAAAGAGATCCCTGACGATTACTTTGTAGTTCTTGTCGGAGATATGATCACCGAAGAAGCTTTACCAACTTATCAAACTACTTTGAACACTCTCGACGGCGTAAAAGACGAGACCGGTGGTAGTCTAACGCCGTGGGCGGTTTGGGTTCGAGCATGGACGGCGGAGGAAAATCGACACGGTGATTTGTTGAATAAGTATCTTTACTTATCAGGTCGTGTTGACATGCGACATGTTGAAAAGACTATTCAATATCTTATCGGATCCGGCATGGTACGTTGCACTCCCATAAATATATGTACGCTTAAAATGTAAATTATAATTTCTTGAGGATCAAATTGATAATGTTTATAATTATTTTTCAGGACTCCAAATTTGAGAACAATCCCTATAATGGCTTCATCTATACTTCTTTTCAAGAGAGAGCCACTTTCATCTCCCATGGCAACACGGCGAAGCTAGCCACAACCTACGGCGACACAACTCTCGCCAAAATCTGCGGAACAATCGCGGCGGATGAGAAGCGGCATGAGACGGCGTATACACGGATCGTCGAGAAGCTTTTCGAGATCGATCCCGATGGTACCGTACAAGCTCTAGCGAGTATGATGAGGAAGCGAATCACGATGCCGGCTCATCTGATGCACGACGGTCGCGACGACGATCTGTTCGATCATTACGCTGCGGTGGCGCAGAGAATCGGAGTTTATACCGCGACGGATTACGCAGGGATTTTGGAGTTTTTGTTGCGGCGGTGGGAGGTGGAGAAGTTAGGGATGGGTTTGTCCGGCGAAGGAAGGAGAGCACAGGATTATCTGTGTACCTTGCCGCAGAGGATCAGGAGGTTAGAGGAAAGAGCTAACGATAGAGTCAAACTTGCGTCAAAGTCAAAACCTTCTGTTTCCTTCAGCTGGATTTATGGGAGAGAAGTTGAACTATAAAACGACACATGTTGTTGTGTTCTGTACTAGACTCTAAAAGGTTAATGCGAGCTTATGGGCCTTAGAGCATGTCCATTGCAGGGACCTTACAAGTTTTTTAAGAGAATTCTAATGGAAAGAAGCAAAAAAAAAAAAAAAAATTGTCTAATTAACCAAGGTGCGAACCTTGAATAAGGTATTTTTGGGTGAGTAAGGTTCGCTGACGTGGCACTATATCATTGGAGGACCAATAAAACAAAACAAGTTTTTTTTCTTTTTTCTTTCTCTCCTCTCTCTTGGTTTCGTATAGAGTTTCTAGGCTTTGGTTTATGTTCAAATTTGTGTTTGATCTGTTGGTTTTTAAGATAAAAATGTGACCATTTTGCTGCTTATTCACTTCTCATTAGCATTACAACGGATTGGTGACACAAAATAATTGGTTCTAGGTTTATGTTTATGCTCTTTTGTTTGCTCATTTAGTTGATGTTATCAAATAATTGGTTCTCGGTACGTGCTTTCATTTAAGTTCATGACAGTGTCTTGAGCTGGAGATAGATTATTCTATGTTTTTCCTTTGGTGACAATTTCATTAATAGACCTCTCATCTTGGACTTTAGTTTCCTCTTGTAAGCCTTTTGATTTGTATTCTTTTTCTCTTTTTTTTTTGCTTTTATGTCATCATATATGTTTACAATTTGTAATATTTTCTAATAACTTTTAAGTTTTATCAAATAAATTATTTTAAAAATATTTTTGCTTTTTAAAGAAATTTTCATAAGGACTCCACCATTGGATAACAAAAAATTTAGAGACTCAACAAAAACTCTAAACTTTAAAATTACCAAAATATATTATTAAAAAATGTTAAGGATTTTTTATAAGGATTCAATCAATGGGCATGCTCTTAGTAATGTAATGAAGAAAGTAATTAATAATAAAACGCTAAATGATCTGTTCGTTTGAGTGAAAAACTGGGTTATAACTACCATGCGGCCCACGGGCTTGTAAAATAAGCAAAGAAATATCTGAGTGGCATAGACGTAATTAAAAGAGTATCTGAGGGATATTATAGAGAATAAAAACGTTGTATATTAAATCGAAAGTTTCTTCTGCACATTCTCTTATTTCGCAGTCTCATAGCATAGATATAATCAAAAGTTTTTCGTTCATTGATCATCTTCGATTGATTGAGTTTGTTGGATAAGAAAAGAATGGCGGTGGCTATGGATCGGATAGTTAATCCCCGTCATCGTACGTCTATCGTCCTTGTCAAGTTAGGGGATCCAGATCTTTGTTTATAGTGTGTGCGTTGTTTTTTATTCATACACTTGTGGACTTTGCCCTAAACAGAATTTTGAAATCATTTTTGGGTCAAAACTCGAAAAAATGTGTAGATAGTTTTATTGTGGTGCTTGTTGTTGGGTAAAACTACGAAGACATATTTTTATTTTATTTTCATCCAAAAGCCAAAAACACATAAGGATTTGTTTTAGTACGTATTATTATTATTATTTTTTATTTTTTTCTGTATGGGAGTTAATTGTTGAATACTTCCAACTCTCTAATGAAGTAATTGCATTTAAGTTTCTTATTCTTTTCTTGTATTCTTATTTCATAAAGAATGTCATTTTAAAATTTTAATTTTGTTTTATAAAAATTATTGTTTTTTATTTTCAATGCAGTTGTAAAGATCAAATATCTTTTTTTTATCTCTACTATTTAAACTAATTAATGAAAAAAAGAGAGTATTATTTAGTATATTAATAGCAGGTACAAATGAAATTTGTTTGCTTTCCTTAATTTGCGTGAAAATAATAGAATGACATTCTTTGTGAAACATATAAATATTGAAAGTTTTGTAAAATTTGATTTTCATAGCCATTTCCAACTTGATGGAAAAAGTACATTACTTTCTAAATTTATGTGAAAAATGGTAAAATGACACTCTTTGTAAAAACATATAGAATTTCGAAAGTTTTGTTACGTTTGATTTTCACAGCCATTTTTCAACTTGGTGAAAAAGACAAGACACGAGTAAGCCAACTTTCTCGATCAAGCCGATTTGTTTTTTACAAATGTCATTCTTTTTCAATAAAAAGCATTCAAGATTATTAAAGTAATATTCATTGGGCTACTTCCAGAATATGCTCATATAAAATCCATCAGAATCCAGTCCAATTACACCAATCTGATCAAAAATCCGATCAAAACCGAGGGACATAGAGACCAGAAAACCCGATTGAACCCGTCTTTCAAAGAAGCATCGATTGAAACTTTATTATATACCAGAAACGATCCGTTAAGAATATAGAAACCTAACCATACCATCAATGCGATGTTTTGTTTAGTGTAAAACCGAATAATTGTGTATCCATATGAATTATATATATATATATATATATAAAATTATAACAAATTTATGATCGACTGTATATAAAAATACAATATTTAAATGGCAATGCAAACGGCAAGGAATTATATTATTTGCGTAGACAATTTTATATAATTAAAATTGTAAGAAATTTATGATCGAATGTATATAAAAACAATATTTCAAGGGCAATGCAAACGGCAAGAAGTTATATTATTTGCGTAGAGATTTTCTGTCTTTGCGATAACATGTTTAATAGATCTTTAAGTCTATGACAACTCGTCATATTGATCATAGAAGAATAAATAATTACAACTGGCTAGGGGTAACATGTATAACACTCTATCTTTTGTCAACTCACTCACTATATACATATATACTCTTCTCTCCTCCTAACGCAGAGGCACAAGGGCAATAAGAAAAGAGAGAGATAGATAAATGACGATGATGGCTCTGCTCTTGAACTCGACGATGACTGTGGCTATGAAGCAGAATCCCGCGACCGCGGTATCTTTTATGCAGACTACTTGTTTGGGATCTAGTTTTTCTCCTCCTCGTCATCTTCAAGTTTCGTGTGTTGCCACTAACCCGAGGCGAGTTTTTTTCTTTTTAGATCTTCAATTCTTCGCGTTGATCTCAATGTATTGTTAATAACTTTTTCACTCATTGGGTTTTATATACTTGCATATTAACATATGTTCTATAAATTACAATAAGACACGAACCTGATCAAAATAACAGTGTTCTTAATTAACGATGAAAATGTTACAGCAAGACGTTTCGACCCATCAAAGAAGTATCAAACCAAGTGACACACACAATAACACAAGAGAAACTGGAGATCTTCAAATCAATGGAGAATTGGGCCCAAGAAAACTTATTATCTTACCTCAAACCCGTCGAAACTTCATGGCAACCACAAGACTTTTTGCCAGAAACCAAAGACGAAGACCGATTCTACGAACAAGTGAAAGAGCTAAGAGATCGAACAAAAGAGATCCCTGACGATTACTTTGTAGTTCTTGTCGGAGATATGATCACCGAAGAAGCATTACCGACTTATCAAACGGTTATGAACACTCTCGACGGAGCCAAAGACGAGACCGGTGTTAGTCTAACACCGTGGGCGGTTTGGCTTAGAGCATGGACGGCGGAGGAAAATCGACACGGTGATTTGTTGAATAAGTACCTTTACTTATCAGGTCGTGTTGATACGCGACATGTTGAAAAGACTATTCAATATCTTATCGGATCCGGCATGGTACGTTCTTTTTGGTATTGGCCAAATTGTTACACTCCCATAAATATAGGTGTGCTCAAAATGTAAATTATAATTTCTTTGGGACCATATTGACAAGTTTATAATTATTTTTCAGGACACCAAATATGAGAACAATCCCTACAACGGCTACATCTACACTTCTTTTCAAGAGAGAGCAACTTTTATCTCCCACGCCAACACGGCGAAGCTAGCCACGACATACGGCGACACAACTCTCGCCAAAATCTGTGGAACAATCGCGGCGGATGAGAAGCGGCACGAGATGGCGTATACGCGGATCGTCGAGAAGCTATTCGAGATTGATCCCGATGGTACCGTACAAGCTCTAGCGAGTATGATGAGGAAGCGAATCACGATGCCGGCTCAGCTGATGCACGACGGTCGCGATGACAATCTGTTCGATCATTACGCTGCTGTGGCGCAGAGAATCGGAGTGTATACCGCGACGGATTACGCAGGGATTTTGGAGTTTTTGTTGCGGCGGTGGGAGGTGGAGAAGTTAGGGATGGGTTTGTCCGGTGAAGGAAGGAGAGCACAGGATTATCTGTGTACCTTGCCGCAGAGGATCAGGAGGTTAGAGGAAAGAGCTGACGATAGAGTCAAACGTGCGTCAAAGTCTAAACCTTCTGTTTCGTTCAGCTGGATTTACGGGAGAGAAGTTGAACTCTAAACGACAATGGTTGTTGCGTTTCACTGTATTAGACTCTTAAACGTTATGGGCCTTACTAATGTAATATGGGAAGTAAATGTAATAAAGAAACGCTAAAAGATCTTGCGTTTTAGTGAAACACTGGGTTATAACTACCATATGGCCCATGGGCTTGAAAATTAAGCAAAGAAAATATCTGAGTGGCATAGACGTAATTAAAAGAGTAGCTGAGGGATATTGTAGAGAAGAAAAAAGTTGTATATTAATGTCCCCTTGGCTCGATCATCACGCCCAAAGTTTCTTCTTCACCTTGTCTCTTTTCACAGTCTCACACAGCATAGAAATAATCGAAAGATTTCTTTTTAAAATCTGGGATTTGTTTTTTTTGTTCATTGATCATTTTCGATTGTTAGAGAAGAATCAAATGGCGATGGCTATGGATCGGATCGTCTTCTCCCCTTCATCTTACGTCTATCGTCCTTGTCAAGCTAGGGGATCCAGATCTTCCAGAGTTTCCATGGCTTCTACGATTCGCTCTGCGACTACGTGAGTTTTAATCTCTCTATTTCCAATTCGTGAGCTTATTTTTCTTTAATGCTTTGAATTTGTTCTGATCTGGAGTTTGGTTTGAGTATCGATGATAAACCTCTGGGCTTTGGTTGATCCAGTTTCTTATTTTCATCAATTTGATTCCCAATGCACTCTCATTGTGTGTAGTTACGAGTTATATGATCACATGTATTAGTTTCTGGTTTGTGAAATGAGGAATTTGCTTCATTTGTGTTTAAAAAATCTTTCATTTTTACTGGTTTTCTGATTTATCTGGGAGATTTCTTTAGATCAAAGAATCTTGATTTTTTTTATTTTTTATTTATTTGAAAAGCTATCCTTACATGCAAAGGACAATCTTTGTCTCTATGTTAAATTTTGATAATCTCTTCAACTTTCCCAAACGCATGCATGAATTGTTTTGTGTTTATGACTTTCTTTTTACTTGGTTGTTGACCCATAAGACTACTATGCTAAATCATTACTTCGTTCATTTATTCTCTTGTTTGATTATTATGTTAAGAAAGCTTGTTGGTGTAGTAGCTGCTTAGACTTTTTCTAAAGCTTTATTTGGTTTTAATTACAGAGAGGTTACGAATGGAAGGAAACTGTATATCCCTCCCAGAGAGGTGCATGTCCAAGTCAAACATTCAATGCCGCCACAAAAGTTAGAGATCTTTAAGTCTTTAGAAGGATGGGCTGATGAAACCCTGTTGACTTATTTAAAACCTGTTGAGAAATCGTGGCAGCCTACCGATTTTCTTCCCGAACCTGAGTCGGAAGGATTCTATGACCAAGTCAAGGAGCTAAGGGAAAGGTGCAAGGAACTTCCTGATGACTATTTTGTGGTGCTTGTTGGGGATATGATCACTGAAGAAGCACTTCCTACTTACCAGACCATGTTGAACACATTGGATGGTGTTAGGGATGAGACAGGAGCTAGTCCTACTCCTTGGGCTATATGGACCAGGGCTTGGACTGCTGAGGAGAATAGACATGGGGATCTCCTTAACAAGTATCTTTATCTGTCTGGTCGGGTAGACATGAGGCAGATTGAAAAGACTATTCAGTACCTGATTGGTTCTGGAATGGTAAGCTCTGCTAACTTTCTTTTTTGCTTTAACCCATAATCTCCTAAAGTTGCATTTGCGCTTTAGGAAGTGACTGGGGATGGGGATACAATCGTTACATGCTTGTTTGAATTGATTGTTAAAATTCCATAGGTAGGGGAACAGAAGAGGAATAAGTTGGAACCATTTATCAGTTTTACTTTTTTGGAACTTATCTTGTCATTTCTTAGTATGGCTTATATTGACTTCACAATGACTATCTGCAAATCTTCATGTTAGCAACATACGCATTTTTTATGTTTCAAGTTCTGAAGATAGAATTGGAGTGCTGCTTAGCTGCCACATTAATCACTTTACGGATTTCCATTGTGTAAAGTTTGTATTCCTAATATTCAATGTAAGATTGATCGATTTGTCTTATGTCCTTAGGATCCAAAAACTGAAAACAACCCTTACTTGGGTTTCATCTACACATCATTTCAAGAAAGAGCGACCTTCATCTCCCATGGAAACACTGCCAGACTGGCGAAAGATCGTGGAGATTTGAAACTTGCGCAGATATGCGGGACCATTGCTGCTGATGAGAGGCGTCATGAGACTGCTTACACCAAGATTGTAGAGAAGCTCTTTGAAATTGACCCTGATGGCACGATCTTGGGCCTGGCTGATATGATGAAGAAAAAGATATCAATGCCTGCACATTTAATGTATGATGGCCAAGATGATAACCTGTTTGAGCACTTCTCAACCGTTGCCCAGAGGCTCGGTGTCTACACTGCCAAGGACTATGCTGATATTCTGGAGTTTCTTGTTGAACGGTGGAATGTGGAGACTTTGACAGACCTTTCTAGTGAAGGACACAGGGCCCAGGTAAATTACCTCCATGAAACTTCTTGTGATGAAACCTCCAAGTTTATGAATACTTATAACAATCTTGTAGTAGTTTTTGGTCATGAATACTATATTAGATATACTGTTTTGTGTTTTTGATGATCTGATCGGGACCTAAACTTGAATTCTGACTCTATCATTTCCTTTGACAGGACTTTGTCTGCGGACTACCTGCAAGAATCCGTAAAATTGAAGAGAGAGCTCAAGGAAGAGCCAAAGAAGCTGCCAAAAACATACCATTCAGCTGGATATTTGGTCGAAATATCAGGGCTTAAGAAGTTTACTACACAATTCTCTTTCCAATTATCCCAAGTAAGTCATAAAGGTCTTCACCAACCATTTCACCAATGAAGGACCAGTTTTTAAGACCACGAAAGTTCATTTGAATGTGTTTTGTTTTATACGGAACATTGTAGATAAAGTTATGTGGTTAGGTTATGTTTCTTGTTTGAATCAGTCAAGACCAAAGAAAATGTGTTTGAGTGTTCTTAGATATTGTATGGTTTACCAAGAACAAGACTTAAGATTTTCCTTTACCTTTTTGATTCTCTTTTTGTTGTATCAGTCTAAAGAATGTTCTCTCTTAAATAAAGAGTGGTTTGGCAATAATGTTCTAGAGAACTTGGGTACACATATTCCTTGAATATCATCAATTAAAATTTTCTTATGCAAGACATATAGAATCATCAACAAAGTAATCAACCAATTCAATTCTTCAATACATATAAACCAAACCCTGAAACACAGATCAAACTAACATTTGATACAACCTCTCTTCTCTTAAACAAAATCATTACAAGAAGTGAATTTTTCTTCAAACTTGGAACGCCCATGGGGAATTTTTGAGAGTCTCTTCACTCTGAACCTTACCAGTCCTTTTCATAGCAACTCCATTGTTATCACCATCGACATAAGCGTAGTACTTCAAGAAAAAGGCGAGAACAAGAACGATCCACTCAAGGCAAAAGATTACAACACAGAGCCCACCAGCTAGTTTCAAGATCATAGACGCTTCTTTCTCACGGACGTAAGAGTTAAGGCTCTCGAGGAAATTCGAAGTGTTGGTAAAGATGAGAACAGAGACTGAGCCTTGGAAAATGGCGGTAAGGACAGTTGCGATCATGTGAGCTGCGTACCACCGGTTCTTACCATAAGATGCGGCTGCACAGCCTGAGACGGCGGCTGCGATCGTGGTGGCGTGAAGGAGGATGAGGAAGAAACCGCAGAGTGAAGGGATTAGACGGAGAGAGAGAGTGAGGAAGATGCAGCTTGACGATGCACCGAGGAGGACGTAGTTTGCAGTGAGGAAGAGTTTATGTGTGTAGTAATGAGATTCTTGGATCGATTCTTGTGGTTGAGGAATTAAACCCATGACGATGTTGGAGGTTTCTGATTCGGGTTGCAGAAAATTTTGGATTTTGAGATTGCGAAGAAGAAAGGAAGATAGCTTGCGAATTGTGATTGGGTGAGTTATGAATTTGGGTTTATGTAGAGAGCGATTTAAACGGTCTGATTTTCCAAATATGACCGTTGAGGCTTTACAGAAGTGAAGGACAGATCACCGACAGAGTGAGTTGTTGTTGTGTGTGTAACGGCTAGTGTTTTTTGCTATTCCTTTGTTCCAGAACAAGACTGGCAAGCCCAATGGGCCAAGTTGGGTTCTTGTTTGTCCGAGACAAGGATATTTTTATCCTGAACACGGATATGTTATCCTTACGAAGCAAATATAAGTTTATGTCTTGTGTGTTTTCGTCTGCTTAAATTGAACCGACTCATTCCAACCGAACTAATTATTTGATGAACAAAAAAAACGAATTGTGAATCTTTAATTCGGTTCACACAGTTTATTCAAGATGAAACTTGAAGGCCGTTTCAATACCATTGAAACAGAGTAAAGTCTTGATGAAACCATAACTGCAAATAGGACAAAAACTGTTTCTTCTTCTCTTCTTTACTCTCAGATTGAAAGAAGAAGAATGATTCGATCCAAGATCTTGAGCTGCTTCTAAAATTTAAGAACCATGTTACCTAAAAAACCAATTTTTTCATCTACAGAGCAACACAGGTTTGACGAAACTCGATGGGTCATCAATGTCCAAAAATCTCTCGATGCAGAGCTCGAAGAACACGATCTCGAAGAAGTCACAGTCAGCATTTTCAATGTTCCTAAAGCATTAATGTGTAGCCATCCAGATTCATACACACCTCACCGAGTTTCGATCGGACCTTATCACTGTCTAAAACCAGAGCTTCACGAAATGGAGAGGTATAAACTAATGATCGCGAGAAAAATTCGAAATCAATATAACTCTTTCAGGTTTCATGATCTTGTAGAGAAATTACAATCCATGGAGATTAAGATTCGAGCTTGTTATCATAAGTATATCGGGTTTAACGGAGAGACTCTGTTGTGGATAATGGCGGTAGATTCATCGTTCTTGATCGAGTTTCTTAAGATTTACAGTTTTAGAAAGGTGGAGACTTTGATTAACAGAGTTGGTCATAACGAGATTCTTAGAGATATAATGATGATCGAGAACCAAATCCCACTTTTCGTTTTGAGGAAAACACTCGAGTTTCAGCTTGAATCGACTGAATCAGCTGATGATCTACTGCTCTCTGTTCTTACGGGTCTATGCAAAGATCTCTCTCCTCTCGTTATCAAATTCGACGATGATCAGATTTTGAAGGCTCAGTTTCAAGAGTGTAATCATATCTTAGACTTCTTGTATCAGATGATCGTTCCGAGAATCGAAGAAGAAGAGCTAGAAGAAGATGACGAAGAAAACAGAGCAGACGAAAATGGCGGAAACAGAGCAATTAGGTTTATGGATGAGATTAAGCATCAATTCAAAAGGGTTTTCGCGTCTCGACCTGCGGATTTAATCTTGAGATTCCCGTGGAGAATCATATCGAATCTTCCTGGATTCATGGCTCTGAAACTTTCAGCTGATTATCTCTTCACAAGACAAGAAAACGAAGCAACAACAACGAGACAAGAATCGGTTTCGATTCTTGATATCGAAAAGCCTCCTCTTGTGGAAGAACTTACAATCCCATCAGTCTCCGATCTCCACAAAGCCGGAGTTAGATTCAAACCAACAGCACACGGTAACATTTCAACGGTAACTTTCGATTCAAACTCTGGCCAATTCTACCTCCCTGTAATAAACCTAGACATCAACACAGAAACAGTCCTTCGGAACCTTGTCGCTTACGAAGCTACGAACACTTCAGGACCATTAGTATTCACTCGTTACACAGAGCTAATAAACGGAATAATAGATTCGGAAGAAGACGTTAGGTTGCTTAGAGAACAAGGCGTTCTTGTGAGCCGTCTCAAGAGTGATCAAGAAGCTGCAGAGATGTGGAATGGTATGAGCAAATCTGTGAGGTTGACCAAAGTTGGTTTTTTGGATAAGACTATCGAGGATGTTAACCGTTATTATACCGGACGGTGGAAAGTGAAGATCGGAAGATTGGTTGAGGTTTATGTTTATGGTTCTTGGCAGATTCTAGCGTTTTTGGCGGCGGTTTTGTTGTTGATGTTGGTTTCGTTGCAATTGTTCTCTTTGGTTTTTAGCTCCTTCCTTCGGTTTAGAGCCGGTTAGTTGAGAGATTCGAGTTCGTTCGCTATGGTTTTGTGTTATTTCTATTTCACCTGGTTTGGTTTGATTTGGTTTATGTTGAACCATATTGAAATTACTGTGCTTTTGTGAAACATTTTGTAACAAAAAGTCCTTCATTTGATTCATTGCAATTAAGAATTAATTACTGTATCTCCTTAAAGATCCGAACTTTGCGAGACAGAGAGAGAGTAGGGTTTTGGGTTTAGAATCAGGAACTGCTGTTGAAGATAGTCTCTGAGTGAGAGAGATAGTAGAAATGTTGAGATCCTTTCTCTGTAGATCGCAAAATGCGTCTCGGAATCTCGCTGTTACTCGAATCTCGAAGAAGAAGACCCAGACGACTCATTCGCTTACCTCTCTTTCGAGATTTTCATATCTCGAGTCGTCTGGAAATGCTTCTGTTCGAAACATCAGGTTCTTCTCCACGAGCCCTCCTACGGAAGAGAACCCAGTCTCGTTACCTGCCGATGAGATCCCAATCTCGTCAGCCGCAGAGCTTACCCTTGAAGAATCGGTTGCTTCCGCTTTGGGATTTTCAGAAAGTGGCGATTATGGTGGTACTTCCGTGGAAGCTGTTGGTGAAGATGGAGATTCAGAGATTGTTGCAATAGAAAACGAGGTTTACCAATTTGATGACGAAAAGCTGGAATCTGTACTGTCTTTGTTACGGAGTGATGAAGAATCCTTGGAGTTTGGTCTTAATGCGCTTAATGTCGATTTACACTTAGATTTTGTGGTAAGAGTGTTTGAATCCCCAGGAATTTCAGGTAAGAATTTGATTAGGTTTTTGAAGTGGGCAACTCAGAATGAAGAGATTACTGTTACCACCTCGCTTGTAGAATCTCTTCTTGTAGCAATTGCTAGTGATACACGTAGAATGGATGCTTATGGTTTGTGGGATTTGGTTAAGGAGATAGGTGAGAAAGAGAGTTGTGGTGTTTTGAATTTGGAGATATTGAATGAACTGATTGCCTTGTTTGGGAAACTTGGTAAATCCAAAGCTGCTTTTGATGTGTTTAGTAAGACCGAAGAGTTTGGGTTTACTCCGAATGCGAAAACATATTATTTGACACTGGAGGCGCTTTGTAAGCGGTCGTTTATGGATTGGGCATGTTCTGTATGTGAGAAAATGCTTAAGAGTGGTGTGTTATCGGAGGGAGAACAGATGGGTAACATCATAACTTGGTTTTGTAAGGAAGGGAAGGCCGAAGAGGCTTATTCGGTTTATGAATTGGCAAAGACGAAAGAGAAATCTTTGCCTCCTAGATTTGTGGCTACTCTGATAACTGCACTCTGCAAGAATGATGGGACTATCACGTTTGCTCAGGAGATGTTGGGTGATTTATCTGGAGAAGCTAGACGACGTGGGATAAAACCATTTTCTGATGTTATCCATAGTTTATGCAGAATGAGAAATGTTAAAGACGCTAAAGCTTTGCTTTTAGATATGATTTCTAAAGGGCCTGCTCCTGGGAATGCGGTTTTTAATTTGGTTGTCCATGCTTGTTCGAAAACTGGAGATCTGGATGAAGCAAAAGAAGTTTTAAAGTTGATGGAGAGTAGAGGTTTGAAACCAGATGTGTACACATACACTGTCATCATTAGCGGTTATGCTAAAGGAGGGATGATGGATGAAGCTCAAGAGATTCTCGCAGAGGCGAAAAAGAAACATAAGAAGCTTAGTCCTGTGACATATCACGCACTCATCCGAGGCTATTGCAAGATTGAAGAATATGACGAAGCTCTGAAACTCTTGAACGAAATGGATCGTTTCGGGGTGCAGCCTAATGCTGATGAGTACAATAAGCTGATACAATCATTTTGCCTCAAAGCTCTGGATTGGGAAAAAGCAGAGGTGCTGTTTGAGGAGATGAAGCAGAAAGGCTTGCACTTGAATGCGATCAGTCAGGGGCTTATAAGGGCAGTTAAAGAGATGGAATCTGAAGCCAAGGTAACGGAAGATGGCAACTTACTTGCTGAAGCATAGAATTGGATCCGATACTTATCATTGTTCTAACAATGTGGACTAGCTGTTGAAGATGTTATTTCTTGGTTTGAAATCCCAGAAGATACCTGGTTTGTTCTTTTGTTACTGGAATTATCTTTTGTATTCTTCCAGCATTTGCCAATAAGCCTTCACTTGGGTTCAATTTCTTTTAGCTTTTGATTTAAGAAGTGAATCAGTTTACCATGGTCAATTTTTCGGTTTGCATTTGATTTTCTTTAAAATGACATGTTTTGATTTTAGCTCAGTTGAGAAAAGTTATAAACCATTAGTGATTCAACGTTAGTTCATAACAAAATACGTAATAAAATGAGTACAGATTTGTTATGAAAAAAAATCAGGAAATTCTAACGACCACTTTATTCTTCTTGCCTGCTGATAGAACAAGACCTCTCCCTTCAACAATATCCTCTTCGTCCACTCTCTTATTCTCATCATCAACTCTCTCATTGTTCATATAAAACCCACCTTGCTTCAACATTCTCCTCGCAGCAGATTTGCTCTCAAACAAACCTGCAGAAACCGATAGATCCACAATCGATAAACCCGACACTCGATCAATAGGCAGTGAGCAAGAAGGTATATCCTCTGCTATTCTCTCAATCAAGTTCCAATCAAGCTTTGTCTCAGCACCTGGTCTTAAAGCTTCTGTTGCTTTAATGGCTTCTTTCAAACCCTCTTCGCCATGTACGAATCTGGTTACTTCTTCAGCGAGTTTGATTTGTGCGGTGTTGGGAACATAGCCGGGTTTGCTCATTTGATCTTCCAAGATCTTTATCTCATCCAAGCTCAGAAATGTTAATGTCTTTAAGAAGCGTATCACATCAACGTCTGGAACTGAAAAGAAGTACTGATAGAACTTATAAGGCGATAACATCGAAGGAGATAGCCAGATTGCTCCATCTTCTGATTTCCCGAATTTCGTTCCATCGTTTTTCAGTAGGAGAGGAAATGTTAGCCCGTAAGCCGCTTCTTCTGCTTGGAGAATCTTCCTGATCAAATCAGTTCCAGCTGTTATATTCCCCCATTGATCACTGCCACCTATCTGAACATTGATCCCTTCGTTCTTGAACAGGTGAAGAAAATCATAGGCTTGCAACAACTGATAAGTGAACTCGGTGTAGCTCATACCTTGCTCTGATTCTAATCTCTTCTTCACACTCTCCTTTGCCATCATAGTACCAACCCTAGCAAACCTACCGACTTTGTTCAGAAAGTCGAGCATTGTCATATCTTTCCACCAGTCATAGTTATTAAAAATCACGTAAGAGCCACCGGGACTCGGATTACTACCTAGAATCTTGATAATGATTTTTGTAATCCCCGCAATATTTTTCTCCAGTGTATCAGCGTCAAGCTCAGGTCTTTCTAAGCTTTTACCAGATGGGTCACCAACCCGTCCCGTGGCACCACCAATTAAACCAACGGCTTGATGTCCACATCTTTGGAACCAAGAAAGCACAATGATACCAAGTAGATTACCCAAGTGTAAACTCTCAGCCGTTGGATCAAACCCACAGTAGACCCTTAAAGGAGCTACTTTAGGATCAGAACAAGCTGACCTGAGATTCTCGCTTGTGATTGACTCGAGGAGACCTCTTTCTTCAAGTATATCGACTACATTAGGGCGAAAAACAGCTTGATTCTCTGTCTCAGGAGATGAAGTAGAATGAATTGAACACTTAACAGAAGAGAACAGAGTAGTAGTAGAAGTGGAAAAAAGGTGAGGAACTTGGACCCTTCTGAAGAAAGTTGCAGATGATTTCTCAGGAAAGACGAGTAAAGAAGCGACACGCAAGGGAGATAAGAAGGTTCTGGAACAAATAGGCAAAATACTCCTTGAGGCAAACGTTATTCCTGTTGCATATGCCATAAATTTTATATGCTGGAACCTTTCTTGAATAGCCAAGCTGGTAACTACAACTGCAAATCAATCAGAAACACCAAATAGCTGAAAAAACGATAAATAACCGACCTTTATCGTGTAAAACTGTAAACAAACATATACCAGTAAATGCACAAGTTGACCTGATAGGAAAAAAAAACTAGCCTCGTGTACTACAGGTCATATATTTTATCAAAGAATGATTCCAAACCCAAAAACTCTCAGGCAGACAATTTCACAAACACCTTATGGGCATTGTCTCATATTGTCCCCATAGAACCGTGAACAAGTCAATCTCCAGAAATGGGAACTTCAAACAGAACTATAGAGGGAATCCTATAATTCTACACCAAGTTATGAAGGAATCTCCCACCATTGCATCGAAACAGACCCAGAGAAGCTAACTACTTGGAGATAACAATCCCAACTTCAGCGACATTACAACACACCTAAGTGGATACCCAATTAAACTTTGAGGAAGAAGAAGAAGATGATGAAGTGAAAGAGCTTACTTGTTCACAGCTTCAAGAATGGAATTTGTTTTCGACCTTTGCTTTGCTTTTTCCACAGATCAATTGCTTCAGATTAGCCGAAACCGAGATTGAACCTAAAGTCTCCGGTTTATTTTAATAACCGGTATCTGTTCAATTTGAATCGGTTAAGATGGAAAACCGAGATCCATAAACCCAGTTCATGTAATAATCTCTTTCGGGTTTGCTTTACGGCCCGTGTTGTTTTTATATTGTAAACCACTTTACGGCCCGTTAAAAGCAAACTGGGCTCCTTCCCTATATACACAAACAAAATTAATTGATGCAAATTTGTGTGTAACATCGAATGTGAAGAATTCGAATATATAGCTATATAAGTAGACTGATTTTAAAACTACAAATGCATGTACAATTTCAAATATGACATAAAAATTGGTTGAAAAAGGAAAATAATCTATACTTGAAACTTTGACTAATTTATATACAATAGGCATGCATACAGCTCATATATTTGACTAATTATATATAAAAATCAGAACCAGCTTTATGATTACATATTTACATATTCCTTTTTAACATTCACATTTCATATTTATTGTTTTATATCCTTATATTCCTAAAATTCTGATTATATATACACACAAAATAAGAAACAAGAATATATCTAATTTTTACTAATTATTTTATCTTACATTTTTTCAATACCAATTTTGACTTCGAAACCGGCTGTACTTTTACATATATACATATCCTTTTGACATTTCACATTTTATATATTCCATTGTTTTATATCCTTGTATTCCTAAAATACTGATTTGGGATTTCATACCTGTTAAAAAAAAAATATATATATATATATTTTTTAATTATCTTACCTTACTTACTTTTTTTTTTTTACCTTACTTACTTTTTGTTGACTTATTGTCTCATATATTTTTAATAATTATTTTAACACTTATTTCCATTTCATTTCATTTGGTTACTCTCACAACTACTATAAATTAATTTATATAAAATTTATTTTTCACAAGATTATATTTGTGAATTATCTAACAAACATTAATTAGATGATGAAAAATCAATTTACGTAAAACAAAAATAAAATCCAGAAAATCAAAGCTTTGTTTACCTAATCCTAGGTCCTAGCGAAATTGACTGATTGTTTCCGAGGATGAAACGATGTGTGGTTCACGGATTAAGTATTAAGTAAGACATTTGTGGGTATATGTGTGTGTAGTGTGACTGTGTAAGTGAGGTCTTTTTTTGTTTTTTTACAGCATGTAAAATGTGTGGTTCAGATTGAAGATTCATAGAGAAGCTAGAATTTGTGGAAACTAGTAGGAACAAATTAACTCCTCTAAAAGAATTAGAAAATCTACGATCTAAAACCTCACCTCCTTCAAAGGTTTGATCAAAACTATATTAATCAGAAATACCAAGAAATTTTTAAAACAACACATTCAACTTAAGCTTTCACAAATACAATGATTCATTTTACTTAAATACACCGTCGACGTATTGGACTGAACTCAAATCAAAGTCTTTATTTAATAGATAAACATACACTTACATAATGTAAGTTACATTACACGACACAGAATACTCATTTTATAAATATCATAAGAGTACACATGATCATTATCGATACACTAGCATGAGCTTAATTATTCAATATCCAACGGGATACGTTCACTGAGTCGACGGTGGGAGGAATGGTAACGGAGGAAACCTAAATCCAGGGAAACTGGGAATAGTTACCGGAGGTAATGGCGGGAACGGTAATGGAAGACCGGGAATAGTTACTGGAGGTAATGGCGGGAACGGTAATGGAAGACCGGGAATACCTCCTCCTGATGGAGGGAATGGAAACGGAAGTCTAAAACCAGGCGAACCGGGAATACCGGGAATACTTCCTCCTCCAGGTGATGACGGGAATGGAAACGGAAGCCTAAAGCCAGGGGAACCAGGAATACCGGGAAGACCAGGAATACCAGGAATACCGGGAATACCGGGATTACCTCCAGGTGATGACGGGAATGGAAACGGAAGCCTAAAGCCAGGAGAACCGGGAATACCGGGATTACCTCCAGGTGATGACGGGAATGGAAACGGAAGTCTAAAGCCAGGAGAACCGGGAATAGGTGATGTTGGAGGTGATGACTGCAAACTGGAGAACGGATCAGATACAAAGGCTAGGTTGTTGGCTTCGTTGGTGGTGGTGGTTACGACTCTATCAACCGGCTTCGCATCGGCATCGTTGAGAGGGCGAGCTACAGTTGTTTCTGGTGTGAGGTGGAAGATCAAGAATAGTATTAGGGCTAAAGTGGTCGCTAAAGATGCCATTGTGTGGAAATGTTTTTGTCTGTTAGTAGCAGGTGTTTAGTGCTTGTTTATATAGGCGCCTATATTTAGGTTGGCTCCATCTTTATTTTTGTTATAATTTAATTATAAGGAAATTTTCAAAAAATATATACACATTATAAGAAGTTTTAATCTCTCTATGGACATGACAACCAATTTTGGGTTAATGTTGACTATTTTTTACAAATTTATAATACATTCTATAATATATATCAAAGAATAAGCTAGTTTAGGAATTAAACAAGCCAAATTCGTTTTGCTAGCCTGTGTTCATTTCTGGATAAACTTTGTAAGGCTCAAGAAAGACCTTGACAGCAAGGTTTTGTTCTGTCCTTAGTCAAACTATTGGGCCTAAGATATGCCTGTTTTCTTCGTTTGGTTTCAATCCTAATGTTTTAAAATTTTGTCATCTTTTCATCATCAACTCCAAGGTTTTGTAATTTCTTGTGGAGAGGAAGCAAGAGGATGTGCTTGGTTGTGGAAATATAGGGCCCTTAAAATATATTCATCGTATTCACTCACATAACAAAAATTCCACAAGTAAGCACATCATCTTGCTTCCTCCACAAGAAATTACAATGAGAGGAGATCAATAATGCTCTCAACGTTCAATTCGTTGTTGACTTGGAATAATTAATTCTATTTGTTAATAAAAGACTGATGATTTGGTTTTTAGATATTTCAGAGACCTCAAATCATAATTAATCTGAAGAAACGCGAGAACGAGCTAATATTTATTCTACCTACCATGATTATCCACAAATTTGAACACAACCAAAGGCAGGCTACGTACTACACAACAACTAGATCAGCTAGATCATCATAATACACCGCTAGAGCTTTACTAGGTTTGAAAAGATTAAGATCGACTGAAATTGCCACTTTTTCCCTTGTTGCGGCTGCAAGATCTGCCAACTCGGCTCCAAGATCTGAATCACACAAAGAGAATGCAGCGAAGAAGATGAGAAAGAATAGCAATCAATGCTTTTGTTCAAGTGCTTAACTATTGATTTTGTTCTTACCTAGTGCCTCCCTCATGTATCGAGCCTTTTGTCCTAGCTGGAATATATATGGATATCTTTTTCTCTACATACAGATGCCAAAATTCCATGCTATGTACTTCCTTGATCCATATCGATGGCTCTGCAATCAAAAGAAGAAACCACAAATCCTAATTACAAAGACATGATTAGTGACCGAGATTTGTAGATCTGGTACCATTTTTGGTAGGTGATGATGATGAAGAGAAACCGCGAGATTGGCGATTTCCAATCGATCTCCCTCCACGGTAACACTGTACAATTCTTCTATCAACAGATCACTCGTGAAAAAAACGAGAATCAGATATTCGGCGTACGTACCTTGGCAACGAAGGGTCTCAGATTCTGCATGATCCAAGAATTAATTAGGTGGTTTGTTAGTGGGGGTGACTTGGTTGTTATTATTTCCTTAAAAAGTTTTATACAAGGACAGATGGGCCTCATATTTTATTTATGGGCCTTTTAACTTGGGCTAGACATCCTTGTACTTCCTTTCATAACAAATTCCCAAATTATGTCTATCTTTCTCATAACAAAGACCATAGGGGCCTAATGGTTTATTAGTGGGCCTAAGAATCTCCGGTTGATCTTAAAAAACCCGATATAAGTTCGGTTTTACTAAACCGGTCTCCTTAAAACACAGTAAACAAACACCAAAGTCTCTGAAGAAAGAAATCAAAACCCCTTTCGAACAAGGATTTCTTGGAGCGAAGCAAAATGGTTTGGGGTCTCTTTCCCGTTGATCCTCTTTCAGGTTTTTCTCCATTAGAATTCGATTGTCTTGCAAGTGAACGAGCTTTATTGTTTACTGTTCATTTTTTTCATCATTACGATAATTTTTTCCTCCAGTAATTGCAGTTCTCAATCTCAACTATGTTATGCTCTAGGAATCAGTGAAATTCGTGATGACCCTTTAGTTTTTAGTTGTTCTCTACTTATTAACAACTTCGGTCTGATCAATGTGTTACAAAAACCCCACATTTCTTCTTGGGTTTATGCTAGAGGAGTGAGTTTGATCTTGCTTTTTAAGAATCTCTAGTTTTGTAACCTTGATGAGTTGTTAAATGGTTTGAATCAGGTGAAGATAAATACTATATCTTTTCAAAGGGTATTTACAAGGTTGGTCGAAAAGGTAATGTTATTACACTTTCATCATCGTCTTGCTCGTGTTCTGTGCCTTCATGGGTTGTTCTTTCTCTGTAGGATGTGATATAATTATCAATAAGGATAAGGGGGTATCTAGGATCCACGCTGAGTTAACTTTTGATGCAACAACTGTTTCAACCTCTCGGAGGAACAAGTCTTCTTCAGATACATCATCCTTTGTTATCCGTGTCAAAGATTGTTCAAAGTATGGGACTTTTGTCAAAACTGACCTGGGGACAAAAGATAAAGTTCATGAGCTATCTAATAAGGAGAAAATTCTCCAAGATGGAGATGTTATCGCGTTTGGTACAGGTTCTGCAATTTACAGGTATTCCAGGTGTGATGTTTTTTTTGGTTGTAACTTCGTGTAGTATGGCTTATATTTTTTAATCATTGTAGGTTGTCCTTAATTCCGCTTGTTTTTTACTTGTGCCCTTCCTCTGAGACCTTTAAGGTGGATCAGCCTGTACAAGATGCAGTTTCATCAATTGGTTAGTGAAAAACATTATTCCCTGCCTCATGGAGTAGTTTTCATATTACCAGCATTGCCTGAAACTACGTAGATATTCAGGTGCTCGTATTTCTCCTACATTGAGTGAGGAGTGCACTCATGTGCTTCTTGAGCCACGTATGCAAGTGAATGAAGCTCTGATCAATGCAATTTTAGCCAAAAAAACAATCATTTTGACAAACTGGGTTATGGTATGTCTGAGAATTCCATTGTCATCACTTGTCTGTTAATTGGTTTTTAACTTCAATGGTTTGTCTAGCTTCTCGCAGAGAAAAGTATCTGCAGCGAAATTCCTGGATACAGCCAGTGAGCATTACTTACTGTTTTCCGGTTATTGAATTAAAATATATTAGTTACTGACATTCAAGTAATCAATGTTAATTTAGGTACAGACCATCAGTGATGGTTGAAGAAGCTTTGGTGGATGTACTAGAATTAAACGTCCGTGAAAAATGTCTAGAAGGATTTACCTTTGTCTTGGAACCAACAGACACGGTATAATCTCTTATTTGTCTCAAGAAGAATCAGATTCAACTGATGGTTCCAAGTGATTTTTGTTATAGGTCTCAGTAGATCTTAGTCTTACTAAATTATTGATAAACTATGCATTTACCTATCCGTGCCATTTTCTTTATGCAGTATAGATTTGGTTGCAGCTTCCCATCTTTACTTGAAGTATGTGGTGCAGAGACCGTTACCATAGAAGACATTAGCTCCATGAGTCAGGTTTGTGCTTTTATATTGTTTTGCTCATTTGCTCTTTCTGTAGGTAGTCCTAATCGTAATCAACTCTGCAGGATTCTCAGTTTGGAGAGATTAATCGCATGATATGTGTCATCCCAAAAAGTGCAGGAGACAAATTTGGCCGTTTCAAGCATCTCAGTTTGTTATCTAGAGTGAACGAGATGGATTTAGTATGCGCCGTCTTTTCCGGAAATCTACCTTCGACTTCACTGATACCACCATCCGGTGAGTAACCAAAGCCAAATATATTTGCTTTTCTCGGGACTATGACACTGATCTTGAAACATTTCCTGTTTGTAGTTGTAATTTCATCCTCGTGCTCTACAGATGAGACAGTGGTAGCGGATTCTGAAGCCGAAGAGGAAGAAACAACATCGTCTGTTCATATGATTGATGCTACTGAAAAGGCAGAAACGCCAGAGAAGCCTGCTGCTATTGTAATAGAGGATAGCCCTGTTACTATATTGGAAGAAACTTCGAATTTGAACGAGTTTAAAAGCGTGAACTTATTAGCGGATACAGAAAGTAGAGGCCACATGGATGAAAAGAACTCAAGTGATAGTGTGACAATCCGAAGGGATCGGAACGATGAGGCTGAAACTGGGAAATCGGAGATTATATACACTCAAGATCTTATTGTTAGGGACTTGCGATCGACTAGAAAAGTTCAATCGACAGGAGGGGAAGGAGTTGTGGACTTCAAGCGATTCAGAAAGGTAAAACAGAACCTTTGGATTCTGGACAAATGTTGTGTTTGCGAGATGATGATTTTGCTTGTTTTGTTAGGGAAATGTTACATGCGGAAACAGCTTCAGTAGCCTAATACCTTTTGCGAAGGATCCATACAAGTAATTCCGGGTCTTATCTCTTGCTTATTGGCTCATAATGTTTTCTCCTC
The DNA here is from genome assembly GCF_000001735.4 of Arabidopsis thaliana. Classification (NCBI taxonomy): domain Eukaryota; kingdom Viridiplantae; phylum Streptophyta; class Magnoliopsida; order Brassicales; family Brassicaceae; genus Arabidopsis; species Arabidopsis thaliana. The sequence goes on from NC_003074.8 coordinate 578,960, forward strand.
TATGTTTTCTTGACCGTTTACTTCGGTGATGCCAGAGAATACGATAGCTGGGACGTGACAGATTTTATGAAAGAAGAGAAGAAAAGGAAGCAGATGGAAGCCATTGCAGAGGACTTGTTTAAAACTGAAAAGGTGTCAAACTTTATTATTATCCAATATCAAAATATAAAGATCATCCTGCGATTCTCTTTACACTAATATCGTAATGTGCAGGCTAGAAAGCGTGGAACGGCTGGTTCCATTCGCGGGTTTCTCTCTGGAAGTTGAGGTTTTAAGGTAAAATGGTTGCTGTGGGATCTTAACTCTGTAAATTTCTCAGGCTTGTTTAGTCTTCTTCGAAAGATCTAAGCTTTCATTTTTTTTCTTTGCGTGTTTTATTGCAGGACTCTTTTAGAGTGAATCAGAAGAAAAAGTCTCTGGAAGAACGCATGATTCTGGATCAGTGGATCACTAGGAACTAAACAAAATCTTGTCTTTTATTTTTTGTTCTTCATGAGTTAAAAAATGATGTATGTATAGTGAGTGATCTTTGGTATCTCTGATGAAAACAAAAATTGATTATCTCTTTTCAGAAATTTAAAAACAGAAAACATGTGGCCATTACTTCTCTGTTAACTCGAAAAGATACAAAATTTATCCTTTCTCTTTGTTCTAAGTACAAGCAACAATGGAGTGGCCATGGTCGGCCATCGCTGCTTCTTCTTCCTCTTCTTCTAGTTGCTTCTTTGCTTCTCCTAACTCTTGCTTGTCTATTACTAGACGAACGAATTTGAGCTGTGTTAACACTTCGGTTAAATCCTTGCGCCACAGCAGATTCGACTCGAAGCATAATCTCGTTAAACGTCGAATCAATGGAGATTCCGTTGTTCGGAGAAGCACCACAAGCAATAATAGCACTGAGGAGACAGAATCATCGTCGTCTTCTTCGTCTGTAGATTGCGTTGGAATGGGATCAGACGTGGAATGCGTCAATAACGGGGAAGATGAGGAGAATCGGAGCTCTGGAATCTTGAGCGGCGGTGAAGGAACGTTTCTTGAATGGACGGTTCTGATTTCACCCTTCTTTTTCTGGGGAACGGCGATGGTGGCGATGAAGGAAGTGTTGCCCATTACTGGTCCTTTCTTCGTGGCCGCGTTTCGGTTAATTCCGGCTGGTTTGTTGCTTGTCGCCTTTGCAGTTTACAAAGGCAGACCTTTGCCTGAAGGAATCAATGCTTGGTTCTCTATCGCTCTCTTTGCTCTTGTGGACGCCACTTGTTTCCAGGTCTGCTTACTTTACCTGAACTCTTTAAGAGTTATGTTGATAGATTCTTGTCTGCATGTTGGTGATGCTTGTTAGGATTATGGTTCAGGGATTTCTTGCTCAAGGGTTACAGAGAACTTCTGCTGGTTTAGGAAGTGTAAGTTTTTTTCTATCTCTCAAGTCTTATCTGTGTTCTTGTCTAGGCCTGAGAAAGGCTTTTGGGTTTGTTAATCCGTCACGCTGCAGGTCATAATTGATTCTCAGCCACTGACTGTAGCTGTGTTAGCATCTTTCTTGTTTGGTGAGTCAATTGGAATAGTGAGAGCTGGAGGTTTGCTTCTTGGTGTTGCTGGACTTTTGCTTCTTGAGGTAAACGATCTACTTAACCATCTAACCAAGTCTGAGCTAGTTTCTGTTTAGTGCAACTTGATGATATGTTTGATTCACTACAGGTTCCATCAGTAACTTCAGATGGTAATAATTTTTCCTTGTGGGGAAGTGGAGAATGGTGGATGCTTCTTGCAGCTCAGAGCATGGCTATTGGCACTGTCATGGTTCGATGGGTCTCAAAATACTCAGATCCAATTATGGCAACCGGTTGGGTAATGATGCTCGATCCTTCTCGCCCCTTTCAATCCTTACTTGTCCCCATTTTTGTTCAATGGCTTGTCTTCGAGAGTTCTTCTTACAAGAACTAAACTAAACTAAACATGTCTCTCATTTTATCTGCAGCATATGGTTATCGGTGGCCTTCCTCTTTTGGCGATTTCTGTTATAAATCATGACCCGGTTTTTAATGGTAGTCTTCAAGATCTATCCACAAATGATGTTATAGCACTTCTCTACACATCCATTTTTGGCAGCGCAGTTAGCTACGGTGTTTACTTCTATAGCGCTACTAAAGGTCCACTCTTTCACTGCCTTCTCGAGAGACTATCGCTACTTCTGGTTTCAGATCTCTGATACTTGTATGATGTCTATTTTTGCAGGAAGCCTAACTAAACTCAGCTCACTCACCTTCTTGACACCAATGTTTGCATCAATCTTTGGGTAAGACCATAATCAGCAACCCATAAATCCATGATTTTAATAGAGTTTCTTTAGTCATTTGGTTCATAGTTCTGATATTATTGGTTTGACCAGGTATCTGTACCTCAATGAGACTTTCTCCTCATTGCAACTGGTCGGAGCAGCAGTGACTTTGGTCGCTATATACTTGGTGAACTTTCCCGAAGGCAACGACTGAGACACTCTTTGAGTTCTTACTTACACTCTTTGAGTTCTTACGTCATTTTTAAACTTGTTATGAAGGTGGAAATGTATCATAGTTTCATTATCTTCAATCTTATTGTATATAATAAAATGAAGCATCATAGTTCAGTGTTAATCAAAAGCCAAGTTTCGTAATTACATAAACAAATGTTGCACAACACGATACAGCAGAAGCAGATTCTCTTACTTCCGCCACAACATTTACAATCAGAGATCAACCAGTATGGTAATACAGGTGTGAGCAGTTTTGGATTAAGTAGTCTTCTCATCTTCTGGTTTAGCTTCCATGTCCGACATACAAGCCACATCAGCAACTAGTCTCTCAACAGGCACCTTGCTCACATCCCATCGCATGCCTATATCTGAAACTAAGCGACTGGTGCAGTACATGCCATAGCCAGCCACAGCCAAACCACCAAAACCTGCTACAAACCTGAGTGGTGAAGAAAGAAGAACACTGGCAGCTGCAACAATTGAAGCAGCTTGACCACTCCTTCCCACGTCGGTGTTTGCCACTAGCAAACCCGTTTTGCAATAGATGGCAAAATCTTCACAGTTGTTCTTGAAGACATTGTACACACCAAAACCATTTTGCAAGAGAAAATTTGCTCGATAGATGACTTCTTCTGGAGGATCTGAAGATGCTATAGTGCATACGCCGCCTCGAGGTTTGGCAAGAAAGATAGCAGGGGAAACACTGTACTCAAAGACATAGAGATCACCTCCGGCAAGGAAACATTCAAGGCAGGAAGATATAACACCGCCAAGATTGGATCGATCTCCACAATCAGGACATGGGTTGTCTCCATGATTATGAGATGAACTAACAATGATGTTGTCCAAGAAAGTCCCAGTTCCAGTCTCTTGACCATCACCACGAGTAAAATGGTTGACTTGTCCATTACCTACATAGATTCCTGCAAATCACACACACATACAAGTTAACGTGATAGATTACATAACAAAGAAAAGATAAATTCAAGGATTACAATCTAGCCTAGTAACAGAGAATAGCTGTTAAAATCACATTTTCCTAAACCTTCTACTAATTTGGATCCAAACGAAAGAATCACATTATTTCCCCCAAATTTGAAATTTTCGCAAAATCTAACCAGTTGCACAAATAATCAAATTGAGACAGCTAAAATTGGAAATTGAATCATCTCGTATCATCATGAATGTACAATGTATGTATCTCTCTGTAAAAAGGGAATTACAAAGAGAGAGATAAGAGTGAGATCGAACCGTGATGAGCGTAAATGTAGGCTTGACGCCATGAATAGATGTGATCGCCTGGTTTCACATCGTCTCTGGAGATTTTATTGGAAAGGAATCCCATCTTCTCCGCCGACGAACGGAGAACCAGAAATTAGGGATTGCGTCGTCAGAGAGAGAAAGATCTTATTTTTTGCTTAGTGTGTAGGGTTTTCCATCTTCCTTGGATAACATCATAACTTTTTTAAAGTTCCATAAAGACATTGATCTTTTGACTTTTGAGTTTTTGACCCCAGAAAAAATATAGTTTATTAGAAATTTAAATTCTAATTGCTTAAATCTTAAACGACACCGTTACACCATTGGGCCTCAAATGACATTGACTCTTCATTTAATAAAAAGCCCAAATTAAAATTCAGACTCGTCAGTCGTCACCATTATTTCATCCCTTAAACCAAAAATCTTAGTTTCAGACGGAAAGAGAGAGTATAGCCATGGAAGTCTCAAATCAGACCAGAAAACGGAAAGCAATCGACGCCGGACATGGCTCGCAGCCGACGGCGTATCGAGGCTCAGATGGTGTAGATCTTTCTCTCCTTGAAGCACTTGAGAAGTCTTCGCATAATGGAGTAGAAGCGCTTGATCTTAAAACCCTAAAAAAGCTTGTCCTCTCCTTCGAGCGGCGTCTTAGAGACAACATAGCTGCTCGTCTCAAGTATGTGGAGAATCCAGAAAAGTTCGCTGACTCAGAGGTTGACCTACACGACGATCTTCAGAAGCTCAAGGTGCTCGCTGGAGCTCCGGAACTTTACCCGGACCTTGTTGCTTCCAATACGGTTCCTTCGATTGTCAATCTCCTCTCTCATGAAAACTCCGATATCGCCAACGATGTTGTTCAGCTTCTTCAGGATCTGACTGACGAAGATGCCTTAGAGGATAACGATGAGCCTGCGCGTGTGTTAGTCGACGCCTTGGTTGAAAACAATGTGCTCGAGCTCTTGGTTCAGAATATGAATCGTTTGTCTGAGGCTGACCCTGACGAAGCTACGGCTATATACGCAACTTTGACGGTGATTGAGAATTTGGTGGAAGTAAAGCCGGCTGTTGCTCAATTGGTGTGTGAAAGGACGAAGCTATTGCGGTGGCTTCTGACGAAGATTAAGGTGAGGGAATTCGAAGGAATCAAGCAGTACGCGTCTGAGATTCTTGCAATTCTGCTGCAAAACAGTACGGCGAATCAGAAACGGCTAGGTCAGATGAATGGTGTAGACGCTGTGCTTGAAGGTGTGGCGATGTATAAGTCAAAGGATCCTAAAACTCCTGATGAGGAAGAGATGTTAGAGAATCTGTTTGATTGTTTGTGTTGCCTCTTGATGCCATTGGAGAACAAGGAGAGGTTTGTGAATGCGGAAGGTGTAGAGCTGATGATTATTATCATGAAACAGAAGAAATATGCTTACGGGTCTGCTATTCGAGCTCTAGACTTCGCCATGACCAATTATCCACCAGCATGTGAGAGGTTTGTGGATGTTATGGGACTGAAAACAGCATTTGCTGCTTTCATGGGTAAGGCAAGTTTTTCAATCCCGTTTCTTTTTACCATCTTTATGAACTGTCTAGTGACTTATTGGGTATTGAAGTCTGTATCTTTTGTTAGTAAATGCTTGCGTAGTAGATCAAAGTCATGTGAAAGAGGCGATTCTGAGGCATTCTTGTCTATTGATTTTGTTTAGTTCTTTGAATGTTTAGATTCCGCTAAACAAGAGAATCAAAAGGGAGCGGTATAAGGAGGAGCTAGAGGAGCGGGTTATTTCCCTGATTGCGTCATTATTTGGTAAGAAGGCAAGTCATATGTTTCAGTAAAAGTGACGTGTTTTCTTTGCATGTTCTTGATGTTAATTTCTTGGTTTTCTTGTTTGTTGGCTGTATCTTTCAGCTGGGATATTAAGGGGTTCTAGGAGAGATCGATTGTTGAGTAAATTCGTGGAGAATGAATTTGAGAAGATTGACCGGCTCATGGAATTATATTTGAGGTAATAGAAATGTTCTCTTTCTCTTCAGTAGTCTACCATTTTAAGCATTTTGATTAAAAAGCTAAGGCTTCTATATGGTGAACGCGATGGTAAAATGCAGTTACCTCAAAGTTGTGTTTCCTCTCTCATTATTGTTTTGCACTTGGCAGATACTCTGATAGGGTTAGATCAGAGGCGGAAAGGTTAGACCAGCTTGAGCTTGATGACCTTGAGGTAATTTCACTTTTATCATTTTCATATTTTGATGTTTTCATTCTGAGCTTGAATCTGTTTATGAACTGATTTCACTGTTTTACTTTTCAGTTGGATGAAGATGAGAAATATAATCGGAAGCTAGAATCAGGTCTCTACAGTCTTCAGGTTCGATTAAGTTTAATTTATCCAGTTTCATGTCCGTTTGGGAAATGGCAAATGTGCCTAATATGTGTATATATACTACATTACACACTTATTCAGGCCTCTACACTTGATTTTATCTTCTTTTTCTAGTTGTTGTTAATCTTGAGTAACATTTTCTCTGAAATTGCAGCTTGTTGCTGTTATCCTGGGGCATATTTGGTGTTCTGAGTAAGTCCCACCCTTAAAGCACCCACCAAAAAGATACTTACCTGAGCTTTCGCTTTTCGGACATACTAATTTGTAATCAATACTTGATGTAGGCATTCTGGAATGAGAGCGCGGGTGGAGCTGCTACTGAAGCAACAGAAGCTTAGTAAAACCGATGTCAAGCAGATTCTTCAGGTTTTCTATCTCTTCCCTCGTCTAAAAAGTAGTATACACACCAATTAACCAGTGACTCGACTTGATATGGATAAAAACAACATTTGAACAATTTGAATCACTGAAACCATCAGACTTAGTGATACGGACTGTGAAACATAAGTTTGTAATGAAAACTCTCTGTTACCCAATTTTATCTTTTGTGGTTGCTTCCCTTGCATTTGCTAATAATATAAACCCTTAAACAGGAGTATCACGACAACATTGGAGATCTTGATGGAGCAGAGGAGAAGGAACGAGGACAGGCGAGAATTCAGTTGTTCATATCAGCGATGTGATTTAGAGAAGGAAAGAAAGAAGTTAGAAATCGTGCAAATGGCTTGGTATTATTAACTTCCAACATGGGACCAGATATACTCTGTTTATTTCAGAGTCGAGCAAATCACTTTTTCTGGTTTTATAGTATTGTGACCTTTCAAGTTTCAATCGATTTGGGTTACAAACTTACTTTTTTGGTACTTAGATTTATTTAGCCTTGAAGCTTACTTTCATATCCGTGTTACCTCCCAGTGAGAAACTTTTTCTTTGGAGTAGCTTAGCTAAGCTGTATATTTAATTATAATAGATAGTTGTAGACAGACATGTGGACGTGCCGGAGTGGTTATCGGGCATGACTAGAAATCATGTGGGCTCTGCCCGCGCAGGTTCGAATCCTGCCGTTCACGTATTTTTAATTTAATTTTGTTCTTTTTTAAAAAAAATCTGGCATACTTGTGAAACTGAAACCACATGACACATGTGCTCCCTAAACGTCGCCGTGACCAGATAGCTCCGGTCAGAGTCATTATCTCTCTCTCGCTCGCTCTCTCCATCTTCATCTCTCTTGCTGAAAAATGGCGAACTCGAGAACTGTCTTAATCTTGTGCGGTGACTACATGGAAGACTACGAGGTCATCTTCTTCCTCTGCTACTGAACTTTTTTTTTTCTTTTTCTTAATACCATTTCTTCCTTGTTCTTATATATATATCAGCTGATTAGTGTGTGGCGTCTTCTCTCAGGTGATGGTTCCGTTCCAAGCTTTACAAGCTTTCGGAATCACCGTCCACACCGTCTGCCCCGGAAAGAAAGCTGGTGACTCTTGCCCCACCGCCGTTCACGATTTTTGTGGCCACCAGGTTTCTCTCTCCCTCTCTAGATCTCCATGTGTAGCTGCTTGATCTATTGATATACGATCCATTGTAACTATATTTAGAAATGGTTCATTCCAATTGAGCTTCGAATTGGATGATAGAATGTATTGTAGACAAGTTTCTTTAAGCTGTGCACACTTTTCTGATGTATTTCTGAGAGAATTTGCAGACATATTTTGAGTCACGAGGTCACAATTTCACGCTCAATGCAACGTTTGATGAAGTTGACCTTAGCAAGTATGATGGATTGGTTATACCAGGAGGACGTGCTCCAGAATACCTGGCCTTGACTGCATCTGTTGTTGAGCTGGTTAAAGAGTTCTCAAGATCTGGCAAGCCCATTGCCTCTATTTGCCATGGGCAGTTGATATTGGCAGCTGCAGACACAGTCAATGGTCGAAAATGTACAGCTTATGCAACTGTTGGACCTTCCCTTGTTGCTGCAGGTGCCAAGTGGGTCGAACCGATAACTCCGGATGTCTGTGTTGTTGATGGTAGTTTGATTACTGCAGCTACATATGAGGGTCATCCTGAATTTATCCAGCTTTTTGTCAAGGCTCTTGGCGGTAAAATAACTGGAGCAAATAAAAGGATCTTGTTTCTTTGTGGGGTAAGCAATCTTACCATTCTGATGAATTTATGTTTTCAGTAGTTTTGCCTATGATCTTGCTTTAGATTGTACTTCAAATATCATGACCTCACACTTTTAAATTTATTGGTAGAAGATATCAAGATCGTTGAATCTCCTGATATGAACATCACACTTTTGGTAATTTTTGACCTTTGCAGGATTATATGGAAGACTATGAAGTCAAAGTGCCTTTCCAGTCCCTTCAAGCTTTGGGATGTCAAGTTGATGCGGTTTGTCCAGAGAAGAAGGCTGGTGATCGCTGCCCAACTGCAATCCATGACTTTGAGGGTGACCAAACTTACAGTGAGAAACCAGGCCACACTTTTGCTTTAACTACTAACTTTGATGACCTAGTTTCCTCGAGTTATGATGCTCTGGTCATTCCTGGAGGCAGAGCACCAGAATATCTGGCCTTGAACGAACATGTCCTTAACATAGTTAAAGAGTTCATGAATTCTGAGAAACCAGTTGCGTCTATTTGCCACGGACAACAGATCTTAGCTGCTGCTGGTGTCCTCAAGGTCAGCACTGTTCCTTCGTAGCTCTAATTTTATTTAACTATGTCCTCCTTTTTCTTGCCACTACAAGTTGTTTGAGGAATTTATTCTATGTGACCTGTTCACTGGCTGGTGCAGGGAAGGAAATGCACTGCTTATCCAGCCGTGAAACTGAACGTGGTACTTGGAGGAGGAACTTGGCTAGAACCAGATCCAATCGACAGGTGCTTCACTGACGGGAATCTAGTAACTGGCGCAGCATGGCCTGGACACCCGGAGTTTGTTTCACAACTAATGGCTTTGTTGGGCATTCAGGTTTCATTCTAAGTTCCATGTTATGTAAACATCGTTATCAAGCAGAACCCATCCAACACACTTGTCTACTATGGTATATGTTACTGCCATCTTTTCTATCTCGTCTTTTGACTAGCTTACTGTCAAGTCAATCACTTGTGTTTCATAAAGAACCCCACTGTTGATGCTTTATGTAAAGAATGAATTCTATAAGACTTGTGCTAGTTCTCACAATTGTAATTCATAACTTTCAAACTATATCCCCAATTAAAAATACAAACTTGCTAGTGCACATTGCACCGAATCTTCCAAACTCAGTTCCGAATTGCTTAGAAATCCTTCAGACCGAATCAACTGGAAACCTAAAGATAATCATTTTCATGATCATATTTCTTGAAACTTTTACACATACAAGATAATCTTTTGCTGACGTTTCCTCATCACCTATATATAGGGATAACACCAGATTTCACATTACATACAAACAATTATGGTAAAGACATGAGAGACTGGTTCATCCGGAAGCAGCAGACCTCGCTGTTTCAATCGCTGCAACCAGATCATCGTATTTTGCACCGGTCACTTCCTTGACAACCTTGTTATCCTTCAAAATCTTGAAAGTTGGAACCACTCTTATTCCTAGCTCTTTTGCCAATGGCTGCACCAATGAAGAGTTTCAATGGCTTAGCAGCAACAACAAAGACAGGTAGTAGTAGCAACAACAAAAACAGGTATTGATTATCCTTAGCTGCTACTAGCTATGGTTCAATTGATATATGGTTTAGGAAAACCGAGTTACCAAAAGAAGAGAGATAAAAGAGCAGAACTCAGACCCGGTTATCTGGATTGCAGTCAAGCTTTAGAAACACAACGTCGTCGTACTTCTCTGATAAAGCTTTGTATTTAGGGGCAATCACTTTACATGGACCACACCTGCATAAGGTATCCAAGAATAGAACATCTTGAATTGAAACTCTCTTTAAAGACTACCAACATCAAAACCAAAACATTCACTATGGAATCTAAATGAACCACATCTGCAGAAGAATCTAACTGAGAAGATTTTTCAATCTTAGTTGAAAGCCACGGAAACTTTGATTAGTATCAAAATTCAAATCAATTGGTAATCTAAGCATTCGACATCGCAACGCCATTGATTTCATCGATTCCGCTATATACAATCAGAGATGTCGAATGGTAAAAATTTCAAAGCAGAGAGAGGCATAGAAGAGATAGTAGGTACCATTGAGTGTACATGTCAAGTACGACAAGCTTTTCACCGGCGGCTTTAACGATGGGCCAGAACGTGTCCTTATCGACCTCCGTCACCTGACCAACACTGACATTAACGGTTTCTAAGCTACACCTAACAACAGAGGAATCTCCTCTTTTCCTAGAATCCAAAGAACAGAAACCAATCTTCGTCGTCGGGACGCCGGAGTAAGGAATCCGGCACTGTTTCCTCGATGGACCAAATCCTCCGGTAGTCGGAGATAAAGCCGTCGGCGAAGGAGAAAGACGGAGAGAAAGAGGCATTGTTTGAGGAATTCAACAGAGAGACGATGACGAAGACGATGAAGCAAAATTTCGAAAAGTTGAATGATCAGAGAGAGAGTGTGTGTGAGGTCTCAACGGACTGAGCAAATATTTATTTTATGTTAATTGGATTTTAAAGAGAAAAAGACGGTATTATCCTCGAATTGCTTCGGATGAACAAGGATATTCGGGGGTACTTACTGTAATTATTTGTTTTCGTGATAGATGGAACGGGAGGTGTAGAATTCTTGAGGAATTAAGATTGATATTTATGTTTCTTACTGCGAAATTACGGTTCGGTCCCTCAAAATGATGAGACAAACATGAATTCTTTTATTTTCCATAAATTTAACTATTTTAGACTAAAATACAAAATACCAACAACATGCATGATAGTTCAGTGATTACTAGTTTTGTATCTAAGGAAAACTCTCATATTTGTGATCAAAAACAGTTTTGAATCCTACAATTTATGACAACTGATGATTTTATCATTACTCATTATCATCTAGAGTCGATTTTTGTTTGTTTGTTAAAATCTACATTAGACGGTAAAAAAATGTTAAAAATGAGCCTAATAATGTGACAATGCATATTCATGTGAAAAAATGAATTATACAAGTGAAAATAATTTACAGCTGCCAAAAGTGTATTCTAGCAGTTATTTCAGTTTTCTTTTTAAATAATTATTACAATCTTGAAATTTAATTAGTTTTTTTTTTTGTAGTCATGGAATCTTATTATATAGTACATAATTTTCTAGCCAGTCTTAAATTAATTTCAAAATGTTGTTTAGTTAATGATTAAAATACTTTTTTATTTGGAAAGTACCAATTTTTCTTCTTCTTCTTCTTTGTCCTAAATCGTACTCCACCGCCAAACTATACTTTTCTTTCTTTTGCTTTTTTTCTTCTCTTCATTTTTTTCGTTTGGATTTCTCAACTAACTTAGTTAGGGATATCTCCGGTCATGGATCTCAGGCGGAGACAGTGGTTCTTGTCGGCTATTTTGCTGTCGGCGGCGTTGCTGATTGACCCGCAATTCTCGACGGCGGCGACGGCTTCGGAGAATTTGGTATTTGAAGTTCGAAGCAAGTTCGCCGGAAAAAGAGTAAAAGATCTTGGAGCTCTCAGAGCTCACGACGTCCACCGTCACTCAAGACTCCTCTCCGCCATCGATATTCCTCTCGGCGGCGATAGCCAGCCTGAGTCTATTGGGTTCGAATCGCCATTTACCAGAACCTGTAATTTTGGGAATTTTTTAACAAAAAGTCGGATTTTTTTTGTCTTTTTTAAATGTGGAATCTGAAGAAAAAACAAAGCTTTTGAATCTATTGAGATTCTCAACTCTTTGATTGGTTCTTGACTCATTATGAAATGGTCTTCTTCTTGTGTCTTCTACGGTAAAATGTTGATTCTTGTTCTTTATGTTTGTTGTTTTTAATTTCAGTTTATACTTCGCTAAAATCGGACTCGGAACTCCATCAAGAGACTTCCATGTTCAAGTTGATACAGGAAGTGATATCTTATGGGTGAATTGTGCTGGTTGCATCAGATGTCCTAGGAAAAGTGATCTGGTATATACCATCAATTCTATCCCTCCAAAAAAAAAAACAGAACTCTAAGTTACATTATGTTTTCAGTTTCATAGTTTCATTATCTTTCAGGTAGAGCTGACACCTTATGATGTGGATGCTTCGTCCACTGCAAAATCTGTTTCGTGCAGTGACAACTTTTGCTCTTACGTTAACCAAAGATCTGAGTGTCACTCAGGTTCTACTTGTCAGTATGTTATTATGTATGGCGATGGGAGTTCAACTAATGGATACTTGGTGAAAGATGTTGTTCATTTGGATTTAGTTACTGGAAATCGTCAAACCGGTTCCACCAACGGAACTATTATCTTCGGGTTAGTTTAAGGAAAAACAGCTTTATTCTTCTATGAATTTTGTAGCTTGTTGTGGCTTGCAAATCTCTGAATCACTGTTATTTGTGGTTCTTATACAGATGTGGGTCTAAACAGTCTGGTCAGCTCGGAGAGTCACAAGCTGCGGTTGATGGGATAATGGGATTTGGACAATCAAATTCATCGTTTATATCGCAGCTAGCTTCACAAGGAAAGGTCAAAAGGTCTTTTGCGCATTGTTTGGATAACAACAATGGAGGTGGTATATTCGCCATTGGAGAAGTCGTGTCGCCGAAAGTAAAGACTACACCTATGCTCTCTAAATCGTAAGTGAATGCCTTTCTCTTAAAGCTCTTCTTCTTTGGTTCTTTGTCAAGAAGTTTTGAATTTCTTACACTGTTTGCAACTCTTTCACAGAGCTCACTATAGTGTCAACCTCAATGCAATTGAAGTTGGTAATTCAGTTTTAGAACTTTCTTCGAATGCTTTTGATTCGGGAGATGACAAAGGAGTTATTATTGATAGTGGTACAACTCTGGTGTATCTTCCTGATGCTGTTTATAACCCGTTACTGAATGAGGTCAGTACTATATTCTGTTACTTGTGAATTCTTTCTGTCTTATTTTACAAAGTTCTTAACACTTATGTTTTTTTCCCTTGAGTTTCCATCAGATATTGGCTTCACATCCAGAGCTTACTTTGCATACAGTTCAAGAGTCGTTTACTTGTTTCCATTATACAGACAAGTAAGAATTTAACTCATCGCTTTGTCATTCTTGGTGTTTAGTGAGAATGTTTGAAATGGTACTGTTATTTGCTGGAAATGTACTAGTTTTTGCTTTTGGAATTGAAATGGAGTTGGATTTAGCTGAATCTGATGGAATGACTGATTTTATACACCTAGTATATAATGTTTGATGTTTTGACCCTCTGAAATTTTCTGTCAAATTCACAGATTAGATCGGTTCCCAACTGTCACTTTTCAGTTTGACAAGTCTGTTTCATTGGCGGTTTATCCTCGGGAATATCTATTCCAAGTTCGAGTAAGTCTTGTTCCTGTTTCTAACTTCGTGTTCTTGTTTTCTTGTTCTGACATAAAAAACTGACTATAGGAAGACACATGGTGTTTTGGCTGGCAAAATGGTGGATTGCAGACTAAAGGAGGAGCTTCATTAACAATTCTTGGAGGTACATATATCTCTTTTAAAAATGACTTTCATCCTGAAATTGCTGAAAAAATTTGAGTGTTGATTTGTTTCGCTGCGCAGACATGGCCCTCTCTAACAAGTTAGTTGTCTACGATATCGAAAACCAAGTCATTGGATGGACCAATCACAACTGTAAGCATTACAAATCCTATCTTTGTCTTTATTGCCACAAATTCTATGAGATTTGATGTATTAGGTGTGTTTTGACTGTAATGAAATACTGAATCACACAGGCTCAGGAGGAATACAAGTCAAGGATGAAGAAAGTGGAGCAATCTATACTGTTGGTGCTCACAACCTCTCATGGTCGTCTTCTTTAGCTATTACAAAACTTCTTACACTTGTTTCTCTCTTAATTCCTTTCTTCTGTAACGTTGCTTTATAGTTTCAGATAAAAACCCTCTTGGGACAAAGTTTATTCCTTCTGTTGTTTATCATTAAAGGAACTGATTCCCATTTCTTGAAAAACAATTGCCACTTTCATGATCGAGAGAAAGGGATTGACACAAATTCTGTAACTGGAATTGGAGCTTTTTGAAAAGACAGAAACAGGAAATTGTCCCAACAGACTGACAAAATTAAGCCTGAGGGGATTCACAGAATTACAGACACAAGCCATTATTACATGATGTGATGTTTTTTCACTCTTCTTTACTGACAAGACCAAAAAACAACATAAACATTAACAAGAGAGAAAGACATAAACCAAAGACAAAACTGACAAAAATTTAGGTTCCAAAACCAATGAATTATGACTCAAAAAAGAATAGAGATCAATGAAGAAAGTTGAAAAGGAAAAACAAAAGAACAAAAAGACACAGTACCTTGTCTTGGGTGATTTATTTGATATCATTAATCACCTCTCAACTTCTTCACTTCAACTCTTCTTTCTCTATTCACTTTCCAGGCACAAATCTTGGTAAGTTTAAAAGTGTATTAACTCTTGCAACACCTTCAAGTGCAGAATACTCTGTTCCAGGTTCTGAATCCAAGTTATCCGCTTCTTTTATCAGCTTCTCAGTTTCACTTTCGTCGAGAGCAATCTCTTTCCCCGACCTGACAGTACTCGAACGGCCTAGACCGCTTGGTCCTGATGCATCATCATCCTCAGTCGTGGCTTTTAGTTCTTCTTCTTCTCCATCTTCAAGTTTGGAGATGGAAGAAGCTGTAGATATGGCGTTTGTGTTGCTGGAGTCTAGATACAAGCAAACAGCGGCACAGTCATCGACTTTGGAAGTCGGGTATTTGTATCTCCAAGCTCTGACCGCAGACTCGACTAAAGCTCTTGCTGCAGAGGAGCGCGATGGAGCTGAAGCTACAATCGCCACTACATCTTCATTTGAGAGAACATCCCAAATCTATCACAATAGAAAGAAATGTGAGCAGCAAAAATTGCAAATAGAAAAGATATGTGTCTGAGAGAGAGAGTATTTACCCCATCTGTAGCCAACACTATAAACTCATCTTTTTCGGTTAACTGACGGAAAGATACATCAGGCACAGAGATTAGGCCAAAATCTTTAAGGCAAAAGTCACCAAAAGCACGTGCCATAGCAAGTCCAGGTGAGTCACAATTTGGCAGCCAAACTCTACAAACTTCAGGTTCATCTCTAAGAGCAAACACTCGTCCTCGACACTTTCTTATTCTCTCTGCCTCAGCTGCAAGTTCAATTGAGGGAATAAAAAAAAACCCAATAAACATGATTAATGGATCCATCATACATCCACAGGACAACATCATACATTCACATAAGATAATCCAACCTGGGAGATTTGGCTTAAGATCCACAGTTAGTTGAACAGCGACAAGAGTATTTTCACTGTCTCTTGTACCCATTACAGCTCTGGAATCCCCAACATTTCCAACAACGAGATACTGACCCTGCAATATTGCAGAGGATACATAATAAAGATCATGAAACAATGAATAAGACTTAAACTTTGAACATACCAAACCGAGACAATACCTGCTTGATCAAGGTTACAGCTGTTGTCCCACTGCAGAAACAGTCAACACTTCCATGGAATTTAAGCTCTCTATCCATAACTTTAAAAGCCTTAAGAAACGACTCTTTCAGCGTTTGAAACAATTCCGGTTGGGTTTCTGTGTTCTCCTCCTCCATGTCAGCAGATGTCCTAGGTTCTTCTTCAGCAGTGACAAAAGCAGCAGCAGCAGCAGCATCTTCAGGGTTGTTAATGTTGGTTACATTATTGACAGTGTCGGTGGTGATTGCCTTAAGAACACCTTCAACTGGTACTTTTGCTTCCCAATAAGCACTTAATTTGAGAGGAAGATTGTCTCTGACTCTCTTTGCAACCATATGACCATATGGACCATGTCCATCAAACACTCCACAGAAGATTGTATCTGTCCTCGAACCAAAATTCTGAGCACGAAAACAGGAAACAATCAGTGAAGAAGAAACAATAGGACCTCAGATCCCAAATTAGAAACAATAAAAAAAAAAAAAGGGGGAAGACTTGAGGATCTAACAAACCTCCCAAACAACCATGGCATCTTGATTAGGCCCTTTCTTGCCTTGTTGAGTGTAGATACAAGCAACCTCAGTTGATCCATTCAAGAACATCCGGCCCGGAACCTGATTCAACGGTTCTTCTCTCCGGTAATCAAAGGAAGAGTTCCTAGAACCAGGTCGCTTCTTAGAGTTCTTCCTCTTCCTCACACTAAAAGCAGGAGAGCAAGGAGAGCCCGGTCTAGGGCTCCTGCTCTCTGCAGATAAACAGGACCCCATTTTAAGGGCCCTGATTATATTGAGCAGGCACTCCAGACCAACAATGGTACAATCACCCCGACGGTCCTCCAGCGAGAAAGATTGAACCTTTAGATCACAATTCTCACCGGAAAGAGCAATGATGATTCAAACTATGCAAAAGAGATCTCTGTAAGAAGACAAAACCCGTCTTTAGATCCCAATGATCACCACAAAGAGTAATAGGATGATATGATGATTTAGTTTGTAAGAAACAAACCTCAAAATTTAGTTCCAGCTACTTTGTGCAAGAACCCTTTTGAGCAAAATCTAATTCGTCAACAACCAGTATACATACATACACAAGCAGTGATTTTTAAACCCAAATCGTCAAAATTGAATGAAGAAAAAAAAAACGGAATAAAAAAAAGATGAAGCCTTTCAAAGCTGACCAAGAAAAAAGGTAAAAGATGAGACTTCTGGGTCTGACCCTTTTCGAGTCTTGTTTAAAAAAACGTTTTTTTCTTCTTACAAATATTTTATTTGTACAGAAATTTAAACCCAAAAGTTTTATGAGAAAAAAGGAACAGATCTACGTAGATTTCCACCAAAAAGAAAAAGAAAGACAAGTGTAAGTTTTAATTTATACTGGAAAGAGACTCAAAACACGAGAATCATGAGAACCCCTTTCTTTCTCTACAATATCTCCTTCGTCTGCAACCAATCAAAAGAAGAATCATTGAGAAAAAAAAAACTAAACTTGTTAATATCGAATTGCCAAATTCGAATTCGAGCTGAAAGGAGACTCACCAGGAAACAGAGAGATCAAACAGAAGGTAAGAGGATCTCAGAATCAGATTCAATTGTGGGGAAGAAGAAGAGCTTGAGATTGCTCTGTTCGTGCGTCGATTAGATTATAAACAAAAAAGAAAAAAAGGAATTGAAAGATGAAAACAAAAAAGAAAGAAGAATATAAACGAGAAAGAAACGCAACCACCAACTACAAACCCGTTCTCTCTTCTTCTTCGTCTTTCTACTTTTGTGTGTCTCTATAGAGAGAGAGAATGGAGAAGAGAGAGATAGAAACAGTAATGGAGATGGGTCACTCTCTCTAATAATAAAAAAACTATATTAATAATACATCCAAAAATTATGTTATCAGATTTTTTTCTTTCTGATGAATCATTATTTTATTATTTTTTACGTATTAATGTATGAAAATATTTATATTTTTTTTGTTTCAGGCTGGCAGAATTAACATGGGCTTGGATAAGACGTTTCTTACACATAATTTTCCGACATCCACTAGAATATCATCAATATATAATATGAAGAATTATTAAAATTGTGAAAATTCAATAAAACAGATCATTTATTTTTAGATCAAAATCATATTTAGGGTCTCACAATCAGTCAATCATCCCATGAGGGTGAGACTCTTTATCAGATTTAATTATTGTATCGCTTAGTAAACTATTGTATATAAAAGAATAACCACCGTGAATTCTTCTTATTTAAGGAACCAAAGAACTCATTGTTTTTTTATATAAATGATCAGTAGGGGATGGTAAATCGCCTGTTTGTTTCTTACCAAATATTTTCAGTAGTTGAATCGAAAATGAGTAGAGACAATAGTCAATGGAAACGTGAGATGTGAATACACAAGTGACCTTAGTTACTTGAAGCCACCACATGTCGGCAGAGAGGTACAGAAACCAACACGTACCATCTTTCTTCCTCTCATCTCATGCAAATGCGATCACACAGATCTGCAGATCACTTTTTTTATTTTTGGAGACAACCTTACCTGTTGTGTTTTATTTTCTCTTTTCGGTCTTATATTCTTCCACCTCATTTCCTACTTATTTTTTCTTTCTTTTTTCTGATAAGATCGCAGATTAGGTTATCAGGGATAAGGATTTTTTTGAAAGAAACGTAATTCTGATAATTGGCTTAACATTTACGTATATCTCCTCTAATTAGTTAAATACGGAAAACTTCATCAACATCAAAATCTCTAAGTTCTTGTCTCCACAATCATGAGTCATGCAAAACACCATTATCAAACAAACCAAGGAAAACAGCAAAAAAGAATGCAAAACACTGTGATTCCTTTTGTCTGGGCATCGAACCAGGAGTGAGTGTGTGTACCTTTCATTTCTTTTCAACGACTCAGAGTAGTTTCTTCAATTCTTCCACGAAACGATCTCTAGTACATGTTTGATCTTCTTTCTCTTCACTTCCCTTCTCGAGCTTCTTCAATGTCACAAAACTTCCACTGAGTTCTTTTTCGCCTACCATCACCATCCAAGGAATCCCTGATTCCTTTGCACGATTGAAATGCTTTTCTTTCCTCTTGCTCACTAGATACTCTGCGTTGATCTTAGCACCCCATAACTGACTTACCAGTTCTGCTGCTTCCGCTAGTTTATTATCCACCATTATACTAACCAACACCTGTGTCTCCGTTGGTCGAATCACCTATATTCATAGCAAATAACACAAACTTCAAAAACCATTCTTTTAAAACAAGGTCGACAAACAGCATAAGGGTTTGGCAAGTTACTTGTTTCTGTTTCTCGTTAAGTTCTTCCATTATGTTAAACACTCTCTCGATTCCCAGGCTCATCCCAACCGCAGGGACTTGCTTTGTTCCAAACATTCCTATAAGGTTATCATATCGCCCACCAGCACCAATTGATCCCACCTGCAGAAAGAAGAATTCAAAGGCCATACACTACAATTTCTTTAATTGAATTGCAGGAAGCCAAAATGCGGGATTTTACCTCTGCTCCTATACAAACAGCTTCAAAGATGACGCCGGTGTAGTAATCAAGACCTCTAGCTAGACTTAGATCAAAGACTATTCTCTCACTGCACTTTGATCTTTTAAGAGCTTCAAACATGATACTCAACTCATCAAGAGCTTCTCTTGATGACTGGTTATCTAAGAACTCACTCCCTTCTTGTCTCAGTTTAGACAACAGCTCCAAAGGAGCTCCCTTCTCCTTAACGAAGTTGCCAATTCTGTCTGCAATCTCTGAAGACAAGCCCTTCTCCTCCACCATTTCTTTCTTCACTTGCTCAAACGATTGCTTGTCTAGCTTGTCGATACTCGAACAGATGGTTCTGAATTTCTCAGGTGGTACTCCACATATCTCCAGCATTCCATCAAGCAACTTGCGGTGATTCAGTTTCACCTATTTAAACAAACCAGAATTAAGAACATAGCCAAAGAAAAAACCAACCAGGAAAGATTAAGACTTTCAACTTAAGTTATTACCTCATAATCTCCTATTTCTAACTCATCGAGGAGTTCAGTTAATATCTTGACAATTTCAAAATCGGGTCCCATTGGTTCGAACAAACCAGCGATATCAAAATCACACTGATAAAACTCTCTGTATCTCCCTTTAGATGGATTATCCCTTCTGTACACCTTTGCTATTTGGTATCTTTTGAATGATGTGATTCCATTCATAGCCACATACCGTGCAAATGGAACAGTTAGATCATATCGTAAAGAGCAAAGCTCTCCACCCTGCAATTAATAGATCCATATGAGCTCAAATTTTGACAAACAAATCATCACATAAACTGATGATATTACAGCAGCCAAGAAGAGTTCTACCTGATCAGCAATATCATAAACCAATTTCGAGTCTTCTCCGTACTTTCCCATAAGGGTCTCTCTCAATTCAAAAACAGGAGTATCAAGTGCAGTTGCACCATGCCTCTTGAAAACGTTTTGTATGATTGAAAAGGCTTTTTCTCGGACTGCCATTTGTTCTTTAGCGAAATCTCGAGTTCCCTGTCATAGAATGAAACAAATCAGAAATTAACTCTGAGGCCTAAACCTTCTCCATATACGAGATTGTAATTTACCTTTGGAAGCTTGGGAAGTCTCCTATTTTCATTACTTTCTACAATCTCTTTCACTTTATCCAACAAGCTATCAAAACTGCGACCCTCTGGGTTGAAAAGATTTAAGATTTGCTCCCCACATTGCATCAATGAATGCATCTGGTCACCATCACTTGCTGCGTCATTACTCACCAATCTATCTTTGATAAACTGGATAACTAGGCTTGTCCCCTTTCCCACAACTGCTTTTTTCTCATTCTTCTTCTTTTTCTTATCGGTCTTCGACTCTTCTTTGTCCGCATCTCCGCTCTTCTGAACAAACAATTCTCCACCAGCAAGAGCAAAAAAGGCAGCAACTGCCTCCAAACCAACAATTCTCCATACAATTCCCAGACACTCATTCAGTTTGTGAGCAAACCTGCAGTAATCCTCTTCCAAATGAGCAGTATAAGCTAACTTATAGCTATTCTTTAGATTCTCATTCTCAACACAGATCTTTTCAGATAAACATTTCTTCAGATTCTCATCCACAATCTTCTCAAAACAAAGCTTAGCACGAAGGAACGAACACACTCCCAAGTTTTTAATCGCCGTTAACAAAGGTAACAATGTTGTTCCTAAAGCCTCACCAATCCCAGTGTTTCCAGACCCAGTTTTGCCTCCTTTAACACCGGAATTCAATTCTCTCCTAGCATCCGCGTGCACGCTTTTCACCACATACCTGAATTTCCCATGAATCCAAGGGATTTTCGAAATCTCTTCTATTTCTAATTTCCCTGTACCTTTATACCCGTTAAGCAAAACCTTGAGATCACCAGCAACACCAATCACATCTTTATCACCATTCCCATCTCCTGAATCCAACAAGCTAAACGAAGCTATATCAGCCTTTGTAACCTCACAACTCAACGCAGCAACAGAATCCACAATCTGTGAAAGAGTCGTCGATTTGTGATCTATAATAGAACAAATCCCAATCAACGAAGCACACGACTTCTCCAACACAATGTTTTCCCCTTCTGTCACATCAATCTCACCCAATTCCAAACTCTCAGCCTTCAAATTCAGAATCTCAACAATCTTAAGCGGAAGAACAGAACGAGCGGTGGATGAAGAAGGAGGACCAGAAGTCGACAAAATAAGCTTGTTTAAGAGAACAGCCAGAGAAGCTCGAGTTTCTTCGTTCGTTAACCCTTGAGGGATACCAAAGGAGCTCCTTTTGATCGATGGAACGTTTCTAGTGGAGAATCTCTCGATCGCAGAAGAGTCAATTCGAACATTAGCGACGCCGGAAGCAACATTGTAAACGGAGGAAGAAGATAAAGAAGAACCTTTCCCTCCGAGAGTGATGGACGATCTCTCCGCCGCCATTATCACACACAGAGCTGAAGCCGGAGTGATTAGGGTTTTCTGTCTTTCGTTGTGTTTGACCTAAAACGAAGCACTGTGAAATTGCAAGAAGGCGGATTTAGAAAATTGGTAAACTGCAAAATGACCCTCGAAGTATCCAGTTATTGGAAATTGATCTACGAAAAATGCTTGTATGGATACTTCAAGGATCTTTTTGCAATTTTCACTTTACGAAATGTTTTTTTTTATCAACTCGAAACGGATTCAATAGTTCAATAATCATATTCAAAGAAGCCAACTTTTACTCTGATAGCCATTACAGAAACACAAAGCACAAAAGTAGTAGCTTACAGATTTTAACAAATCAACAACATCACTTGTGTCCTTTTAAACGGATAATTCAATCTGAGAAACAAGGATACCATCAGTATCTGCATAAAGCCATTCGCCATCGCATATCCGAGTGCCTGCAATGTTCAAAGAGACTCTTTGTTCACCAAGTCCTTTCTTACTAGCCTTTATTGGATGAGAAGCTAAAGCTCTCACTCCAATGTCGCAACCATTGATCTCATCAACGTCTCTGATGCATCCATTCACTATGATCCCTGCCCATCCGTTGTTCTGCGCTTGTACGACCGGGTTTCCTCCTAGTATCGCACAGCGTAAACTCCCTCCACCATCCACCACAAGAACTCTACCATTGCCTGTTTTAACATTTAAAACATTATTGAGCTTTTGATGTGAATGCTACAGAGAACAGATTGGTTTATTGACTCGGGTTTTTGAAAGACCTATCTCGTCTCTAGTATTCAAGAACTTGATTAGCAAAGTGACTGAAGAAGTATATAAACACTGAGCAGTAGTTCTAAATCATAGAGAGATGATCTTAAGACTTCTTCAAACATAGTTTCAAGCAAAGAACAATTGAAACTATTTGACAAGTAAGTAACACAAGAATTGAATCTAAAATGTAACAATACCAATAAACCATGTCAAAGATACTCTGAAAGTTCATAGCTCTACGAGTAAAGTTTCAGTCTTTTGAATTTTATAAGCAAGAATCATTAATACCTTTCTCTTCGAGGAAGTGACGGATTAAGCCATTGTCTTCAAAGACTTTAACAGTAACTACTGGACCTGAAAATATTTGACGACGACCATAAATCTGAAAAACGGGTTGCAGAGCTCGGAGCTGGCCACTTCGAATCATCTCTTGATTCGCGTCACACACTTCCGCAGTGGTCACAAACGCCATTTTTTCTTCTCACCTGAATCAAGAATTATGATCAAAACAAGTAATCTGGGGATTTGATTATATGAGATTTACGAGAAATTACTCAAACACAGAAAGCAAAAGACAAATCGAGATTAGTCTAGATAAAGTGATCATATATATTCTCAGTCAATCAATCAAAACCCAGAAGGAAAGATACACACTTTTCATTCAATTCACAAGAAAACTATTTCAAAATCCATCTGGGTTTTGATCGAATCTTATTTCATTTACCTGGAATAGAAGAAACTAGGACGAAGAAGAGAACTCTGTGTGCGTAAATCTCTGAGAAATGAAGTGATGATAATTTAAAGGAGAACAAAGTCATCAACATACTTGTTTCGGTCGTTCAATAATATTAAATTAGTGACTTTTAACTTTACTTAAATCAGATGGAAGGTGGGTTGTCGTTAAGCTTCGAAAAAAGGAATCTTTGCGTTGCCTTTTCTCTGGTTTCGACTCTGTTTCCTTGTTATCCTTTTCCTCGACGCTTTTTGTACATCTCACAAACTTTGTGACATTCATTCATTAATTAAGATAAAAACGAAAACTTTATTATTGCCTGAGGTGCTTGGAAGTTTTGTAAGTGTCTCACATATCCCAAATTATTATCATCGAAAAGATAAAAATGATGAAGAGAAAGTTGATTGATTTAAAAACTTTAAAAAAAGATGTTCAGAGTTTGTGGATGGTTTTCATGTCTATAGCTTCAACCAAAGTTCCTTTCTCAACATGATCCCACCACTTCATCAAGAAATTGTCCACCACCAATCTGAACCATGGTGACAGTTTCAAACCTTCCTCACCTGCATCTGCTTTCTTCACCAGCTCCTTCAGCTCTTCCCGGCTCACATACTTGATCTCAGCTACTTCATCTGGGTTTGGTTGAACCTTCACGTCTCGCACGATGAAGAGCAAGTAATCAACTGCAAAAGGAAGGCCAACACAGAAGAAGCTTAAGGTTTTATTATTCTGTTCAAGAAAATGGGAACCAAGAGTCTTGAGAAATGGTATTTACGTTCATGCTCTCCCCATTTGCCATCAGAAGGAGCCTTGTACAGCATACGTCCCAAGGGAGTGAACTCATCGACTGGTACATCTTCAGCTACAATACCAAGCTCATCGAGAAGCTTTCTTTGTGCAGCATTCCTCACACCTGATGAGTAACAGTGAGGTCACTAGTTGAGAAAAGCTACAGTTTTCTACATAGATAGTAAAAAGAAGTACTAAATTGTTTTGCCAGTAGATACCCACCTAGTGCATTGTCCTGGATAAGCTCTGATTCACGGTAAAGAGGATGGCTGCAACAAGTGTTAGTCCACACTAGAGGGAACGTAACCTTTGTGTTTGACCTTTGCTGTTCAAACGAGAAGAAACCAGTCAGATGACATATGAGCCAGATTATTAAAACCCACCAACCATCTACGATCACGAGAGCATCCCATCATCATAGCAACACCCAACATGTGCAAGAAAATCTCTAGAATCAAGCCTATGATCTAACCTCCCATATTTTTGAAATTAATTTTCTCTTCAAAAATGTGATTCTAGATATGACATAGCCATGCCCAGTCACACGCCTGTGATCCATTTGTATACAGCACTTGACTTATCTAGACTTCAAAGCAAGCATATGTACATACCTGGAGAAGCAACTCATACTTCGAGTTGAATAAAAATACACTAAAAGCCCTGTGCAGCAAATTCTTGGCTTCAATATTTTCCATCAGATGACCTGCAGATTTGATAAGGTATCAGTATCTTGAATAGGGGCATAGAAAAAGATAAAACAGCAATCCAGTTCAGTGAGTTCAGTCATAGGAGAAAGGCAAACAAGCACATGAATTTTACTGCATAACACTACGTGATAGGACGAGACTAGAACAAAGTTCACTTACAATTATACTTGCTGTCATGCCCCACAACACGATCAGTTTCATCAACAAGAATGCATCTGCAAGCAAGATTGAAAAGGAAGAGATGGATCAATAAATTAAGGTAAAATTAAGTCTAAAACTTATAGGAAACACTTCCATCAAAGCAAAAGATCAACCATCATAATCGTAAAATTAAGTCTAAAAGGAGACAAACAAAAATATATCCAAAGAATCCATTTTTGGCCAAAAACATAGCTAAACTTGACTATGTTCCTCCCAAAACTATGACATCTTTCACAGGAGACACTAAAGCGTTGACTTTTTTTGCTTGATTCCAATAATCAGAAAAGGAACCCCTGACAAATACTAAATCCAAAATCCTTTACTTTTACATCAAGGTCAACAAATCAATGGAGCCAAGTTACTATTACATCAAAGTCAACTAATCAACACACCTAAGTTCATAAACCATTGTTAATCGAAAAAAACTCCAACTCCCATAACCTAATTTAGTCAATTTTCCTTCCATTTTCTCACCGACCAAACGCCGAAGACAAACCAGGTTCGAGAACACAACTTAAAGACAAAGGTACAATTTTGGCAACACCCAAAAACTGAAATCAAAGTAGAGAGAATCAAAAATCAAAGACTTACTCATCCTCAAACATGAGACGTCTCTGAACAGCATCCATACCAGCATCTTTAGTATCTGTCATAGCGGTACCAGAGAAAGCACGAAAATTCGGTAACTTTCTCGGTGAAATCGATGACAGAGGACGATGGGCAAATCGGAAAGAAGAAAAAGAAGACGAAAGAGCGAGAGATCTGAGGCGAATCAATGGGAGATTAAATAAAGAAGAAGCAGACATTGGTGTTGGTGTGTCGCATGTGGTGATGACTGATGCGTTTCTGCCTACTGCGTTTTATTTTATTTAGGTCCACAGTCATTACCATGCACCTCTCCACACACTATAACACCCCAAAAAACAAAATCAGATAAGATTATTTCCATTTTTAAAAATAAAATTAGTATATATATTCATATCGGCTCTCGCGTCCTAAATCAGAAGAGTAGAGCACAAATTAGGGTTAGGGTTAGGGCTTCTCCCTTCCTGGCAAATTCATCCCTTTTAGCCGCCATTGAAGATGACTGGTAAGGCCAAGCCAAAGAAGCATACAGCGAAGGAGATTCAAGCGAAGATCGATGCTGCGTTGACTAATCGAGGCGGAGGAAAAGCTGGAATCGCTGATCGGACCGGAAAAGAGAAAGGAGGCCACGCTAAGTACGAGTGTCCTCATTGCAAAATTACGGCTCCAGGTCTTAAGACGATGCAGATCCATCACGAATCGAAGCATCCTAATATCATTTATGAGGAATCAAAGCTCGTGAATCTCCATGCTGTTTTAGCACCAGTAGCTGAATCGAAACCTAAACCTGGTATCAGGGGAAGCTTGAAGAAGTAACTCTATGTTTGAATTTTATAAAATTTGTTATCTTTTGATGTTAAAGAGTGTAATGTGCTACTTCTTACCCCAAAATCTATCATGTTGTTGATGTCATCTGGTTTAGCGAATCTTAAATAGCTTTGTAGTCATGTTAAATCAACAACCTCTATTTCTTTTTTCAGACAAGTTTTAGATCATCAAGATTAGTTCTTATTGTTTGAAATGAAGTACTCTGTTTCTGTTCGAACATAAACAGCGGAAACCTTAGGTCCGGATGATTTGCAAAGTACGTATGCACGGACATCTTGTTTTCTGAAAATGACATGGAATTTTCTTAGCTATAACTAGAAGATTGCGTAATTGTCAATCTGATTTGCGTTCTTGATCTTGAGTTTTTATCCGATACTTGGGTGATGATTTCTAGGTAGGAGGTGAGTTTTTATCCGATACGTGGGTGATGAATGATGATTCTTAGGTAAGATTTGGTTCGGTTATGGATTTTTCTCGGTTTAGTTCTGGTCAGAAAAATTACGATAGAATTTTCCCGGTTTTGCTTATTCTTTGTCAATTATGTGTTACATAGTTACATAGACAATGTCAATTATAGCTGCACACTTTTTCATTCTGAGAATGGAAATCAAAAAGCTAAATATATAATAGATGAATATAATATGGCTGTTTTAGTAAAAGAATGCTGCTAATCAACTTGTATTTCTTTAATTATCTTTGAAAACATATTTTTCCTAACACATGTGCTAGATTAGTCATATACCTTGTACTGCAGTGCACATGGTATATATTAGAAGCTGACTCGATACTCTTAACCTCCTCTGTTTTCTCTGTTTTAATAATTGATTTCATACCGAAAGTATACTACCGAATGTTATCTTTTAAAATTCAGTTTGATTGGCTAGAGAGGTTTTCTGGACATAAATCAGTTTTTTTTTTCTTTTGATTTGAAAATTGTACTGCAAGTTCTTGCTAATTTTGATCTAATTTCTACTGGTTTGATTATTTAAGAACTCTTTATAAATGATTAGATTATCGAAGAACTCTTTACAAGAATTTAAAACATGGTATTATTGCTGTACCACTTATATTATTGCTAATGGTTATTCCAAAGAGACTTTGAAGTTTAAACAACAAGATTAAGCTAACTTTAGGAGTTTGACCAATAAAATAAAATAAAGCAACATAAGCATGAATGAGTCATTGAGTTAAAAATGACCTCCCCTGCATCAGATTGTAATGAAGAATAAACTTTCTATACATTTCTATTTCTAAAAAACACAATAAAACTTCTGGTTACGGCTTTTGGGGTAAACTAAAACTTATCCCACTTAAAGAATAATCCAGGCACCGATTAAACTCAAATCAGAACACGGAACATATGCCACTTGGTTGCTCTCTTTTTAAACTCTAGCAGCCTGCGGTTTTGGTGTCTTGACATTCTCTTCTTCATATGCCAACCTTCTCCTCTTGAAGCCATAACCGTGATACTGATACATGATGCTCAAGAGACACTGTCTCAAGCTCACTATATCAAATGCCTCTATAAAATTCAAGTCCCTTTGTCTCCATTTTAAACCCGCGTTCTTCTGGTACTCCTCGAGCACCGATGATAAACACCAGCTCTGAACTTTTCTTAAGCATCCCACTAGACAACCTGTCCTATGCTGCAAGTTCACCAAAAACACCAAATCATGAGTGTCCTGTAAATAACTGCCTATTTCCTAAAGGACCACAAAAAGATTGTGTACTGTGCATAACTAAATAAGACAAGCCAAGACCACCATGAGTGTCCTGTAATAAATAATAACATAGGCTAAGTTCCTAGAAGAGGAAGAAGAAACTGTAAATTACCTTCCCGCGTTTGCAATGTATGAGAATTGGATGGTTTCTCACATCTACAGAGAAACAAAAGATCTACTTTAAGACTCATGAACTAGCTAAGAAGAGACCAAAAAACATTATTGAGTGTTGATTCCTTACCAACTAAAACTTTGAGAGCATCCAAAACTGTATCTTTTGGCATAGGAGTTGGAGGATCCTGCATATCGTAAAAGATCCGAGATAAGACATCAAGGACAATTGCATTTCTTTGACAACAAGCAACAAGAAAGAAGCAAAACGCACCGTTTTGCCTTCGATTCCAAATTGGTAAAGCTTAATGTTGTTAGCCTCAAGAAACTTGAGATTCTCCTCTGGGTATGGTTCAGGACACAGATAACTGTTTTGATGAATAAAAAAACGATTAATTACTCCAATCATAATCAATTATCAAACAGTATAATTGAATAACCCAGAAGATTAATAAAGGATCTTACATGATGGAACGAAGATTTAGGGTTTTAAGGAAACTGAAATTCTCAGGTCGAGGAAACCCAGATCGATAAATTCCATCTTCAACCATCGAGAAATTCGACGGCGGCGCTAAAACATCACCGTTGTGATCATCCGTTTCCATAATCAAACACATCGAATTCAGTAAACCTCTAAAAGAATCAAAAAGAGAGAAACAGAGCAAGACCCGAGATTTGATGGGATTGATCTGAGAAGAAGATGTTTTTATAGGAGGAGAAGGGATCAAGTGGGGTTCATAAAGGAGACAACTTTGAAAAGCGTACTCAGATTTTGGGAGCTTTTGGTAGGATCCTTCCTTCCTTTGTTGATTTGCTTAGAAAACCTTAAATGGATTTTAGGGTGGACCTCACTTCAGGAATCTCCAAGATCCTGACACGTGTCGTTTTCTCTGCTTTTATTTGACCTCATAGCTGACGATTCTTTACGAATCTAATTTGGGTCAATCCTGTAAACATTATCTAATTTTGATTAAAATAAATATTCTTAGAAAGTATAGTGGTCGAATCATGAAAGAAAAGTAAAACTAAGTGGTCTCATTTAAAAATTTTGATTCCACAGACTGAAACTTTTGACAAGTGTCGTTGACAAAAAGATGGAAAACACAAAGACTATCCTTAATTGCAAAAATAGGATAAGAAGTAGATATGTCTTTTATCTATCAGTTTAAGTATCTACTTTAGTATATCCAAATTGAGAATCTAATACTTTCCATTTCCTATGAATAATGTAATATTTGCTCATAGGCTATATGAGTCACAGCTAAGATTGATTATTAAGATTCTTATCTAGGGTTTGATTATCTCATACTTGTTTTTCTTTAAAATGCTAAACTATTATTATTTCATCTACTATTTAAAGAAAAACACAAGTACGTAACATTTTTTTTTAAAGGATTACAAAAGCTGAGATAAGTTTTCTCAATCAGATTATCTGATTATACAACTTGTTTCTTTATTAATCTATCAATCCAAAACATCTTCATCATGTATAAAGAGAGATGGTTATAATTTGTTAAGAAAAACCGTCAATATGTATCTTATTTTAATACCCAATTAAGAATTTTTCCCAAAAATAAACCCAAAAAAGTTTCAAATACTTCTTGTGAGCTTCAACGGATTGATAAAAAATCTTGAAAAATGTCACTCTTTAATAGAATCGATCGCAACATCTGATTTTATCCGATGCAAAGAGCCTCCATTGTCATCTCCTGAATCATCATCATTATCAAAGTAAACACTTTGATCATCATCAGTTTTTGAGCTATCAATGTGTTCAATATGAGTATGCTTTTCTTCTGCCTCTTCCTCTTCCTCTTCTTCTTTCCCTTTCTCGTCTTGATCTCTGTCGCTATCATAACGCGAAGAAGTACTTTCGTCGTTTGATTTTTGGCTGCTTTTACTGCTTAGCCTCTCATCATTGACATCAATATCTTCCCAGCTATATCTATACTTTATCTTCAAGCTTTGCGCCTGGTTCTTCTCATCAATAGGCTTTGGTGGTTGGTCCTTTTCATGTTCAGAGTTAGAATCAGACTCATCATCAGATTCCATTGAGCTATCTTCCTCTTCATGTTTCTTCTTATACTCATTCTTACTCACACTCTCCTTTTCGCTCTCCAAAGATGATTCTTCGCCTGATGAGGTACTAGATTTGTCATCTTCCGTAGCTAGCTCAGGAGGAGGAGATACAAGATTTGAATCATGTCGGCTTAAGGCTATAGACATGCTCTTGTCTTTGAAGGATAAGATAGGAACTGTTGTGGGAATACCATCTTCTGTAGGCATCGAAAGGAAGCTAAGCGCAACCATTACATCGCTTATAAGAGGACGAGCTGATGCTTCCTCTTGCACACACATTGAAGCTATTGCCACTGCTTGGTTTAATCCTCTCTCTGAGAATTTATTCTCCAAAACTGGATCTGCCATATCGGGATACCTCTTCGGATCTCTAAATATCGGTTGTGCCTGCGATAACATGAATTGTTCAGCAAGATAAAAACTTCTTGTTTTAACTTGGTTGAAAAAGTGCAATAATATTAGGGTTTGTTATTTATTACCCAAGAAACTAAGTTCTGTTCATCATTAGGCCTAGTAGTATCAAGAGCTCTTCGACCCGTGATAAGCTCAAGCAACACAACACCAAAGCTATAGACATCTGATTTCAAAGTGAGATTTCCGCCTCGTGTATACTCAGGTGCAGAGTAACCATAAGTTCCCATTACTCGTGAAGATAAAGCCATCATCTTATCACCTGTCCCGGGTCCTAGCTTATGTAGACCAAAATCAGAAAGCTTAGGAGAAAAGTCATCATCTAACAAAATGTTTGAAGCTTTCAAATCTCTGTATATCACGGGTGGATTCGCTTTATCGTGCAAGTAATCAAGCCCTTGCGCTGCAGCATACGCTATCTGCATCCTAGTTGTCCAATCCATCGGATCACTGTCTGCTTTTGGTTCTGCAAAATTCAAATTGTCATTTCTTTCAAAGTAAAAAAAATGTGTTCAATGAGAATCTCTCAATTTAGTACCATGAAGATGGTCTTGAAGTGAACCTCCAGAGATATAATCATAGACCAAAAGCCTTTGATCTCCATCCGCGCAGTAACCAATAAGCTTAACAAGATTCGGATGATCAAGTTGGCCTAAAGACAAAACCTCAGCTTGAAACTCTTTGTTTCCATGTAATCCATGCTTGTCTAGTTGCTTTACAGCCACCACCTACAAGACAAATTCTTCTGATTCTGATGATGGCTCATTGAAAAATACCTAACTTTGGTGATGGTCTCATGAATGTATCCTAAATTCCAAATTCTGGAGATTTAAGGAAGAACCTGGCCAGTAGATTTGAGGGTTCCTTTGTAAACCCTACCAAATCCACCTTCTCCTAGCAAACACTCTTGCCGGAAATTCTTTGTGGCTGTAGCTAATTCCCGGAAAGTGAATATCTTCAACGATGTTCCTTCCGATTGCTCTATTTCCTCTGTTTCTTCTGCACGTCTCCTATCTTTAAAAACAAACAAAAAATGATCATTTTTTGTTTTCTTTCATTTTACTGATCGTATGAACAAGGAAAACTAAGAAATGGTACATCGTTAGGAGATAAATACCATCTGGTTTGGGTTCGTTGTTGTCGTTGGTCTCATTCGTAGTTGAAGATTTCTTGTTCTTTGGCGAAGAGAAACACGGAAAACAGTGCATGATGATGATCAAAATCGGTTTTAGCAATCAAAGAGTATTATTATTTGAAGATAAAACAGATCGAAAAGAATTAGATTTTTGGAGTTTTGTTTAGGATTAAGCAATGGTCGGGTCCTTCATGGAGATTGAAGGACCCACGTAAAAGAAGAAACACAAGAAAAAAAATGAAAGGAGAAAGAGAAGAAGAAGATGAAGTTGACAATCCAAACCACCGGAAAATCGATGAAGAAGAGTAATTTTTCCGAGAAAAAATGGACAAAAAAAAAGTTTAGATTTTTTGTAATAATCTCAATCTC
The DNA here is from genome assembly GCF_000001735.4 of Arabidopsis thaliana. Taxonomy (NCBI): domain Eukaryota; kingdom Viridiplantae; phylum Streptophyta; class Magnoliopsida; order Brassicales; family Brassicaceae; genus Arabidopsis; species Arabidopsis thaliana. The sequence goes on from NC_003074.8 coordinate 611,082, forward strand.
TCATAAACTCTTACCTTTTCCCAAAAGCATGGAGAACCATCCTTCTTCTTTCGAATTTCTGTATAACCTAATTTTAAAAATCCTGTAAATAAATTCTCAAGTAATGATCTTGAAGTGGATTAATCTGTCCCACAACACACTAAAATTAATAATTTTTGCCAGTATTGATAGATCATCCCGCTAAAAAACGCTATTTCTGGACTATAATAATACTATTTCTGGACATTATTTGCAACTCTCTGTCTTCTCTACTACGTTACTAATATATTCTACTGGGCTTTAAGGCCTCAAATTACAATATGTTTGGTTCCAAAATTTGTATTTAATGGGCTTCTCTTTCTTTAGGTTTTTATAATAAACCGGGTCAAACAGTACCCGACTCGTCTAATTTTCCCGCTAAAGAAAAAGTGAAAACCGCCCAAATAATTTTCGATGGTGGAATGATAAAAGACCTAAGAGGGAGAAAGAGAG